>NC_056625.2:212034526-212394526 GCF_002870075.4 Lactuca sativa
ACCCAAAAGGGAGGACATAAAGCATGACATTAGGGACTCTCTGGACCTACTAAGGTCCAGATCTAAGCACCATACCCCCATGGGACCTCTCACACTTCCAATACAAAGCAAATAAGGCATGAAGAAACCCTAGATTTGACCATATCAACAAAAATACGGAAATAAGCTCTGAATGATACCTCAAGAAGCCTCCTCTGATGAAATGAAAGAAGATCCAAGCTCCCCAACTCTTCTAGCTTGACTTTCCTCTTCCTTTCTTGCAAAAACACACAAATTTGGTGAACAATAGCCTCTTATCTCACTCACACGAATCCCTTAGCTGCTTGGTGCTCTCAAGATCCAGGTAGCCGCAATGAAGGGCCATAAGGTCCTTTAAATAGGGCTTAGGGCCATACCCTGGACTCGTCGAGTCCATACCCTGGACTCGTCGAGTCCATACCGGGAAATTAGGGTTTCATTAAACAGCGCGGACTCGCCGAGTCCATACCCTGGACTCGTCGAGTCCGGGCGCGAACCCGCGTCCTAAACCGCGATCCTACTCGGCGAGTTTGAGCTCCAACTCGCCGAGTCCCCTCACAAAACTCCAAAAATATAAGCATAAAAAGATACCTGGAAATCCGGGCTGTTACAATTCTCCCCCACTAGAACTAGACTTCGCCCTCGAAGTCTCGCTCTGCAAATAGCTCCGGATGCTGCTCATGCATCTCACACTCCAGCTCCCAGGTCATCTCCGATCCCCTCCGATGCTGCCACTGAACCAACACCAGGGGTACTTCCTTGTTGCTTAAAACCTTGATTTTCCGATCTCTGATGGCCACTGGTCTCTCGGCATAATTTAGGGTAGCATCCACCTGAATATCCTCTAATGGAACCACTGCCGACTCATCGGCTATACACTTCCTCAGCTGCGACAGATGAAAAGTGTCGTGAATCTGCCCCAACTCTGCTGGCAAATCCAAACGATAGGCTACCCGGCCTACCCTCGCGACCACACGGAATGGACCAATATACCGGGGCCTCAACTTGCCCCTCTTCCTGAATCGAATCACTCCTTTCCAAGGAGAGACCTTCAGGAGAACAAAGTCGCCGACATGAAACTGAAGCTCGGACCGGCGCCTGTCTGCATAACTCTTCTGTCGGCTCTGAGCGGTCAACAACCTCTATCTGACCTGCTGAATCTGCTCTGTCGTCTGAAGTACGATCTCTGTACTGCCCATCACCCGCTGACCGACCTCTCCCCAACAAATAGGGGTCCGACACCTCCTCCCATACAACAGCTCAAAGGGTGGCATACCAATGCTCGAATGATGGCTGTTGTTGTAGGAAAACTCTGCCAAGGGTAAATACGCATCCTAGCTACCCCCGAAATCCAACACACACGCCCGAAGCATGTCCTCAAGCGTCTGAATCGTCCGCTCCCTCTGACCGTCTGTCTAGGGATGATATGCGGTACTAAAATGCAGTCTATTACCCAACTCCTCATGAAATTTCTTCCAGAATCTGGAAGTGAAGCGCACATCACGGTCTGAAACAATCGAGATCGGCACCCCATGCCGAGATACCACTTCCCTCACATACACCTCTGCCAATTTTTCTACTGAAGAACTCTCACTGATGGCAAAGAAGTGAGCGCTCTTTGTCAACCTGTCCACAATCACCCAAATTGCGTCAACTCCTCTGGAAGTCCTCAGCAATTTGGTGATGAAATCCATAGTGATCTGTTCCCACTTCCACTCGGGAACCTCCAATGGCTGCAACTTGCCATGCGGCCTCTGATGCTCGGCCTTAACCCTATGGCAGGTCAAGCACCTCTTAACAAACCACGCGACATCCCTCTTCATGCAGGGCCACCAATACTTCTTTCTCAAATCCAAATACATCTTAGTGGCCCCCGGATGGATCGAAAATTTAGACCGATGAGCCTCCTCCATTAAAGTGGTACGCGTTCCTCCCACAAACGGTACCCAGATACGCCCCTGAAATGTCATAAGCCCCCGACCATCGGTAACGAACTCTGAAACCAAACCAACAACCCGTTCCCTCTTCTGCATCTCAGGTTGCACAGCCTCGGCCTGTGCCCCACGAATGGCGTCCAATACCGGAGCTACCACGGTCAATCTCAAACATACATCCCGCAGTGGAGTGCTCTCCGCCCTGCGACTCAACGCATCGGCTACCACATTAGCCTTGCCTGGGTTGTATAGGATCTCACAATCATAATCCTTGACCACATCCAACCACCTTCTCTGACGCATATTTAGGTTGGGCTGATCCATCAAATACTTCAAACTCTTATGGTCCGTGTATATCGTACACCAAACCCCATACAAGTAGTGACGCCAAATCTTGAGGGCGAACACCACTGCCCCCAACTCTAGATCATGGGTGGGATATCTCGTCTCATGAGGCTTCAGCTGCCTCGATGCATACGCTATCACATGCCCCCTCTGCATCAGCACCGCTCCCAATCCCAAAATCGATGCATCACAGTATACCACAAAGTCCTCCATCCCTTCCGGGAGAGCTAACACCGGGGCTTCGCACAACCTCTGGCGAAGTGTCTCAAAGGAGGCCTGCTGCTCGGGGTCCCATGAAAAAGCAACACCCTTCCGGGTCAATCTGGTGAGTGGCACTGCGATCTTAGAGAAATCCCTGATAAACCTCCGATAATACCCTGCCAACCTTAGGAAACTTCTGATCTCGGAGGGCGACTTCGGCGCCTCCCAACTCATCACTGCCTCAACTTTGGCCGGATCGACCAATATCCCTTCCTGGTTAACGAGATGTCCTAAGAACTGAACCTCCTGCAACCAGAAATCACACTTGGAGAATTTGGCATAAAGCCTCTCCGATCTCAGGACTCCGAGAACCTCTCTCAGATGCTCCTCATGCTGCTCTCTAGATCTCAAATATACCAGAATGTCGTCGATAAACACAATCACCGACCGATCCAGCATCGGCCTACACACTCGGTTCATGAGATCCATGAACACTCCCGGGGCATTGGTGAGTCCAAAAGGCATCACCACAAACTCATAATGTCCATAACGCGTCCTGAACGCTGTCTTCTGGACGTCCTCATCCCGCACCCTCACCTGATGATATCCAGACCTCAAATTGATCTTGGAGAACCAAGATGCTCCCTGCAACTGATCGAACAAATCATCGATCCTCGGCAACGGGTAACAGTTCTTGACCGTCAGCTTGTTCAACTCCCGGTAATCAATACACATCCGGTGTGAACCATCCTTCTTCTTGACAAACAAGATAGGCGCTCCCCACGGCGAGCTGCTCGGCCGAATAAACCCCTTCCCCAGTAGCTCCTGAAGCTGTGAGGATAACTCTTGCATCTCTGGAGTTGCAAGGTGATAAGGCACCTTAGCGACAGGCGCAGCCCCCGGAACCAAATCGATACTGAACTCCACTTGCCTCACAGGAGGCACACCCGGCAACTCCTCGGGAAAAACATCCGGGAACTCACGCACCACCGGAACCTCCTCAACTGAACTCGGCCTCTCGGAAGCCACTCGCGTATCCATCACATACTCCACAAAACCCTTACGGCCCTGCTGTAGACACTGTCTTGCTTTAGCGGCCGAACAAAATGCTGATCCTGAACATGTACCCTCGCCGTATACCGAAAGAACTCCCCCACTAGGGTCTCGTATGGTCACCAGCTATCGCTCACAGTCAATAACCACACCAAATCTGCTCAACCAATCCATGCCCACAATGACACAGACATCACCCATAGCAATAGGAACCAGATCAATCGGGAACTCAACACCGAAAATCTCAACTACGCAACCTTGGAGAACCTCCGTGGCATATATCACCCTCTCATCAGCTATGGAAACTCTCAGAGGCCGACTCAACGCCTCACGACTAACACTGATATGCTGACAAAAAGCCAAAGATACAAAAGACCGACTCGCACCCGAGTCAAATAACACCAAGGTAGGTACAGAATTCACAAGAAAAGTACCTACGCATAACATAAGATAAGCATAATATCACAACATCAAAATAAATACATGAAAGAATACATACCAGCCACGACATCGGGCGCTGCGCGGACCTCCTCCGCGGTCAGCTGAAAGGCTCTCCCTCGTGCCCTCGGCGCCTCGGCCTTCACCGGCCGACTCTCTGTAGCTCTGATGGCGGCAGGGGCAGATCCCTGAGGTGCTCCCTGAGATGGCCCTCGCAACTTCGGACACTCTGCCTTCCGGTGTCCAGTCTGATTGCAGTGGAAGCACACTGCAAACCCCTTGGGGAAATCCTTGGCCATATGCCCCTCCTTGCCACATTTGTAGCAAGATCCCGCTCTGCAGACTCCATCTTGACCCTTGCCACACTTCCCACAAGTGCGGCCCTTCTGGCTCCCTGGTTTGGGATCAGCGGGCTTGGCCCGCTTGGCTGCCGGCTGAGACTGTGCCGGTCGCCGATCCCTCCCCCGAGACTCCGCATCCTCCCTGGCCTAAGTCTCTACCTCAATCTCCCTCTTCCGGGCATTTGCCTGAAGCTCAGCAAATGTCCGGTACGAGGCGTTCGCCGCGAACTCCCGAATATCCCGCCTCCAAACGCTCAAATAACGGCTCATTCATGCCTGCTCAGTGGACACGTGCTCAGGGCAGAACATTGCCCTCTCATGGAACATCCTGGTGATCGCTGTAACTGACTCTGTACCCTGCTTGAGGGTCAGAAACTCCTGTGCCAAATGCTCCCTCTCCACCTGGGGAACGTAATCATCTCGGAACATGACAGTGAACCTCTCCCAGGTCACTGCCACAAGCTCAGCAGGCGTATAATGCGCCGTCACAAACTTCCACCAGTCCTTCGCTCCCAAGCGAAGCTGGTTCAGCACGAACCGAACCTTCAAATGCTCAGGAGATGAGCAAGTGAAGAAGCACCCATCTATATCAAATATCCACCTCATAGCTGCCACCGGATCCTGGGTCCCATCAAACTCTGGTGGTTTTGTGTTGCTGAACTCCTGGAACAACAACGCATCACCACCTTGCAGCCTCGCGACAGCAATCGCTGCGGTGGCCGCTGCAACAGCAGCCTCAGAAAGAGCGGCATAACGCTCGTCGAAGGTCTCAATCAGCGTGGTCTTAATAGACCCGAACATCTCTGGTATCTCTGCCCTGATGGCCGCAGCCACCTCCTCGTGGATGATCCGGCGGATCTCCTCATCACTAGCATCACTGCTCTCAGGCATCAAATGTGTCCTCACCATGATCTAACTCTGAAATACAACATACGAAAAATTAGAACCCCTTCGAGCATAGTCACACTCGACAACTCATTCCTCCTTGATCCTTGGTATTCCAAAGATTCTTACTTGGGCTGTACATCGCTCCGGTGCTTTCAGTAGTACAGGCCCAATACTACTGTCCACACCGTATCAGAATACATCCCAAGTCCTCCTCTTCGGATCCCAAATTCCAAGTACTCTATCATGCATAGATCACTCTCTAATAGATCTCTCATAAGCCCCTCGCTGTTACCTACTCACTCTCAAGCATCTCATAGCAGCTCACCTCATCCTAGGCTAAGGCATCACAAATTAGGCCACTCTAGTCCTAATAGGAATACCTAGCCTACTCTAACATGTGAATACATCATATCAATATCAATAGCACATAACATGAGGGTATTTTGGGAAACCACCGTTCGGGCGCGGATTGATCATACACACAACTTTGCTCTGCGTTTCTTTTTAAAATCTTTTACACTTTTTGAAAATACTTCTCAAATCCTCAGTTTGAGTTCAAATACGCCCGAAGGTGTACTCGAATCCCTCAAACCAAGGCTCTGATACCAACTTGTAACACCGTGAACTTCAAAATAATTTTTCACAAATTATAAAAACATTTCTCATTTAATTTTCATAAAAACATTAAGTTTAAATCCCAATTCACATCATACAAAATCCCAAGATCATATATATATCAAAAATCCCATGTGTGTGTACAGATCAAGCCGGCGCCTTCCCACGGTCATCGCTAGTACCTGAAACAACAACACTAACACTGTAAGCACAAAGCTTAGTGAGTTCCCCAATATACCACATAAACACATATTAGCCACTCGAGGCTATAACTCTATGGGTCCGTGCACCCAAGCTCTGTGAACCCTCAGGTTCTAACTCTGGGAACCTTCCGGTTCCAACTCTATAAACATGCACAGCATAAATCACATAGACATCATGCAGTACAACACATAGCATACACATAACATAAACATACTCTGACACATAACTCTGATTACCTACTCAAGGTAAAGTATAGTGAGAAGACTCACCTCGGGTATCTCGATATCTCGCGAATCCTGGAAATCACTCGTGCTCGATCCTCCGAGCTATAATCCTCCTATAACATCATATATATATATATATATATATATATATATATATATATATATATATATATATATTAATTAACACTTTTACCACTAAGGTTGACTACCGCTATCAAGTCAACACTGGTCAACTCTGGTCAACGGTCAACGGTCAACTTTGACCGGACTCGGCGAGTGCACTAGGGTGACTCGGCGAGTCTATACGTATGCACCAACTCTCTAGGATTCTCTTTTGACACGTCGAGTACTCCCCTGACTCGACGGGTTCCACCTGGCATGAATCGTGGGGCCACCACGAATCAACTCGCTGAGTCTCAAGAACAACTCGGCGAGTCCCATCTCGACTCAGTCCACCTGTCAACCCTCTCTAACTCTCCCTGACTCACTGAGTCAACTCATAACTCAGCTGGACCACTCACTGAGTGGTTAAGGTCAATCTTCATGCTACTCGCCGAGTCTGTTCTTCAGAATCGGCGAGTCCATGCCATGCATCAACTCAAACTTGCTTTTGAGGTCGGATCCGCTCCAACAACTCATAGATTTGGCCCTCCTAAGCTTATTCATCACGTAAAGTTCACATCTTGGTTACCATACAACACCTACAAGGCTCTTTTTGGAGAAATAACCTCTAAAATGGCAACCCTAGCCTCCAACCCAAAAGGGAGGACATAAAGCATGACATTAGGGACTCTCTGGACCTACTAAGGTCCAGATCTAAGCACCATACCCCCATGGGACCTCTCACACTTCCAATACAAAGCAAATAAAGCATGAAGAAACCCTAGGTTTGACCATATCAACAAAAATACGGAAATAAGCTCTGAATGATACCTCAAGAAGCCTCCTCTGATGAAATGAAAGAAGATCCAAGCTCCCCAACTCTTCTAGCTTGACTTTCCTCTTCCTTTCTTGCAAAAACACACAAATTTGGTGAACAATAGCCTCTTATCTCACTCACATGAATCCCTCAGCTGCTTGGTGCTCTCAAGATCCAGGTAGCCGCAATGAAGGGCCATAAGGTCCTTTAAATAGGGCTTACGGCCGGGAAATTAGGGTTTCATTAAACAGCACGGACTCGCCGAGTCCATACCCTGGACTCGTCGAGTCCGGGCGCGAACCTGCGTCCTGAACCGCGATCCTACTCGGCGAGTTTGAGCTCCAACTCGCCGAGTCCCCTCACAAAACTCCAAAAATATAAGCATAAAAAGATACTTGGAAATCCAGGCTGTTACATAAACTAAACCCACTAATTAGCGATAAAGTATAAAATCCAATCTTGGTGACAGGTGAAGCTTTCCTGTTTCCCATGATCAAGTTTATTCTTCCTTGCTCCACATTCTCACTTCTTCTTAATCCCTGCAAATCAGAACATATATGAATACCACAACCGGTATCAAGGACCCATGAGTTAGAATGGGGTGAGTTATTAGATAAGATAATGTAAATACCTACATGGTTGGGTTTAAATTTCCCATCCTTCACATCTTGCGGGTACTTTGGGCAGTTCCGCTTCCAATGTGCCTTTTCATGGCAATAGAAGCATTCAGCCTCTTTTGGGTCAGAAGAAGGAGTGACGAAACATTTCTTGGTTCCACTTGAAGAAGAGCCATCAAGGGTCCTAGCCTTGGTACCCTTCGAAGAACTCTTTCTCTTATTTCCTTGTCCTTTCCCGATTGCCAAGACAGGGGCGGAGTTGGTAGGAGTAGGAGTAGTAACAACCGCCTTACCCTTAAGACCACTTTCCACGGTCTTTAATAGTCCTTAAAGTTTGCTGTGAGTGACCTCTTCCTTGTTCATGCGATATGTCATGCGGAATTGATCATAGCACGATGGCAAGGAGTGAAAAATGATATCTATTGCAAGCTCCTCAGGGAAGTTCACATTGAGCTTCAGCAACTGGTCCACAAATCTTTGCATTTTCTGCATGTGGCCCGTGATGGGTTCACCATCCTTCATTCTGGTTGTTATCATGGAGGAGATGATTTCATACCTCTCTTGTCTTGCACTTTGATGGTATCTTTCCATCAAATCTTGGTACATTTCAAAAGGGTAGAAGTCCTCGTAGGACTTTTGGAGATCGGCTGTCATAGTAGCCATCATGATGCATGCCACCTTGGTGGCATCCCTTTCATGTGTCCTAAAGTCAACGATCTCTTGAGGAGTAGCAATTGTCTCATCAATCTCCTTAAGCTCCTTATCGAGAACATATTATTTGTCCTCGTAGCTAGTAATCATTCGGATGTTTCTGATCAGTTCATTAAAGTTGGACCCATCAAAAGTGACTTTCCCACACAAGTTCATTAGAGAAAAGGAGCCATTAGGATTAGAGCTAGAAGCAGCAGTGTTTGTAGACATCTGAAAAGAAGAAAAGTTTAGTTTAGATATTAAGATAGTCCTTAATAAAACACCCAAATGTAATATTAAGGCTAGGACCCAATCACAATATATTATACTTAGAAGAGGTATGCCGTAATCTAGGTAATAACATATTTGAAAGGTAGGTGAATGACGATTCACCAATTTCCACCATGAAAAACGAAATACTGATATTAGGTTTTTAATTGGTTCTTAGAAATTCCTAGATTCTTTGAGATTCATTGAGCTTTTCAAGGGCATGTTTCAATCTCGGGTGTGCCCTCCAAGTTTTGTGACTGGGATGCCGAGGATCACAAAACGAGGTGTGAAGTAACCATGCAAATCACTTGGTACCCTTAAAGTATTACCCCTCAATTGATGTGCCGGTTAACCACACATGCTCCATCGATACTATGATAAACATTAAGTCACCCTTTACCTACCTTGTTAAGTTCAAGTTAGTGTGCCGGTTAACCACACACGCTCCACTAAAGACTTAAACAAAGTGTAAAGTGTAATTTCATGGATTAGAACCTTATTTACATTTTTCCTAAAGTAACTAAGATTGGGAATTTAATAAAAGCATTTAGTTACTTTAATATATTCATCATACTTTTAATGAGAATTGATAAGTCCTTGTCCTACCCGTTCGGCTAACGACCCTCCACCGATCAAGGAAGCGGTGGGTGAGAGTGGACACCCATTAAGTTTCCATTTTATAGGCAACAACCTTATAGCCCCTTATAGATCGGCTTCGTGAATGAGGCATACTAGCGGTAAGACGACTTGATCTTATACATACATACATATATATATATATATATATATATATATATATATATATATATATATATATATATATATATATATATATATATATATTAACTTATAATATTATAAAGTATAAGGGTTGAATTTTAACTTTTAAAATTCTAAGGGTTGGGACTAAAGTTTTAATAAAGACTCTACTTGTTCCAAAACTTGAGGGCAAGCTTTGTAAACTTTCAAAACTTTTCATTTCTTGTAACTTATGAGTTAATAGAGTATTAAAAATGAAGACTCTTCATTTTTTTTATAACTCATGTGTTCTTTTAATGGCTTTTAGCAAAGTGACTTTTGGTTTTCTATAACTTGAGGATAAGTTATGGACTCCATTAAAACACATAATGATCATGAATTAATCTACCACATAGGTTACAAACAATTCCTATGATCATCTAAACATCATAAGAACAAGAACATGAATATGAACACTTTCAAGAATCAAAAATTACACTTAAAAACTTGTAATTTTGATAATTGTCATTGTAAATGGATTAGCATAAACATTACACCATCTAAAACATGTTTTCAAGTACCAAAACAATTTAGGGTAATGTTTCTAGTCCATTTCCAGCAACAAAAGTCGAAATTCTGAAAACTACAGCCTCTACTCGTCGAGTGCAAGAACAAACTCGATGAATAGCTTGCATTTGGTCATGGACTCGTCGAGTCCCCCCATGGACTTGGCGATTTCATACGAGCAAAAAGCAGAAAATTGAATTTTTTAAGCAGTTTGCACAAATAATCAACAAACAAGCCTAGGCTCTAATACCACTGATGGGATTTGAGCATTCTAACACTTCCTAAGTGTACATGCAACCCTAATAACCTTGGATCTATGTTTGTCTAATTATCATGCAAAGTTGATTTCCAAGGTTATGTTCCTATCTAGCATACATGGGGAAATTTTTTTCTTTGAATGAAAGATAAAACTACATACCTTGTTGTTGAAAGTGTTCCTTAAAACCTTGTGAGCCTAGCACCTCAAGTATGATGCCTCAAATGCTTCACACAACACCAAATTCAATGAACAAACTTGAGAGAAAACGCTAACACTTGCAAGATCGGCCAAGCCCTCTTCTTCTAGTTAGTGTAGCCGATTTTGGGGAGAAACACATTTCTTATATAGCGTGTTGCATTAGGTAAACCCTAATGTAACATGACTCTTCATTTCTTGATCTATGGGTTAACTCCATGGAGCGTCCATGGAGCATCCTATGGGTGAAACCCAACTTGACAATCCATGAAGCTTCTTAGCCCACTATATAAGATATGGAAGATTTACATAATCTACCCATATATCTAATTAGTTATCTTTTGATCACTTAATTAATTGTAAATTAATTCTTGATCAAAACTAATTAAATAATATTATTAATATATTAGAACTTATAATATATTAATAAACCATAAGTGTTATTTCTCTCATTTAGTTTATTCAATTGCATGATGGCATGCAACCCAAATGGACCATGCCGGGTCGGGTCAAGTACATACCAGAAATAGTTATGGACTTAGACACCTTATCCAACAAAGTTGTACCAGACGTTGTTCTTAATAGAAAAGCGGGTGCAAGCTTGTTGATTCTCTATTCTACTTGTTCTTTATTGCTAACCGATTGTATTTGCTATTTGATCACTGGTAAGATCCGTTTCAGGACCTTACGTAAAGTTGGAAACTTTACTGACATGCATGGCTTAATGGGACTCTAGAGCTCAAAAGAGCTTAATGAAAGGTTTTAACATATGCATGAATCCAAATAAATCATAAAGATTACATATTTCTACCTTTGGGAGTCTTAAAATGTCTAGATACACAATATCAACTTCTCAAACAACTAGTGCTCACAAGATCCACCCAAAAGATGCTAAAATGGTTAAGAACAACCCTAAAAGAGGATCTATGAAATAAGAAGACAAGATCAAAGTTTTTTTTTTTACCTCTAATGGATTGCAAAAGGTGAGAGCTTTCTAGATCTACAATCTTCCTCCAGGAAATGAGCCATCAACTTTCTTCTTCTCTTACATAAACCACTATGACACTCTTCTCCAAGCTCTAAAAGCTCACTCAAGGCACTCTAGGGTTTCTATGATGCTAAAAGGGGTGGAGGTTGACCTGAAATGACCCAAGGTAGAAGATAATGTTGCTTATATAGGCCACAAGTCGAGATATTCGGGTTTTGGTCTGAAGGGAGTACACCCTGTGTACCTTTTGGTACGCCTGGCGTACTCCTGAACCTCCCATGATCATTAACCTTCGTACGCTAGGTGTACCCCAACTTACACTAGGTGTACCCAGCTGAACACGTGCATGCATTCTTGCATGCATGGGGTTGATCTGCCAAGTATTTCCATTAGGGGCTAATTCTGCCAAAACCTTCAAAGTGCCATAACTCCCTTATTCTAAGTCCGAGTCTGACAAACTTTATAAAGGTGATGAGAATCCCTATGCTTCTAACAATTTACCCTTTCCTAAAAACTTCCCAAACAAGAACCCAAAATCCATAAGAGGTCGAAATCTCAAATTACAATTATACCCTTGGCTTCCGAAGACACAATCACACACTTTGATTACTTAAACCATGGAAAGTACATCCAAAATAGGGTAAATCGTTCGTTTGTCGAAGCCCTAAACCCTATGGCAACTGATGATTGGGCCACTGCCCCAAGCAACGAGGCAAATATGAAACCGAGTCTTACATCCAAATTCTAATCTTCGAACCATGTGACCAAATCCATTTCTCATGATCAGATTCAACTCACCTTACTCAAGCTTCCTTCTTTCTCTTAGCTCCTTCAATACCATCAAAATGTGATCATCACATCATGTATTAAGAGTTTATAAATAGGAGCTTATAAAACAATGGAGTCAGATAATGAATGTACATGAAGTAGAGTCACATGACTTGACTTTACTATCTCTATGATCTTTCAGGTATTATGGGCAACTTTGTTTCCAATGTCCCTTTAATTGGTAGTAGAAACCAATGGACTCTTTAGGGTTAACACTTGGGATGATCCCATAACGAGCTATTCCTTTTACCATACGATCAAACGATTTGATCTTGGATGACCCCTTTCCATTGGTAGGAGAAATCTTTTATGGGTCACCATTGTGAATATTGTCAATATCCGTGGAAACCTTGGAATTAGACCCAATAAGCATTTCTGCTTTAGATGTACTCTAAAGTATTTATGCTTCAGCAACAATCAACATTTGGGCCAGATTAATTAGGGTCACATTGAGATTCCTCATATGAAAGTTTTCAACAAAATTGACCATATGACGAGAGAAGAACCAAATCTATGGCTTGTTCCCTTGAGAAAACGACACCCAATCTATCCAACTTGTTAATATGCGATTTCATTTTTAGAACATGCACACACATAAAGTTTCCATTTTGATATCTACATGCCAATAGGGATTGCGTTTTTTTTTATCTTTTAACTTGGGAAAATGTGACATTGGTACAGTCGTAGGAGGAGGAGATGGAAGAGTCGAAGAAGCATGGTTTCCAGTTCCACCAAATCTCAAAGAAGAGAAAATATTTTTCACCTAGATCAGAATGTGGAAGATCATCTTTAGAGGGAAGAGGAAAATCATTTCCAAAAGAACGAGGAAGACCATATGTATCTTCATAAGACATTTAAAATTAGGAGAAAATAGAATTCAAGTTAGCTGATTTTAGTCCTTAATTATTAACCCAAAATTTAAGTTAAGGTTAGGATTTATATTTTCAAGTAGAACTTTGAAAAGGGATACCATAATCAAATTCGAATATATTTTAGGTAGGTAAGGCTTTTACCAATTCCAATCTTATGAAATTCCTAAATCTTTTGAGATTCATTGAATCTTATCAATGTCATGTTTAATCTTGGGTTATGCTCTCACTTTTGTGACTGGGATGTCGAGAATCGGAAGCGAGATATGAATAACCATGCAAACCCACTTGACAACATTGATGTCATTTACCATCTCACATTGATATGTTGGTTAACCACACACGCTCCATCAACAATGATAATTTTCAATATGTCCATCATATCTCTTTATAGTCCCTATTGATGTGTGTTTTCATGGGTTAACATACTTTTCACATTTACTAAAGTAATTAAGAGTGGGATTTTATAAAAGATTTAGTTACTTTTTATCATTAAACTTATACTCTATGGAATCCGTTCGGATAATGACCCTTTACCATACAAGAGAGTGCTAGGTGAGAGTGGACACCATATGAAGGTCATTTTGTAGGCCACTTCCTTAAACTCTTCTTATAGTATGGTTTTGTGAATGAGGTGTTCTAGTGATTTGACATACTTTTTCTTATACATATAATATATTAAGCCTTTAAAAATATAAGTATAAGGTGTATTTTAAAACATTTTAAAAACACAAGGTTTAAATATTGATTATCCAAATTAAACAATTAATTAATTAATCTTTAAACCAAATATGATTTTAATACTAATCTTTTTATTAATCAAATAACTAAATGTAATTAAATCATAAGGATAATTAAAAAATTCAAGATATAGGATATCTGATTACCAATATAAATATTCAGTTTTATATAATTAAAAAATATTATTCAAAGTAACTATCCTAATCAATTTAAATTAAGCAAAAAAAAAACAAAAACAAAAAACAACTCGCTGATCAGATGGTTCACCACGACGTGACAATTAATGCCACAACATGTTAGAATGAAGGAAAACGCAAATATAAAGATCCCCACGTCGTGGCAAAAGAGGACCACGACGTGACACCGTGACAGAATGTCAATTCTGCTAATTCTCCAAGTCAGGTTTGTTCAAGTTCAAACAATGTACTATTGATTTTTTGACAATCATATGCCCTGATACCACTGATGCATTTTACATGCAATAATGTGGATAAATCCATATACACTTAAGGGTATATGCAATCTATTAGATCTAGTCATAACATTATTGAAGTAACATTCTATTGATCAACAAGAACCCTATAAACCTAATGAAATCAGAATTCATAGAGGAGGTTACATAGCTTTTTAGTTATTGTAGTAAATAACTGATCAAATCCTTCTTCAAAGCTCTTGGAAGCTAGCACTAGAAATCTAGTGTCTCTTAACGTTCACACCCAAACTCTAGCAACTAGAAAACTTTAAGAGAGAGGAGAATAGAGGAAAGAATTTATGATATGTGTAGAGCAAAAAGAGTGGCCAAAATTTAGAGGGTTTAAGGCCCTATTTATAGTTGATAAGAAAACCCTAACTAACCCTTACTTAATTAAAATAATAATATCTCAAATCAGGTAAGTATCTGGTTTCCTAATTGTCTTCAAAGTATATTTTAGAAGCCTCAGAATCACTCTCCAAACCGTCCACCTCAGAATCACTCTTCAAAGAAAGTATGATTTATTTTTGAACCCATTTAGAGATGGGTTTAACAAGAAAATTTTTAACAGATGAAAAGATATCATAACATTCAGTGGGAAGACAATTCAAGGAATTGTCTTTTTTCTTCCTTTTATTATTTCTTATTAAGATGGTGTTCTTTCATTTTGAACCTTCCTTGAAAATACAACTGATAAATTCAAGACAAGAATCACTACAGTTAGAGCATTTTCTTAATCCATATTTTACCCTTTTGATTTATGTGAAAGATCTATTTGACTAACTATTTTTGGGTTTCCATACTTTAGATACAATTATTTTCTTTTGGTAAACCCTGTTTTGAGTACAAGAGAAATGTGATTTATCACTTCTTTTGGACGGCTAGATGTGGTCTCAATGAATTAACACTTTGATGAAGAATAGCTGGGGTAAGTAGCGTTATCACACTCTAAATGAGACTCAGTGTCAGAGTCAATGGTAGCACAAATTGGATATTCAAAAACAATATTAGTCATAATGTTAATCTCACCATTAAAAGACGGGGAATTTAATTAAATTAGATGTACTAGGACTCATACACTCTAGATATGGCGGTTTAATTGAAGGATCAACAAAAGTTAAGGGAGTGACATGAGTAGTTAGACCATTAGCATTAGTCTTACAATGTTTATTTATAAGTTCTTGACAGTTAGACAAACCAATGCAAACAAATTTAGTATTATATTTATGAATGAATTCTTCTTTTAATGGAAACCTTGGTTCAGTGTTAATTTTTTCAAAGATGTCTGTAGCTTCATGAAATTGGCAACCAATAATTTTTTCACTCTAATGAGGAATCTGATCATTAACAATTTTAGTAGATATAGTATAAGAGAAATGCCATTTTTTATGATTTTATAAATGTTTTAAGAGATCTATTGAGCAATTTTTATTTCACAAATTCATTCATGATTTAAGTGAGTCATATTTTTAAGATTAGAACTCACTTAAGAGATATATGTCTCATAATGAATGAGATCAGGTTAAACAATACCGGTTTTATTTTTAAGTTCACGTTTTTTATTAGATTTCTTCAAGTAAAAACACAAATAATCAAACATCATGGTTTTTCATTTTCAAAATTGTTTACAAATTTATGAACCTGATACACTGAAGATGAATCCCAATTTTGAGCATTGTATTCCTTAGCAGTTTGTTCAAGACCAATATCAAAAGTGCTTGTGTTGCTGCTTGATTCTTCAGTAAAAGATGCATCAATAGTATCCATAAAAGAAATATTCTTTCCTTCAACTTCATCTTCAGAAGACCCAGCTTCATCAACCCAAATTTCCTCTTCAGTGAGAAGAACCTTTAACCTTATATTCTGCTTCTTTAGAAAATCCACCAGACGTTTGTAATTTTCTTCTAAGATTCATCTTTAGAATCAACTTTTTTGACTTTTCAATCCTTGGCAAAGTGATCAGTACCTCTATAGTTGAAACACTTTCCATCATTCTTCTTCTCTGCATAAAATTTCTTAAAGCCACCAACATCAACCTTCTTTTGCCTCGAGGAACTAGACCATGAACTACCATAATGAAATCTTCTTGGACCACTTAGTTTTTGAGCTTCTTTGAATTGATTGAATTGTTTAACAATCATAGCAGCATATGAAGACATATCAGAAAACTTTTTTTAACTCTTCATCATTAGTGTCTGTGCAATCGGAGTTTCCCTTGTCACTCTCTGGGGTAAAACATGATTTCATTCAGATGAGTGCTATATATTTATCATTGGCAATGTCCCACATGATTTCCTTTCTTTGAATCTTGGTTTCTTTGTGGTTCCTTAGGTTTTTTAATAGAATCTGCAAATCCATCATCTTGATCGGGTCACTATTTTTCAGAACATGAACATGATGTTCCCACTTATCATCTAGTGAATCAAGCAACTTAAGAACAAGAACATTGTTATGCTTAAAAATACTAAAAATTCTCTTATAATTAATAAGATAGTTACAACGGTTAAATGTATTAATTAAATATTCATTCATGTTATCAAAAAAATGCTCGTGCTACCTGTTGAGATTGTTCTCCTCAGTTGCCCCATACTTCAGGAGTACTTTCATATGTGACAATCAGGATGCCAACCATCTCTTTTATAGAAAGATAGGTCTGCACCAAGTGATAGATCTTATTTGGAAGAGAATTTCCAATAGCATCTCTTGAACATACATTAATATTTATAAAATTTTTGTCTTCTTACTCCATGAGTGCTTAGTGGTTAGGTTCAAATCTGAAGAAGTAACATCTTTTTTATTGCAAACTTTAGCTTGTAAGGACAGTTTTCAATGATTTTTAGCATGTTGTAATCCATGTTTTCTGAGACCATCATGGCTTTTTCTTTTCCATATAGTGAAATATTTCTCATCGAATGGAGAGATTTTGTTTAGGAAGGATGAACTGAAGGAGGAAGAATTTGAAGATGTCGATATTGTTTCCTAAAATCAGAAAACCTTGCTTTGGTATCAATTTTTGGATCGTATGACAATTAACAAACATAGCAAAGAACATGAATTCATAAAGTCTTAATCAGAAACATATTCTGATTAAGGTTTACATTAAGAATTCTTACAAAGAGAGTTTACATAAAGTGGCTTACAAAACTATTAAACTTAGCATAAATTATTTAATAGGAATATAAATAATATAAGCAAATCCCTATAAATAAAGGATATATACAAAATATACAAAAATATGATCCTAATCATTAAGATATCATATTAAAAACTTCATGCACAATAAATTCTTCATTCTTGCATTGATGGACTATACGTCGTGTGGATACACTGTCTGATGATCAACGTGGAGGTTGTTTGACACTTATCAGATTATAAGGTTTGACCTTATAGTTACCTCTAAGTTATTGGACCTCAAGCGCTTACATGAAGGTACCTAAGATGTGGAGGACGTTATGTTCATGGATGGTGATCAACATGATAATGCCACTTATGGGAGGGTAAGTGTGAAAATGAAGATTAAGTTGGTCATATACAAAAATATTGAAGTAGATATTAACGAGTTGATGTGTAATTTGTGGGTTCATGGGGTATCTTTAAGGAGGGTAACTATGTTTCAAAATCACTCAAAAACACCATCTAAGTTTGGTATATTCAAAGAACACCATTCAATAAGGTCTTTGTACAAAAAACACCAACAAACTATACGCTTTGTACAAATATTACCATCTGGTTTTCAGATCTTGAAGTTAAATGATGACTTTGTCTAATTATTTGTTACATGTCATAATAATCAGTGCATGGCATTAATTGATATATTCCTCCTTTATAAATTGATTTAGGGCTTCTTCAATTCATGAATGGACGACTAGAATTTGTGAAAACTAGAAGATTCATACAAGAAGTTAAGAAAGATGCAAATAATTAGATTTCACCACACTACAAATTGGTATAAATTTTCATCAAGACATTGTTATAGTCGCACTAAAAATTGACATAAATATTCAGCAAGCAAATATATAGGATAAGGACATGATACAACTTTCAATTAAATTTACCATTTGGTTGGGACAAACCCTAAATTTTTATCTAGGATTAGTCTTTGTGGTTGATGTCTAAATTCGAAAAGTATACCCATATGCACAAGGGTTTGCATTATCAAATATCTTTTATGTCTTTGAAATGTGTGAGCTCACGTTGGAAATCATCCATATAGTAAAAAAATAACCAATCAAAGGAGCAGAAGAAGTAATTTAATCATGAAGAAGCCCCAAAATAATTTATAAAGGAGGAATATATCAATTAATATCATGTCACCAATAATTATACCAAGTCATCGTTTACCTTCAAGAGTTGGTTACCAGTGTATAACATTTGAGAAGGATGCCCATAGTCACAAGGGTTTACAACATTATATATCTTATGTGTGTTCAAAATATATGAACTTGAGTTGGAGATAATCAATCTAATAAGAGAAGAAGCAACTATTGGAGAAGAAGAAGTCATTCTATCAAGAAAAAGCCCTAAATTGATTTATAAATGAGGAATATATCAATTAATATCATGCACCAGTTATTATGCAATGTCTACGATAATTTGAGCAAGTCATCCTTTACCTAAAAGAGTCGGCTACCTATCGGTAACATTTGAACAAAACATATACTTTGTTGGTATTTTCATACAAAATACCATACTTGGATGGTGTTATTTGAACATAAAAAACTTGTATGTTGTTTTTTGAACAATTTTAAACATAGGTACCCTTTTGAGACATTACCCTTAATTAATATTTTTTTGTAACTCTCGGTTACCATATGGTGATGATGGGCTTTGATATAAAATAAAAAGATAGTTTTTCATAAAAAACCGGCAACGGAAGCTTAAAAAATAACAAGTTTATTTTTGAGTTTTATAACAAAAACAAACCATCTATGATCCATTTATAGAGGTTAGAATGATATTAAAAACAACCATAGAGTGTTTTACAATGACAACCTATGTAGTCATTGAAGCCACTTGGTATTGGGGTGTTGATGAAGATAGAAAAATCAAAGAGTATGATTTTCACTACAGGATCCACCATCAAGAAAACGCACTTTTTTAACACTCGGTTTTGAATTGCTTCATTATTCGGGGCTGTGACGTGACCATCAGTTATCATAAGGCTTAGTGCCTTGGGAGGAAGAGGATTAGGCCTTGTTGGGTTTGGGCATCATATAGTAGTTGAACTGAGAGTTCGATTGTGTTTCAGAGCCTAAGGGTATAATCGTATTTTGGTAGTTTGGGCCTTTATGAATTTTGGATTTCTATCTGGGAAGTTTTTAGGTGAGGGTTTCTTGACAGAGGTGTAGAGCTTCTCGTCACCTTTTCGTGGATATAAAGTTAGTAGGAAACGAACTTAGGACGAAGGAGTTTTGATCAAATAAAGTTAAGTGTTTTGGAGTTCGGTCGAGTACGCGGGGCGTACTCACCAAGTACGCAGGGCGTAATGGATAGATGGATTGCAATCTTCTTTTGAGTATGCCGAGCATACTAAGGGGTATGCGAGACATACTCCCTTCAGCTACAAACACTCATTTTTGGGGTTTTACCCCTATTTAAGCCTCATTTATTCTTCAGCCTTGTTCCTTATCAGCCTCCATTCCTCCTAAACCCCAATATTCGACCCTTAGCCACCGTCTTGGAGTTCTTAAGCTCTTGTGAATGATTTTGAAGTACTCTTGAGCATTTTGAAGAGATTGAAGGTTGTTGAAGGATCATTACTTGGAGAGGGGCTTGTAGATCCTGAAGTTTCCCATCTTTTGCAACCAATTGAAGGTAAAAAGATTTAATCTTGTCATGTCTTTTGGGTGGATCTAGTTTGGGGTGGTTGTGGTACATTTTGGTTTGGGTTGTCTTTATGAGGTTGAGCTTGCCTTTAGACTTTGGAAACTAGATCTGGATGTTTTAGGTATCCCAAATGCATAAAAATGTGATCTTGGTAGTTGATATCAACCCATGCATGTGTATTAGCCTCTTTGATGAAGTTGTAAAGCAAGAACTTGAATTTGAAACCCATTAAGCCATGCAAAAGCTCAAAGCTAGCAACTTTATGGATTAAGGTATTTTTTGGGACTAGATCAGGGTATTGGACATTTTGGTTTAATTGATTAAGTCATTTTCTAAGTTGGTTGTGAGCAGGGTAATATGCGGCGCGTACCTCCTCGTACGCGGCGCGTACTAAGTTAAATCGTTGTACATTGAGCACACCAACTAAGTACGCGGGGCGTACTAAATGTGATGGTTTTTCTTGATATGTTGACTTTTTGACTTTGGAACTTTAACCAGAAGTTAACCTGGATTGACCATTGGATATTTTGAGCCTTTTAGGATATTGGGCCTACTTTGATTAGGCCCATGATGGGTTTTGGGCCCAATTTGGATATTTGGGCCTAGTGATGCCATTTTAGGGTTTTGGGCATATGATGCTAGTGGCTTTGGCTTTGGATTTTAAAAAAATAAGGAAAAAGGGTGTAAAATGGTCTTTTACCCTGAAATGTTTGGTCATTGGGCTAGAATTCTTGTTTGGGTCAAGAATCAATTATTGATGGAATATTATTTGATAATGTTAGTGCGAGGTCTCCGGTAGCAGCAGTTTGTGTGTTCGGTAATCTTGGTTCTAGGTGAGTCTTCTCACCATATCCATGGGCCAAAGGCACCAATGTCGGCCCATTACTTATTATGTGGAATGCTAGTTGCCTTTGTGATACTTGATTGGAAGACCTCGGGGGTAGCCCGTGGAATTTGTATGCAAGAACATGGGGGTAGCCCGTGGCGCTTGGATGTCAGGCCATAGGGGCAGCCCATGACATTTCAAGGAAAGACCATGGGGGTAGCCCATGTCACATGGGGTAGCCCATGAAATTTCAGGGAAAATACCACGGGGCTATCCCATGACAATTATATGTATGGTATGTGGCATTTTTGGGAACTCACTAAGCTTTGTGGTTATGGTTTTCAGTTCATGTTTTAGGTACATCTGTTATGAAAGGGAAGAGCTCGAGATGATTGTAGAGCACACACCACTTGATTCTGCATTTTGTGATCCACTCTGATTAATACGATGTATTGATAAAATTGATTACCTTGGTTTTATGACAAAGATATGGTTTACTGTTTTATGAACTTAAAACTGAAAAAAAATCGGGTCTTATTTTGTGACGTTAGAAGTTGGTATTAGAGCCTTGGTTTAATAGATTCGAGCATACTCTCGGGTGCGCCTGAACTCAAACTGAGGGTTTGGTAAAATTTTCATAAAATAAATGTTTTAATAAAAGGGGTTTCTAATAAAAGAAAGGGGTGTAATGCATGCAATCGACAGAGCTCTAGTAAGTGATTCCCAGAATATCCATACGTGTTTGTTATGATTATATGTTACGAGAATTGCATGTTAGGATGAGGCTAGGGATACTTTTAGGAATTGCATGATAGATTGGCTTGATATGTGATGCCTTGTAGCCTAGGAAGCATTGGATAGTAAGTGATTCCCAAAATATCCATACGTGTTTGTTATGATTATATGTTATGAGAATTGCATACTAGGATGAGGCTAGGGATACTTTTAGGAATTACATGATAGATTGGTTTGATATGTGATGCCTTGTAGCCTAGGGAGCATTGGATGCTATGCTAGATTGGGAATATGTATTGGTATCAGTAATTGCTAAGTGTATGCTTTATAAATTGTATACGGTTAGGATCATATAGTCGTAGAATGATTGATTTGGCCTTATTTCATGTTCCTCGTTTGTTTGTCGTCATAGGGTAGAGTCTTTTATTTGATAGTCTGTTTGATCATGTATTGTGTATAATTTGCATGCATAAGGCAACCGACAGTGGGAGTAGAAGTTCCTAGCATGAGTTGTAGTATGTGGTTTGAATTTTTTTGGTTATTCTATGGATTAGGATGCTACTGCATGAATGCTGCTTGCTTTGTGCTTTGTGGAACTCTTAAGTGATGTGAGTTAGCTATTTGATGAATATGATAAGTCACATGTGACAAAGGTTGAATAATCTCAGAGTGATGGATTTGACCCTTTTGTACAGCTCTTGTTTGAGTCTAACCATTATAAGGATGTATCTTTTAAGGTTTGTTGCATGTGATTGTATTAGTTAACTAACTTTATGGGGAATTCTTCAACAACTGATGGCAGGGTGAGGTCGGAAACCTAGGGGAGCATAGGAAGTGCTTTTAGTGGGTTGGTTGTGCTGTGTAATGACCATTCGAAGTATCAGTTTGAGAAGGTGACTTAGGGGATTCAGGATGATTCTTAAGGAAAGTATGGATAGTTGTGGAAGGTTGTATTGGGCCCATACTATTGAAAGCACATGATCCATACTCGAATCGGGTAGATTTTCGAAGAATCTAGGAAGCATGTCGGATGAGGTTCCTTGGGTATGTTTTGATCTTTTGCATGCTGATATTTAGTTGGGGATTAGCACTCAGGAAGGAAGTTATGGTTATGGTTCTGGCTCAGGTGAAGGTACTGAACCAATTAGCGAGCAGCTATGAGAGTTCATCCCATAGGAGATTACCCGTGGTAATGTGGAGCAGACTCGTATAATCTTTGGTACGGTCAAGGAGAGGATTTTGGAAATTTTGGATAAGCGTCTGATTGCATTCAATGCTAATTTTATGGCTATTTTTGGATCTCACACTTTTTCTTTCCATGAGTTCCGTGCTTGTGGAGTTCCCACATTCTTTGGCGAGAAGGACCCTATTTCTGCACGAGGGGTCAAAGGTCAGAGTTGCTTCCTGTCTTCTGTAAGACAGAGCTTGAGGGTGGTGGGAGGAGGTAGACTTCACTTTAGGAGGCGAATCCCTAGAGACAATGACTTGAGATGAGTTTGTGACCCGGTTTAGGGTTGAGTTAGCACCATCTTTTCAGGTGCAACAGTTGGCGAGGGAGTTCCATTACCATTATCAGACTACGAAGATTATGGCAAGGATCCCTGACATGTTCCGAGAGAGGGCTCTATTGGTTCGACAATATGCAGCGGATTAGGAAATGAAGAAGGTAAGGTATCATGGTATGCTGAGGGATGATATCAGGGAGTTCTCGAGTATATCATGGTGCAAGACCCTAACTGATATGATTTCTAGAGCCTGGGAGCGGGAGATCTATTTGGAGCACCTGGGGAAGAGGGGGCCAGATCAAGTGCAGACAGTGGAGGGTCCTGTGAATAGACCCAAGACTTCAGATCAACGATTAAGGGGCCAGCAGGGTCGAGGTCAGTGCAGCACGTGCGGGAAGCAACATGATGGATTTGCCGTTCTAGTGGCATGGACTGATACAAGTGTGTTAGGGTTGGTCATGTCAGCTGGGAGTGTCCTCAGGGGACCAGGCCGCTATGTTTTCACTGTAACCAAGTGGGCTACAAATAGGTCGATTGTCCGATGTTGAGGGGGGAGCAGTGAGTTCACCTACTCCGGTTACGTTGAGGATCACTGATGGTCGTGAGGGTAAGACACGAGCCCCAACAGAGATGAGTCGAGCATTACAATGTCAGTCAGGAGAGGCGACAGTTCTAGCAGGTGCTTGATATGTGCATATTTAGTTACATATTTGGTCTAAAATATTATTAATTTTTCGCTATTTTTTCCTAATTATTGAACAATAGGTACTTAATTGTGTTTAAATTGTATTTTCAGCCTAAAAGACATGCTCGAGTTAAAAAGGAAATGGGATTAGCAAACAGAAGTTTGGGAAGTAAAGAAAAAAAGAAAATAAAGCTAAAAGAGTGAAGAACTCGACAAGTTGGCCATTGACTCGCCAAGTAGACACGAATATTTGCGAACCTTTGAAGACTTGCTGCCCACAAGATTTACGTGACGGACTCGTCGAGTCGGTCTATGGGACTTGACGAGTTGCCCCTGTTTTCAGAAAATTATATATATGACATAATAGGCCGAGACAAAGACCTCTTTTGGATCCCCTGGCGACTTAGCTGCGATCGAAAGGTTATTGAAGCTTTGGAGTTCGAAGATTTACCTTAGAGTTCAATTCGAAAGAGATCCAAGGCAGCATATACTCTCTTCTTTTTACTCTATTTCACAAAACTATGTTTTTACTTATGGATTTCGTTTTTGAGATATTATTTGCTGTAAACATGAGCTAAAACTCATAACTTCTGTTTAGGTTAGTGTAACACTCATAAAATTTATGCCAATTTACAACATTTTAATCCATTCAAAAACCAATAAGTTATTACAACTTGTTTTCAAAATAGTTTAAACAACAAAGTATCCCTAGAACCAAATCACAAAATCATGAAATATGAGGAGCGGTACGATCACACCTTTGCCTTGCCACGATCTCCTAATGTACCTGAAACGATAAACTGAAACTGTAAGCCCGAAAGCTTAGTGAGTTCCCCTAAAATATCCATACACATATAACCATACACATACAGCAGTAAACAACATACTATGGGTCCAATCAACCATCCGATTGGAATACCCCTGTCCCTCAACCTTCAGGTTGGAAAAGCCAACATACTATGAGTCCAATCATCCTACCAGGATGGAATACTCTCGGCCCAAAACCATCGGGTTGGAATGCCCGAACAGTTACACCTACAACAACAAGTACTATGGGTCCAATCATCCCTCGTGATGGAATACCCCAGGCCCTCAACCATCGGGTTGGAATGCCAACCTACTATGAGTCCAATCATCCTACCAGGATGGAATACTCCTAGCCCACAACCATCAGGTTGGAATGCCCTACCTACTATGAGTCCAATCATCCTACAGGGATGGAATACTCCTGGCCCACAACAATCGGGTTGGAATGCCCACATGCTAAAAAACATGTGCACTTATTAGAAAATCACATAACAGTCTACAAAAACAACATACTAGGGCCCTATCATCCTACCGGGATGGAATACTGTGACAACCCAAGTTGTTCCGTTACGTTTCCCCGTTACCGTTAATGGAATATTCTAGTTTATAAAAGTTCCGTTAATTGGAGGTCGTCGATTAAATAAACATTAAAATTGTTTATGTTTTATAGGCCGTTAAGTCGTAATGAAAGGAAATAAAAACACATAACATACATTTCCACTTAATTGGAAAAAGTTAGTTTTTATTATTACGACCACTAAATCGGGTGCGACCAAAAGCCCCGTTTAACGGCAGTATTGGGTAGAATTCCACTGAGCCCCGACTCAAAACCCTATATAAGGGTGAGTGGAGTCCATTGGAGACTTTTTACACTCTCCAAACTCTCTCTCTCTAAAACTTTTTCCCGAGCCAAAAATCGTCCGTTTCGTGCTCGAAACGAGTAGGTAAACTATCCTAACTCGTTGTATAACTTATCTAGCGTACAAATTCGAGTTTAAAACATAAAATAGGGATAACATCATGAGTTTACGACCCAAGAACACTCTTGGGCTGTGAACACCAATTAATGGGGTTTTTAAGCCCCAAAACCCTTCCAAATTGTCCCTAAGGCTTGGATATGACTTGTAGGCTTATGGAATCGGACTTAGAACACCTTGAACTAGCATTTTGAAGAGTAAACAAGATTTTACTGCCCAAGAACGTGCTTGGGTCGTAAACTCCTCTTCATGGGGAGTAAACTCTATTTTGTGTGTTAAAAATGCCCTTAAACACACCAATGGCCTTGGATTAAATTCTAGAAACGACCAACAACAAGCTAGGGACCATAAATGCCATAAAAACACCTCCATTAGGAGTTCACGGCTGTAAACCCCTCATGGAAGGGTACCTAGGCCGTAAACTCCCACAAAGGGGTTATTTGGTACCCTAAACTCCCCATTTGTCTTGGAAAAATGCTTAGGAATTTACCCACTACCACTTAAGCACTTAAAACACCAAAAGAATAAGGGTATAGGAGCTTACGGCCATAAGCTTCCTTGCTTATGGCCGTAAACTCCTCAAAGGGGCCATTTCATGCTTTAAACTCATTCACACCTTACGGTTTTGGACTTAGAATAATTCCATGAGCAAGTAGAAGCCTTAAAAGACCCTAGAACCCATCACCATGAGTTTACGACCGTAAAATCATGGTGAGTAGTACCTGGGCCATAAACATGGTGTTAGGGGTTTACTCTTGGAGAGTAAACTCCATTCCCTAGCCATACACACCCTTAGACGCTACCCGGGACACCCAAACACTTATCTAAAGTGTTTTCCGCTTATTTGAGTGCGTATACTTGTTTAATTAGTATTAAATATACTAATTGTATGTGAACATATGTTATCATATGTTAAATAGGTCATTGAGTGTGTTCGAGTCCTTGCGTGACACCGAACGCCCAAACGGCACCTTCGTCGGACCTACTTACACCAGGTGAGTTGATACCCCTGAATGAACCTTTTAAATGTTTTCACATGTTTTATAGAGGGGGAATACAAGTTAAACATGCTAGTTATCATATCAATCACATGTGATTGATAACCCGCATGCACAAGATTTTACCATACTTTATACTGTTTTACCGAGTAGGACACTATAATGGTTTTCTAAAAGGTTTTCATTCGTTTCAAAACTTTTACTTATACTGTTTTGTCTAAGTTCATTCTAAACTGATTTATGAAAGATTTCCAAAGGTTTTCAAACACGTTTTTACAAAAGAATACAAATTGTGATTTTCTCCGAATATAAAGGTTTTTCATCAAAGTTTCTCTTTCACGACGTATACTTTTACTTATTAGATACTGCGGCTTCGCTTATACTTATTTTATACTCCTACTTAGTAACGCTTTCACTTATACTTGTAGTCGCTTATAACGATAGACACTCTTACTTCACTTATTGTCGTTTCTACTTCGTGATACGCTTATACTTGATCGACACTCCTACTTCACTTGCGACCGTTTCTACTTCACTTGTACGACAATCTTACTTCACTTGCGACCGCTCCAACTTCACTTATTAGACACTCCTACTTCAGAAGAATCACTTCTACTTGATACACACTCAGTAGTAGTTAGATATATGTCTGTGCTTATATAGGTACATATAAGTAATGATTGAAAGACTTAGGAAGGCTCGTCTGCCCTATTTCCTTTTCTTCGTTGAGATGTGGTCTGGTGGGATCGGATGGCCGTCCGAAGGTCATTTGACTTATTAGTTATATATTATATATATGAGTATGGACATATAGGAATTCTGTAGTCAGTTCAGTTAAGAGTCTCTACCTCTAGTCTACACTTACATTAGAAACCCACTATTGGGAAGTCTCTACCTCTAGTTCAGCACTTACACACTACCCACTATTTGGAAGTCTTTACCCACTATTTGGGATGCATCTTCAGGACACGGCCTTCTCCGTCGTCTAGTTGGTAACCAGAGTCTCCTGTAGGGAGAGCGGACATTGTGTGTATAGATCTATACGGGATTGACACCCCCGCACCTTGACTGCTAGCTACAGTCCATGGCTCACTAAGCCAAGGGGTGACAAATGTCACATTATATAGACGCTTGTAGGGCGTCTGGTACTCTAGTGTCGGTTAGTATGGTTACGAGTATCCCGGGTTACCTTATAATTCATGGCCTTAAGGTAACAACATTTCGCCAGCAATTTACACTGTATGCTGGTAATTCATGTTCAGAGTCACACTGTTTTGACCTTACAAGACGTATCTTTCATTTGGTGCTGTCTGGGGTCTGTCTCCTCTGTTTTGACCTTACAAGACGTATCTCTCATTTGATGCTGTCTGGGGTTTGTATCCACTGTATTCACAGTATCTTCTGTAATCACTGTATTCACTGTTTTAGACCTTGCTAGACATATCTTTCATTTGATATTGTCTGTGGTCTGTATTCAGTATTTTGGACCTTACCAGCTGTACCTTTCATTTGGTACCTTCTGGGGTTTGTGTCTCTATTTGTTAGGCTGAACCAGGCGTGTCGTTAGTTCGATACTCTCCTGGAGTCTATGATTCCTTGCCTTAGTCAGCAGTCCTCACTGCTGAGGCATATGTTATTTCCCTGTCGTCTCTTGCTTTCTTTAATAGTCAAATTCAGTATTTTGATAATGATAGCAATTAAGGGAAAACCACTTTTTACCACATAACTCTGACCTACGTTGGTAGAGGGCTGCTTTGATTAAAGAAAATATAGGATTTTCTGGAAAGAACTCTAATACACTGTAACACTTAAACTATTACTTTATAAAGTTATTTGAATGAAATGTCACTAAATACTTATGAACTCACCAACATTTGTAAAAATGCTGATACTCGCTTTTCAAATAACTTGTATTCTCAGGTTAGCATTAGACAGGTACATCCCCGGAGCTGTTGGTGAAGATAGCTTAGTACCACGCTTTATTTATTCTATTACTTGTATTACTTCGATGTATTAATGTAATCATGTAAAACTATTACTATTAATGCAATGTTTTGTTGTACTTTGATTACTATAATGCATGTGTTGTGATACTTGACATGACGTCATCCACCCCAGAATGTTTCCGCCGTTCTGGTTTTGGGGTGTGACAAATACCCTCTACTACTGCTCAAACATGTGCACATATAATAGGAATTCTCTTACCAACATAAAAACAGTCAGACCAACTACAGGTCACTAAGCATAGCCACAACCAATATACCAGGAGACCGATCTAACCAATAATGCTAACACAAAATAATCCTTTCTACTAGAATGCCAACTAACATATTACAACAATAACTATCCAAAATAACGAATCAAAGGTCCGGCCTTGGTGGCTTAGACCCTTGGGTATAGTGAGGATAACTCACCTGCAACTGCCGAACCGAACCACGAAAGCACAATCCCGAAGCACTGCCTCCAACTCCAACACCTATAGCCATCAATGATCCATTGACATAAATATCTAAATTACCATAATACCCTTGAAGTTCAAACTGGTCAAAGTCAAAGTCCTGGCTAGAATCAACCTTCCTGATTGACCTTACTCGCCGAGTCAACCCACTGACTTGCTGAGTTATTAAACTCAGAAAACTCTCATATAACGACTCGACTCGCCGAGTCACCCCATGAGTCGTCGAGTTCAACAATCTTTGAGTCCTATCATGTCCAACTCACTGAGTCACCACTCAACGCACTGCTCTGAGTCTTAACTAGAAGAGGTTGGGGTTATGCGCTGTGACTCGCCGAGTCCAAGAACAGACTTGCCGAGTCCACGGGAATCTTCATCAGACTCACCGAGTGGTTCTTCCAACTCGTCGAGTCCAAGCTCATCATCATATGACTCGCCGAGTCCATTCCATGCAACTTGCCGAGTTTCTTCAGTCCTTCATCCATACATACCCTTTTCGAGCCATGCAGAGGCTCTAAACTGTAGATCCACTCTTCTAGGTCATGACTCTTACGTGAAGTTGCCAACTTTACGTGAAAACAAGGAGCTATAGGCCCAAATCAATCTAGGGCTAAGGTTTCAGAAAAAGTTGCTTCACCAAGAATCCAAGGGCTGATACTTTATGCGTTTCTGGACCAAGACAAGTCTAGATCTAAAGTAGCAACCTCATATCTAGACCTCTAACCTGAATTAGATACTTAACATGCCAAAATGGCCCCAAATCTCATTCAAGAATACATCTAGATGAAAAAGGGTCAAGGTAATATCTTGTTACCTCCAAAATGTGCCCAAGCTGAAGTAGATTATAGATCTACACCAATCCTTTGATGCTAGCCTCTTGGTCTTCAAGCTCCCTTCTCAATACTCCTCCTACAAAGCTCAAATCTCTTTAACAATGGAAGCTCTTACTATTTTAGGGTTCACTGACTCTCTAGGGCAATAATGAGGCGGAGGGGAGGACATTAAGTCCTTTAAATAGGGTGAAAAACCTAAGATTACGGTTTTCTCTTCCTAGCACCGACTCGTCGAGCCCAGCTGCCGACTCGGCGAGTTGGTCACTTAACTTGCGACCAAATCCCGCTCCGACTCAACGAGTAACCGCAGCTACTCGTCGAGTAGCTTCCTCAATGTACACTTTAGACTCTTCGATCATACTTCTAAAATATGGGATGTTACAACTCTCCCCCACTTAAATTAGGCTTTGTCCTGGAAACCTACTGCAGTATACGATTCTGAATAAACCTCTTGCACCGTAGATTCTGATTTCCCAATCAACTGAGGTCCTTCCAGGCCGTACCACTGCACCCCATTCTGAAATAACTTCTTCTCGTGTAGTATCCTTGCCAATACTCCAGGCCGACCACCGGCCTTTTCTGCTTAAGCTCAAAACACATCAATCCAAGTATCCCCCGATGATACTACCACCTTCCAGTCATGAGCACACCTTCGCGAATTGCGAAAGTTAGATACCACATTAATTCACTGGGTCCTCTCACAGTGCTAGACTATCCTTCGCCTTCCATGACTGGCGATACCCTGGGTAACTCGCAATATTGGAAGTTATCCCGACCCTTCCCTGAAACTATTCCCTTTTCGCGTTGACAGGATGATACATCTTTCAGCTTCTTGCAACTCCCATGAACCAACTAGTTATGTCACATAACCATTTGTACCTGGCCCAATCAGCCTTGGGCTGGAATACCAGGCACACCTATCATGGGTCCAGTCTTCCCTAGGATGGTATACCCACGAATCCTTGCACATGTTTGGCCCATTCAAACCTCAGGATGGAATACCAAACACGCCAGGTCCAATCAATCATAGGGCCCGGTCATCCTCATGATGGAATACCCTAGATTGGAATATCGCCATTTGCATAATACCAAGCCTACAACCATAATTGAAGCCCAAGGATCCAACCTTGTAGCTTCCTCAAACTACTCTGATTCGACTCAACCGAGTGCGACTCACCCAAAACTCGTCATCACGTCTACTCCAAACGTACCACAATAGGGAACATTACTGCTACGATCTCTAGGTCCACGGCCTATGACTGAAATGTCCTCACACGGTCCTCAGCACCAGTCTAGACTACTCCCGAGTCTTATCGACTCTGCTATCTCTAGCTCCTCTGTCCAAATCCCCAATCTGGAGCTGCTCACCTTCTCCTCTTCCAAGGAGACCTAAACCATGACTTCGTATCGTCAGTCGGTGCCGAAATTTCAGAACCTCTCTCTACATCGTCCACATGTGGAACACGTCGCTATCCCGTAAAACATTTATATACTCAGAAACTAATTGCATAATTTATAATCCATAAAGGGTCTTCCGTATGCCCCTCCTCTTTTTCGACCCTTGGGAACAATCCCACTGATTGCTATAGCATAACAATATCCCTATAGCTTGCTCGAAGATCCACAATACATACACGGTTCTTACCATAACTGGACCGCTTCATCGTCCCATTCCCGAACCGACATCCAATCTGCGTCAGGCGACATCCTTTAAAACAACGCCCCATCCGAGAATTTCCAATTCTCCCCCACTTAGAGCACCAACTACTGTCTACCGGCGGCGAAGCTGGTATACGACCCAACCGTCCCAATCCAAGACAACGAACTTCAAGGGAATCCGAATTTCCGTTGATGATTCTGAATCCCTGAATCATAACCTCTCTTTCCCTTAAATGCACCACCGGATACTATCCCTCTAAAATCCGGAAACAATCAAATCTTACTAGCATCTCGTATGCCCTCATAACTCATGCAGGAAAATAAAAAGGAACTCATAATACCAATATGAACAAAAGCTAGGAAAAAGACATACTGACTGTCACCTCTGGTGTTGTCCCGGTCTCCTCAACCATGAGCTGATAAGCACGCCCTGGGGCCTTTGGAGGCTCTACTCTCCCCTGACCCCCATCAGATAGTCTCAAAGTGGATGGTTCTGGGGCCTGCACTTGCCTGGCAGCCAAGAGGGGACACCAGGCCTTCATATGGCTTACCTGATCACAATGATAACAAAGTTGGACTCCGGCGGTTGGAGTCTACTGTTTGCAGTCCCTAGCTCTGTGGCCTTCCTTGCCACACTTGTGGCACCCAGAACAAGACCGAAATCCCCCCTCATGCACCTTGCCGCACCTCCCACATGTGTGGACCCTCTGAATCCCCTATCGATAATCAGCGGCCCTCATCCGTTTCGGCACTGGGTACGACTGCACCGGGGCCTGTCTCTGCTCCCTCAGCTGGAGCTCAATCTCTAACTCGCGCCGCCTGACGACCTCTTGCAACTCCAATAAAGTAGTACATCTCTGCGTGGAAACGAACTGCCTGATGTCCGTCTTGATCATGCTCAGATACATGGTCATCTGAGCCTACTCCGAAGCTAACTCAGGGCAAAACATTTCCCTCTCCGTAAACATCTTGGTGATCTCCGTCACCGACTCAGAATCCTGCTTCAACTCCAAAAAACTCTTGAGCCAATCTCTCCTGCTCAGCTCGCAGAACATAACGAGTACTAAACATGTCTCGGAACTGATCCCAAGTAACTGCAGCCCGCTACGCGTCAGAGTATGATCCCGTAGTCAACATCCACCAATGATTTGCCCCAAGCCTTATCAGGTTCAGAGCACACCTCACCCTCTGATCAGCAGGGCATGAACACGTGAAGAAACATCCCTCCACGTCCGACAACCAACTCATCAGAACAATCGGATCCTGAACTCCGTCAAACATAGGGGGCTTCGTATTATCGAAGTCCCAATACTAAAAGCCCCGACCGGCTCCTCCCCCTGTCGCTGCTACGGCCGCTGCGACAGCCATTTCTGCAAGAGCTGCATAGCGCTCATCGAAGTACTCAACCATGGCAGTCTTGATCGACCCAAACAATTCTGGTAACTTAGCTCGGAACATGGCAGCAACCTCATCATGCAGGATCTCACGAATCCTAGCATCCAACTCATCCGTCCTCATCTGACCGATAACCTCAGGTGGTGCTGAACCATCCTGACCACGCTCTCCTGATGCCGATCTTGAACCGGATCCTGCCCCGAAGCGTCTCGTAACTACCATACTGCAATACACCAACAAGACCCTTAGATACATCGCATACCTGCCCGGAAACTAATTTATAACCGACACCCTAGGGAGTTGTTGTTGGATTAATGTCTAAGTCCATAACAATAATTGGTATGTACCTAACCCGACCCGGCATGGTCCATTTGGGTTGCACTTCACCGGCACAATTTATATGGATAGTCTTTGAGAATAGTGTATTTATGATTTATATTAATATATTATAAGTTCTAATGTATTAATACGGAATAATATTGTTTAATTAGTATTGATCAAGAATTAATTTAGAATTAATTATGTGATCAAAATGAACTAATTAAATATGGACTCTTATATATGTATATGGAATGGGCCAAGTTCATTTAGGTTGGGCTAAAGCTTTCATGGATAGCCCACGAAGTTTTTAACCCATGGATCCTATGAAATGAAAGGTCATGGGTATTAGGGTTTACATGGATGTAACCCTAATCATCCATACTATATAAAGAGGCCTTTGGCACAAGAAATATCACTAGTGTGTGAGGACATAAGAGTGGGCCGATTTTAGTGTGCATACATATTCTCTCAAGTTCTTCCAAGGTTTTTGGTGATTTATGATTCCACTTGAGGCTTCCACACTATTGGGGCTATGCTCTTAAAGCTTGAAGATATCAAGCTACATCTAACTAGAACTTTGTAGTATAGCTGCTTCATAATATGCTAGTTAGAATGAAACCTTGGAATATTTTATATTTGCGTGTATAATAGAGAAAACAGAGATCCAAGGTTTATAGCGTTGCATGGATACCATAAGAGTGTTAAAATGCTTAAAACCCATCAGTGGTATTAGAGCATAGACTTGTTTTCTTATATACTTGATGAAATTGCTAAAAAATCGAAGTTATCTTGCTGCTTGGACAGTGGACTCGCCGAGTTCACTCATGGACTCGACGAGTCCAAGGCAAAATGCAACCAACTCGTCAAGTTGGTTCGTGCACTCGACGAGTTGGACCCCCTGACAGCATATCTTTGCGTTTTGGTGCTGGAATTGGTCTAGAATCATTATCTTAAACTGTTTTGGACTTATAAAAACTATTTTTTGATGTGGTAATGATTATTGTAAACCAATTTCAGAGTTGTTATCAACATTTCAAGTTTTATATGCTTAATTTTATGATTCTTGAAATTGTTGATATGCATGTTCTTGAACATATGAGCTTAGATGATCATAGGAATTATTTGTAACCTTCTTGGTAGTTTAATTCTTGATCATTATGTGTTTTAATGGAGTCTATAACTTGTCCTCAGGTTATGGATAACCAAAAGTCACAAGTCATTAAATCCACCAAAAGAACACAATGGTTACATAAGATGAAAAGTCACTCATTTTAATAAGCCATTAACTCATAAGTTATGAGAAACGAAAAGTTTTGAAAGTTTACAAAACTTGCCGTCAAGTTTTGGAACATGTAAAGTCATAATTAAAACTTTAGTTCCAATCTCTAGAATTGTAAAAGTTAAAATTCAACCCTTATACTTTATAATATTATAAATTTAGTAATATTTATATATGTATAAGAACAAAAGTCGTCTTACCATTAGTAGGCCTCATTCACGAAGCCGGTCTATAAGGGGGTATAAGGTTACTGCCTATAAAATGGCAGTTTAATGGGTGTCCACTCTCACCCACTGCTTCCTTGACCGGTGGAGGGTCGTTAGCCGAATGGGTAGGACAAGGACTATAATTCTCCCTTCATTATAAGTATAATGATAAATACTAAGTAACTAAACACTTATAAATTCCCAATCTTAGTTACTTAGGAAAATGTGAATAAGGTGCTAATCCATGAAATTACAATTTGCACTTTGTTTAAGCCGTTAGTGGAGCATGTGTGGTTAACCGACACACTAACCTGGATTTAACAAGGTAGGCAAAGGGTAACTTAATATTTATCATAGTATCAGTGGAGCGTGTGTCGTTAACCGGAACATCGATTAAGGGGTAAATATTAAGGGTATCAAGTATATTTGCATGGTTACTTCACACCTTGTTTTGTGATGCTCGGCATCCCAGTCACAAAACCTAAAGGGCACACTCGAGATTGAAACATGCCATTGAAAAGTTCAATGAATCTCAAAAGAATCTAGGAGTTTTAGAAATCAATTAAAACCTAATAATACATTTCGTTTATCTTGGTGGAAATTGGTGAATCGTCATTCACCCACCTTTTAATATTTTACAGCTTGGATTACGGCATCCCTCTTCCAAGTTATAAAATAGTTTATTGGGTCCTAGCCTTAATATTTCATATTGGGTGTTATATTAAGGACTTAAATCAATTGTACTTGAATTTCTGAATTTCTCCCATTGTTGATGTCTGGTTTAGACAACAAGGATCTTCCCACATCAAGCTTTCCTAATGAATATGACTTCTCGAGTTTGGCTCATGGAAGTCATACTTCTCTTCCTCCACCTCTTCCAATTATTCTCCCTGACCCACAAGTTTATGGAATTGAAAAGTTCAAGATCACTCAATCCCTACTCACAATAAAACATAAAATTGGAAGTCCTATGTGTACTCATGTCTTAGGACTGAAGTCATACAGCGATAGGTTGAGAATGTTGGGTGTTGTTGTCCCAAGGAAGTTGGCTATTGACTTGGTCTTTCAGTCACTTCTTGAGTCATATAGGAAGACTACTATGTGACAAATCACAACATGACCCTAATGGATCTTTCTTATTTGCTTATTGCTGCTGAATCAGAAATGATTTGGTGCAATAGTCAATCAAATATGGATGGAAGGTCTATTTCTCAAACTTCCATGGACATGGAAAATAGTGACATTGGAAGTTCAAAAAAACTTTCTCTTCCCAATGGAAAGGGATTGGCCTTGGTCAACCCGGTTGATCGGAAGGTAAAGAGGAAGTCTAAGTCTGGAATAGCTTGTGTACCATTCCCAAAGAGTTTATATCTTCTCAGTGTGAAGAAAAGGGTCCTTAGAAGTGAAGCTGCCCAAGCTACCTGAAAGGAAGTATAATCAAAAGGTTGACTCTGCTTCAGGTAAGTCCACTATCTAACTCTATTAAGTTTCATTTGAATATTCTTAATACATCTTGATGTATGGAAGGATCAAGCAAAGGGTAGGAAACTTAAGAAATGAGTATGTTGAATCTGACCGCGTAGATGGATTTCTATTGCATGGTTTGCAGATCAGATTCTTGAGCTACTTCTTAGGAGTTATGATCGGTTTCTAAGAAACATGTAATAGCATAATTTTCATTTCAAGTTACATTGTAAGGAAAAAGTTTTTCTGCATTTTGATAAATAAATAAAAATTTGTTTTACTTTATTTTATATCTCCTTACAATGGCATTTATGAAAACTTGATGTTTGTATGTTTCTAGCAACATTGGAAAATTGAATTTGATTCTTTCATTTGTGTTAGTGTCTAAATTTACCAAGTAAGGAAAGATTCTCATCACCTAAGTTTCAATTGGACCGAAACTTGGAATCATGCAAGTTGGATAGTATGATGAATTAGAAGTTTCATTTTTGGGGAATTAAGACTAGTTCCTTGTTCACATGTATATGTGACTCAAGAGAAGGACTAAGGTATCAAGTACACTTTCTTGTGCACTTGTCAAATTCCGCCACAAAAGATGGATAAGACTATTCGTCATGATTTACTAAGGTTTAGTAAATATGAATATACTTACAAGCTTAATTTTAACTCTTAGACATTGGAAAAGTTCCAAATGTATGGCAGAGCGAATAAGAAGAATCAAATTAGGTAGAGGGATAAAAGTTTCTCAAATCTGAAAAGATGGGAGAGTAATGAACTTAATGATTAAGAGACCTTATCACAATTCATCCTCTAAGTGCATTCTGATAGCTAAGAAGAGGAGTTATGAATTGTCGAAGTGGTTAAAGTAAGAAGATGCGTCATACTTTGTTCCAAAAAAAATCTTAGTGTCATACTCTAAGATTGTAACTTGAGTGACCTATCTTAAAGAAGGTTTAAAAACACCTCTCAAATGTAAGAGTAAAAGTTTTCTACTCTTGTACATTTGAAATTGGTAAGTCCTGATGTTTTGGATAAGACAAAGACCAACTAAGGCCAATTGTGTGAAGTGTTTATCTTGATTAGAATCCACACTATCTCTTGAATATTTGACAAGAAAGTCTCATTGGTCAAGAAGACAGTGGGAGTCTAAAAGATCCTGAAATGGTTTCAAGAACTAATCAAGAATAAAAACTTTTATTTCATCGCTAGCACACAACTAGAGGTTTATAACCTATCATGTTGACATTTCTGTTCCCATTCCAGTTAAGTTGGCTATATATATTTGAGTTCTATATTATATCAATTGTTTGCATAACTACTTGGAAGCAATGGCAGGCCCTTGTGCTACCAGGTGGCAAGAGGTTAAGATTGCACAAGTTCAATCCATATGAGTTAGGATTTGTCACTAACCTAGTCTTGTGATTATGATTTTGACAAATTCACATGGATAAGAACACATACACCATAAAATCTAAGTGTCATAAGGTTTCTCTCCGATTCATGAAAATGATGGTGAGGAAATTCTTTCACTAAGTAGATTTTAAGTAGATAGCAATTGTGGTATTTCCAAATCTCAAAGTCGTTAGTGGCGCGTGCGTGGTTAACCGGCACACTAACATTGACTTACGAGAAATGGCAAAAAGTCGAAACAATTGAGACTATGATTATGGCATCCCTTTTCATAGTTCTAAAATTGTTTAGACACACCTGTGAGCTATCTAAGATAAGGTGTATGATTTTGATAAAGTCTTATCAAAGCAATCTAGTATCAGAAATCTGAACTTTGGTAAGAATGTCAATAAAGTATTGACTTCTAGAGGTCCACCTATTTTCTGGATACATGTCAAAGCTAGTGGGAGCAAAAGTGTTATGCTAATTATCATCATGTGAGTGGGAGCATGATAATTATGATAAGTATTGCAGGTTAGCAATGTTAATTATAGAAAACAAAAGTTTCAATTCGTGAGGTTGTAGGGGTTGAAAATGTTGTTTTGCTATAATTAAGAGAGAGGAAATTATACTTCATTTCAATTATAAAAAGCTTATATAGAGTTTATAATCATTCTAAAGAGCTTATACTGCGGTTTTAATCACCTTTAGTCAAGAATATATATATATATATATATATATATATATATATATATATATATATATATATATATATATATATATATATATATATATATATATATATGAATTTTATGTTGGATTGGTTCAACTTAAGAAAATTTTATATATTGCGTTCTCAAAATTCGATTATGATTACGACATCCCTTTTCATTGTCAAATTTTGAGAATTTGGAAATCAAAAATTATTATGGAAAAAGACTAGTTTAGAACCATGTCTTCATGAGAAACATCATGAATCATGTCCCATTTACTTTGGGTACAAGATCGATTACATGTGCTATAATATTTATCCTTTCTGAATTTTCCAAATGCCTTGGGGCATTAAGGGGAACAATGTCTAGAATTGGATATGATTAAAGTGATTAAGCAATTGTTGAGGAAAATCTAAGGTTTACCAAAGATTGGTTGCTTAAGGACAGTTGGAAGTATACTGTTAATATTGGAAGGACAATATTGACATAGTCTGAAAAGAGGCAACTCTTATTCAGAAGTGGTAGTCAAAATGGGAATATAGAGTTGTCTTCATAGGTGGTAGCAATATGTGTAAGGTTAAAGAAACTTAATGCAAGAAGCATTTTCACAGCAATGCGCTATGAATCTGAGACATCGTTTCCATGGAATTTCTCTCCATTGGGATACTCTGTTGCCAAGCCTTTGTGGCTTTGTGCATAATCATTACAAAAGGAACAATGCATATAAGTTTAAAATCTAAACAAATTTCGATAAATGATAGCAATTTGGAATTCTTACATTTAAGACAAGGATTTGGGAGTGTGAAAAGAATATCATTGAAATTATGTTCAATTGATCTAGTTCACAAAGAAAAGGATCATAGAAAAACATAGAGTTCATACTTGGTGTATGGCAAAGCTATTGTTTAGAAAACATAGTGTACATGCTTGGAGCATGGGACACCTAGTGTTTTAATTCAAGTATAAAGTTGATAAAACCGAAAAAAATGAATAATGAGTAATCAGTATGGTGATAAATAGAAAGTGTTTTATTTATATTCATAGGTTTTGATACCATATTAGATTCATTTATTCTTGTGTTTAACTTTTCATGTTTTGACTTCCATAATAGCTAGGTTATTCTTTCGGAATGACTAAGTTATTCAAACCATCCGCAGTCGGTCATATGTTGGAAGTAGATATGAATCAAGACTGTCATTGGTTGGCTTGTAGAGGTCCAAGTTGGTGGACAAAGTTGTGCTACAACACTCATGAGTGCTCATAAGTTATGAGTATTAGATTCAACCCACGATCATTTGAATCACTTCATGGATTTTATCACGAGTGATCATGAGATGATAATATCTTATATTCTTCAAACCTAGAGATATGAGTTGTTACTATGAGTTGGTTGTACATTGATTGCATGAAAACACATTCGGTAACTCGATGTTATAAAACTTGCCTTTGTGTATGATTCAACAAGTAGTAGAACAAGCCATATGAGTCGAAGTTTATCCATTCCTTTTACCTTCGGGATAAAAACGATATGTATGGGCCCTTCGATGATTTAGCGATGACACATGCGAGTGCTTGGCCAAGCCAGGATTGATTTAATTTGTTCACTCAGTCAGTCATCATAAATTGGAAATCGGGAAACAACAAATGGACAGAGAGAATGATTTATAATCCATGTATCAATCCATATGATATCTAGAATGGTGGAATATATGATCCCTTATCTAATGGACAAGTCATTGACAAAGGCCAGAGTTCGTTAGCAAGGTCAGAGTTCGACAAAGGATTTAAGAGCTATGATTGCCAGTTAGGTTTTGAAGTCATACTCAATAATAGTTTTAGACTTATCCAAATGGTATGTACCTGACCCGACCCGACATGGTCCATTTGGGTTGCACTTCACCGGCACAATTTATATGGATAGTCTTTTGAGAATAGTATATTTATGATTTATATTAATATATTATAAGTTGTAATGTATTAATATGGCATCATATTGTTTAATTAGTATTGATCAAGAATTAATTTAGAATTAATTAAGTGATCAAAAGGAACTAATTAAATATGGACTCTTATTATGTATATGGAATAGGCCAAGTTCATTTAGGATGGGCTAAAGATTTCATGGATAGTCCATGGAGTTTTTAACCCATGGATCCTATGAAATGAAAGGTCATGGGTATTAAGGTTTACATGGATGTAACCATAATCCTCAATACTATATAAAGATGCCTGTGGCACAAGAAATGGCACTAGTGTGTGAGGACATAAGAGTGGGCCGATTTTAGTGTGCATACATATTCTCTCAAGTTCTCCCAAGGTGTTTTGGTGATTTGTGATTCCACTTGAGGCTTTCACACTATTGAAGCTAGGCTTTTAAAGCTTGAAGACATCAAGCTACATCAAAAGGTATGTCATATAACTAGAAATTTGTAGTATAGGTGCTTCATAATATGCTAGTTAGGATGAAACGTTGGAATATTTAATATTTGCATGTATAATAGAGAAAACATAGATCCAAGGTTTATAGGGTTGCATGTACACCATAGGAGTGTTAGAATGCTCAAAACCCATCAGTTGTGACTTCCTTGATACGCGTATGGGTCCTGTGCTTTCAGTAGTACGAGCCCATACTACCTTCCACACCTACCTATATTTGTCTTAAGTATCACCACAACACCCTAACCATATACACACACAGCGAGCACTCAATCCTCACTCCTAGAGGAATGTTGAATATCTCATATAAGGGAAACCCTAGGCTAGTCAGCATCACATAATCAGACAATTCTATCATGCAATTCCTGAAGATCCCTAGCCTATTACTAGCATGCTGTTCTAACATATCACATAATCAAATAACTTGTATGGTATTTTGGGGTCTACTTACTGGCTTCGGCTAACTATACCCTATGCATCCTCCTTTACTTAGATTGAAAACCATTTTGAAAACCTTTCCTTGATTTGAGACAGGATTCATACGAATGTTCCTCCAAATCATTCAAACCAAGGCTCTGATACCAACTTGTAACACTCATAAAATTTATGCCAATTTAAAACATTTTAATCCATTCAAAAACCATTATGTTATTACAACTTGTCTTCAAAATAGTTTAAACAACAGAATATCCCCAGAACCAAATCAGAAAATCATGAAATATGCGGAGCGGTACGATCACGCCTTTCCCTTGCCACGATCTCCTGATGTAGCTAAAACAATAAACTGAAACTGTAAGCCCGAAAGCTTAATGAGTTCCCGCAAAATACCCATACACACATAACCATACACATACAACAATAAACAACATAATATGGGTCCAATGAACCATCCGGTTGGAATACCCCTGGCCCTCAACCTTCGGGTTGGAAATACCAACATACTATGAGTCCAATCATCTTACAAGGATGGAATACCCTCAACCCACAACCATCGGGATGGAATACCTGAACACCTACACCTACAACAACAGCTACTATGGGTCAAATCATCCCTCAGGATGGAATACCCCAAGCCCTCAACCATCGGGTTGGAATGCCAACCTACTAGGAGTCCAATCATCCTATCGGGATGGAATAATCTTGGCCCACAACCTGATGGGTTTTAGGTAAAACAAATAACCTAGAATACAATTCCTAAGTTCACATGCAACCTACTTTGGATCTATGTTTTAGCTATTGAACATAAAACTTTGAATTGCAAAACAAGAACCCTAGAGGAGAGAGGCTAATATCAAAATTAACAAACTAGGGTTTAGTAATTACATACCTTTCAATTGTTATAGTAAACAATTGATAATTCCCTTGATCTTGATCTTGATCTTCTTGGAAGCTTAGCACCACAAGTGTAATGCCTCTAATGGAATCACACCCAAACTAGCAAGAAGGAAAGTAGAAGGAGAGAGAGGGAGCATGCAATTTTCGGCCCTAAGGGTTTCTTCCAAAGAAAGAGTCACCAAAATGTGAACCAGGAGGCTCCTTATATAGTTGAGGGATCTAGGGTTTAGGAAAAAACCCTAATGCTCCTTGCTTAGGGCCTAAGCAAAGCCAAAGGCCTTATCCAAGCCCTCTTGGACGAAATCCTTAGGGTTTCCCCTATAGATTTCGTCCACCTCCTTCCAAGGAGGTTCTGGAGCCTTCCACTCAACTATTAGATAATTGCAAACGAGTCCCTGCACTTTATAATTTATTCTTTTAACCCCAAAATTAATTCTAATTAATTTCTGGCTAACAATTAATTAAACAAAATGATTTCTTATTAATATATTAATCTTTTAACATATGAATAAATTCATTTATATTAATTTATTAATCTTATAATAAATTAATATCTCTCCTTTCATAATTTCCTTGTGCGGTTGCTAGGTTTGAGGGCAACCCAAAAGGACTGTGCTGCTATCAATTCAAGTATATACCAATTATAGTTATGGGCTTAGACACCTAATCCAACAGTCTCCCACTTGGATAAGTCTGTAACTATAATTGCTAGTATGCCTTCTAAATTTGACCAACAAATTGTAGCTTCCAAAAAGCTCCTGCCGAACTCTGACCTAGTCAGTTACGAGTCCTAAGATAAGAGATCATATAATCCTTCGTTCTGCAAGATATCCCCAGACATAAGACATGGAATACAATCAATCTCTTTGTCCAGAATCTATGTTTCCCGATTTCTGATTTGTGATGATATAGGACTTCTAATCGAACACATCAATTAGTCCTGGCTGGGCCCAGCACATAAGTCAACACCAAATCATCGAGGGGCCCACAGATATCGCTTTTCTGGTTAGGGCAAAAGGAACGAATAAACATTGACTCATATGCTTGTATCTTTTACTCATCAAACCATACATGACAATACGTTTTATAACACCAAGTTACTGATGCGTTTTCGTATCACCAATGTATAGCCGACTTGCAAATTACAACTCATATATCTCTGTTTCAAGATCATAGATATTATCGTCTCAGTATTACTTGTGATGAATTCCATGAAGTAATACTCTGAGCGTGGGTTTATCCAATAGTCAAATCTCAATTTCTTAGTACTCATGAACGTTGCAACAAATCTATTGCCATGTCTATCCTTAGACAATTCTACAATCCAGTTCATGACAGCCATTATTCACTACTTACTTCCAAAAGTACGAGCGACTGTGGAGTTTGAATAATCTTATTATTCGGGAAGTGAAAACATGCAAAGTGAAACGCAATAATAATATTAATCCTATATGGCCCCAAAGCTTTTGAGCGTAAATAAAAACACTTTTATTTAAACACCATATTGATTACTCATTATTCATTGCTTATAGTTTCAGAAAATCAACTTATTACTTGAATTATAACCACAATTGTCCCATGCTCCAAGCATGCACACTTTGGTTTCCTATGGTCCATACTTTGTGAAATAAATCAATTGAAAAACCTTTCCAATGATGCTCATTTCACAATTCCCAATCCCTATTATTAATGTTAGAACACAAGGTTCTTGCAACTACTAGAATATGCTAGATTCTAACATTTTATGCAACGATCCTTTCGCAAAGTCATAGCACAAAAGTCACCAAGACTTTGGCCAATGAAATTACAAAGTACTCTATCGGAAATTGTTACAAGATAATTCCATAGACGTGAAGTCTCACATTCAAAGTACATTCCTTTGAATATCCTTCTTGCATAAAAGTTTCTAATCTAGACACAGACTCTCAACATCCAACTCCCAATATGGAGACATTTCCATATTTGCCATATGACAACTTATTCTTAATAGAATCTTATCTATTTATAATAATGTCAATATAGCCCATTCAGTACTATACTTCTAACTACTCACAAACGACAAATCCTCAGTGAACCTCAGATTTTCCTTTGATAGTTGTTTAATTATTTTAGTCAAAACCGATTCTAGTTCCTTTTCCCTCTTAATGCCCTTGGCATTTTGAAAATTTTAGAATGGTAAAATATTACAGCATATGCAATCGATCCTATACCCGAAGCGTATTGGACATGATGCATAATGTCTCACATAAAGAAGTGATACTTTATCATCCTTCTGCCATAATATTTTATGTGTCCTGTTCCCACAATTCGATCTATGAAGAGGGATGCCGTGATCATAATCGAATTTGAGAATGCACTATATATCCTTGACTAAATTTATTAACATTTCTCGATCTAAGCTTTAGAATTTTGAAATGAAGTATAATATTCTCTCCCTTAATTATAGCAAAACAACTTTTCAAACATTACAACTTTGCAAAGTGAATCTTTGTTTTCTATAATTAATATTGCTAACTCACAATACTTTACCATAATAATCATGCTCCCACTAACATGATGATTATTTTCTTACCAGCATAACACTTATGCTCCCACTAGCTTTGACATGTATTCAGAAAACAATTAAACTTCCAGAGAACAATGCTTATTGAATTCCTTAAGTTCATATTTCTAATACCTGATGCTTTGATAAGCCTTTATCAAAGCTTCTTAAAATCATACACCTTTGCCTTAGAAAGCTCATATGTGTGTCTAGACAACTTCAGAACTTATGTCACTAAGTCCCAAATGTTCAGACTAATTGTCAAATCTCATAATTCGAACTATGGAAAGGGATGCCGTAACCATAATCGAATTTGAGAATACAATTTTCACAATTGCTATCTTCTTAAAATCTCTCTTAGTGAAAGCATTTCCTCACAGTCATTTTCATGAAGGAGGTAATCTTATAACACTTAGATTTTGTGGTGTATAAGTTCCTATCCATGTGAATTTGTCAAAACCAAAGTTTGTGACAAATCCAAACTCATATGGACTGAACTTTCTCAATCTCGATTTCTTGCCTCATGGTAACACGAGTGCCCACCATGTCTTCCAAGTGGTTTATCAACTCATCCTTACTTATTAATGTACTTTCCATTGATCAAGGTGCTATGCATTTACATGAGAACTCATAGAACTCACTTGCATAACTAATTCAATTGGAATGGAATAGAAAAGGAGTATGTCATCCACGATAGGATATAAACCTCAAGTCGTGTGCTAGTGATGATCGATAAGGTTTATTCTTGATTAGTTCTTGAAACCTTTTTCAAGATCATTAAAACTCCCACTAACCTCTTGACATATACAATTCTCTTGTCAGGAAACTTTCCTCGACAAAACAAATATTCAAGAGTTAGTGTGGTTCTTATCAAGACAAAACACTTCACAAAATTTGTCCTAGTTGGTCTTTGTCTTATCCAAGACATCACAACTTACAAATTTTAAATGTGCAAGAATAAGAAAACTTTTCCAAATTCCACATTTGATGAGTGTTATAAACCTTCTTGAGACTTGTCACTCAATTCACAATCTTGGAGTATGACTCTAAGACTTGATGTTGGAACGAAGTATGATTGACTTCTTGATTTTAACCATTTCCATAATTCTCGATTCCTCTTCTTATACATGCAAATGTACTAAGACTTACTTAGAGGATCAATTGAGATATGGTTCCTAATCATTAAGACTTATCATAAAACACAATAAAAGTTACTCTCCCTTCTTCTTAGAATAGAGATACTTTTATCTTTCTGCCTACTTGATTCTTCTTATTCGTTCTGCCATTGATTGAAATTCTTTCAATCAACTCAGAATTATATTTAATCTTATAAGCATAATCATATTCACTAACTTTAGTAAATCATGACGAATATCTTTATCACTCTCGTGGTGAACTTGATAAATGTACAACCTAGTGTACTTGATCTCCTAGTCCTTCTCTTGACACTTTGTCAAAGAATTAGTCTAATTTCCAAATATGAAGTTTCTCATTCATCACGCAATCAAGTTGCATGACTCCAAGTTTCTGACCAATTGAAGCTTAGGCGATGAGAATCTTTCCTCATTTGGCAAATTCTCGACATTTCCACAAATGACATAATTAAGAATCAAATCCATTATTGATAACAATGCATCAATTTTTCATAACGACTTCATTGTAAGGATATATAAAATTATTCAAACCAAAAATTTTATTTTTTTCATAAAAGCAGCGGAATACTTGTCCTTACAATGCAAAATCAACTGAAAAACTATGTATTTATTCCTAACCAATCTATCATAACTTTCTAAGCTCAAAATCTGATCTTCGAATCCATGCGACGGTGATCCATTTCTTCGTCATCAGACTCATCTTGCTTTTCCATCAAGCTTCCTCTCTTTTTCTCTGATCCTGTAAAACATTCAAATGTAATCTTATCACATTATGTATTAAGAATCAATGAATAGGAACTTGATGGAGTTAGATAGTGGATTTTATACCCAAGGAGGAGTCATAACACTAGACTCTCCCATCTCTTAGATCTCTCAGGTAGATAGGGCAGCTTCGTCTACAATGCCCCTTCTCTTGGCAATAAAAGCAAATGGACTCTTTTGGAGTGACACAAGGAACTATCTCAGAGTTTACCTTTTCTGGATCTCCAATGTCATTATTTTCAATGTCCATTGAAGTTTGGGAGTTTGATTCACCAGGCAAATTTGCTTGATCAGCACGCCAAATCATTGCTGATTCAGCAGCTATAAGAAAATAGGTGAGATCAATGAGGGTCACGTCGTGATCCATCATATAGTACTCTCTAACAAACTCACTATATGATTCAGGAAGTGACTGAAGAACCCAGTCAACAGCCAACTCACTTGAAATCTCGACACCAAACATGCTTAACCTATCAATGTGTGACTTCATCTCTAAGACGTGTGCACACACAGGTTTCCCATCTTCGTGTTTACTTGCCAAAAGGGCTTGAGTGAGCTTGAACTTTTCAAGACTTCGAACTTGTAGGTTTGGGAGAACAACGGGAAGAGGTGGAGGAAGTGGAATCAAGTTAGTCCACATGGTAGGGATTGATCTTTCACCTTCATAGTGGAACAGAATTTGAGCAGGAATACTTTTTCCTTTAGATTCGGGAAAAACATGGTTAGATTCAGACATCTACAAAAACGGGAGAAAATTCAAGTTAGTTAATAAGAATCCTTGATGTAACACCCAAAAGAAACATCGAGGCTAGGATCCAACACAACATTCCACAAATTGGAAGAGGGATGCCGTAATCCAATTTGCAGAATATTTGAAGGTAGGTAAATGACGATTTACCAATTTCCACCACGAAAAACGAAAAAGAAGGTTAAGTTTTAAATGTATTGGAAACTCCTAGATCTTTTGAGATACATTGAAACTATTCAATGGCATGTTTTAATCTCGGATTATGCTCTTCTATTTGTGACTGGGATGCCGAGGATCACAAACAAGATGTGAATAACCATGCAAATGTGCTTGGTAACCTCATTGTCTTTATCATTAACCATTGATGCGCCGGTAAACGACACACGCTCCATCAAAATGACAATTATAAGATACCGATTACTACTCTTTATTAGTGCCTTTTAGTGTGCCGGTTAACCACACACGCTCCACTAACGACCAATAAAGCATAATGTGCAATTTCATGGATTAGCATAGTTTTCACATTTTTTTTCTAAAGTAACTAGAGCTGGGATTTTATAAAATAATGTTCTAGTACTTTCTTTAATAACATTATACTTTTAATGAGATGTAGTTGTCCTATCAAATCCGTTCTGCTAACGACCCTCCACTAATCAAGGAAGCGGTGGGTGAGAGTGGACACCCGTTCAACTACCATTTTATAGGCAGTTTCCTTATACCCCCCTTATAGATTAGCTTCGTGAATGAGGCATACTAGCGATTTGACTGACCATATTCTTATACATATATAATATTTAACTTTTAATTATAATATATATATATAAGGTGTGTTTTAAAACATTTTTAAACTCCAAGGGTTTATATAAATTTTTCGAAATTTAAACTATTAAATTTTAAATTTAAGTAAACCAATTAATTAGATTTAATATTTTTCTATTAATTAACTTTTAATTAATTTATTAAATCTTTTAAGGATTATCTAATTAAATTAAACAATTAACTTAATCCTAATCCATATCCCTTCTAGATTTCGAAAATATGGGGATAAGATAATTTCCTTATTTATCTCAATAATACAATAAGGCAACTATTATCCAAAACAAAGAAACCCTAAAAGGGGGAGCATATTTCGAAATTACAAGGGGAGGAGGCTAGGGTTTTGGAAACCCTAACTCTAATTTCGACTAGGGCTCATGGAGGCTAGGGTTTTCGAAAACCCTTTGCACCAAAACCCTAAAATCGAAAATTTTGGCCTTTAGCGTTTAATGGCTATAAACCCTAATTTGCAATTCAACTATTATAGCAATTCAATTTAAAACAACAATGGCTCTGATACCACTGATGGGTTTTAGGTAAAACAAATAACCTAGAATACAATTCCTAAGTTCACATGCAACCTACTTTGGATCTATGTTTTAGCTATTGAACATACAACTTTGAATTGCAAAACAAGAACCCTAGAGGAGAGAGGCTAATATCAAAATTAACAAACTAGGGTTTAGTAATTACATACCTTTCAATTGTTATAGTAAACAATTGATAATTCCCTTGATCTTGATCTTGATCTTCTTGGAAGCTTAGCACCACAAGTGTAATGCCTCTAATGGAATCACACCCAAACTAGCAAGAAGGAAAGTAGAAGGAGAGAGAGGGAGCATGCAATTTTCGGCCCTAAGGGTTTCTTCCAAAGAAAGAGTCACCAAAATGTGAACCAGGAGGCTCCTTATATAGTTGAGGGATCTAGGGTTTAGGAAAAAACCCTAATGCTCCTTGCTTAGGGCCTAAGCAAAGCCAAAGGCCTTATCCAAGCCCTCTTGGACGAAATCCTTAGGGTTTCCCCTATAGATTTCGTCCACCTCCTTCCAAGGAGGTTCTGGAGCCTTCCACTCAACTATTAGATAATTGCAAACGAGTCCCTGCACTTTATAATTTATTCTTTTAACCCCAAAATTAATTCTAATTAATTTCTGGCTAACAATTAATTAAACAAAATGATTTCTTATTAATATATTAATCTTTTAACATATTAATAAATTCATTTATATTAATTTATTAATCTTATAATAAATTAATATCTCTCCTTTCATAATTTCCTTGTCCGGTTGCTAGGTATGAGGGCAACCCAAAAGGACTGTGCTGCTATCAATTCAAGTATATACCAATTATAGTTATGGGCTAAGACACCTAATCCAACACAACCATCAGGTTGGAATGCCCTACATACTATGAGTCCTAACATACTATCGGGATGGAATACTCCTGGCCCACAACTATGGGGTTGGAATGCCCACACGCTAACAAACATGTGCACCTATCAGATAATCACATAACAGTGTACAGAAATAACATACTAGGGCCCTATCATCCTACTGGGATGGAATACCCTCTACTACTGCTCAAACATGTGCACATATAACAGGAAATCTCTTACCGACATAAAAACAGTCAGACCAACTACAGGTCACTAAGCATAGCCACAACCAATATACCAGGATACCGATCTAACCAATAATGCTAACACAAAATCGTCCTTTCTACTAGAATGCCAACTAACATATAACAACAGTAACTATCCCAAAAAATGAATCAAAGGGCCGACCTTGGTGCCTTAGACCCTTGGGTATAGTGAGGATAACTCACCTGCAATTGTCGAACCGAACCACGAAAGCACAATCCCGAAGCACTGCCTCCAACTCCAACACCTATAGCCATCAATAATCCATTGACATAAATATCCAAATTACCATAATACCCTTGAAGGAAAACTGGTCTAAGTCAAAGTCTTGGCTAGAGTCAACCTTCCTGATTGACCCTACTCGCGCGAGTCAACCCACTGACTCGCCGAGCTTTTAAACTCAGAAAACTCTCATATAACGACTTGAATCGCCGAATCATCCCATGACTCTTCGAGTTCAACAATCTCTGAGTCCTATCCTATCCAACTCACTAAGTCACCACTCAACTCACTGATTTGAGTCTTAACCAGAAGAGGTTGGGGTTCTGCGTTATGACTCGCTGACTCTACCGAGTCCACGACAATCTTCATCAGACTCGCTAAGTTGTTCTTCCAACTCGTCGAGTCCAAGCTCATCATCATATGACTTGCCGAGTCCACCCATATGACTCGCCGAGTCTCTTCAGTCCTTCATCCATACAGACCCTTTTCGAGCCATGCAGGGGCTCCAAACTGTAGATCCACTCTTCTAGGGCATGACTCTTATGTAAAGTTGCCAACTTTACGTGAAAACAAGGAGCTATAGGCCCAAATCAATCTAGGGCCAAGGTTTAAGACAAAGATGCTTCACCAACAAACCAAGGGCTGATACTTTATGAGTTTCTAGACCAAGACAAGTCTAGATCTGAAGTAGCAACCTCAGATCTAGACCTCTAACCCGAATTAGATCCCTAACATGCCAAAATTGCCCCAAATCTCATTCAAGAATAGATCTAGATGCAAAAGGGTCAAGGTAACATCTTGTTACCTCCAAAACGTGCCCAAGCTTAAGTAGATTCTGGATCTACACCAATCCTTTGATGCTAGCCTCTTGGTCTTCAAGCTCCCTTCTCAATACTCCTCTTCCAAAGCTCAAGTCTCTTTAAGAATGGAAGCTCTTAAGATTTTAGGATTCACTGACTCTCTAGGGCAATAATGAGGCGGAGGGGAGGACATTAAGTCCTTTAAATAGGGTGCAAACCCTAAGATTAGGGTTTTATCTTCCCAGCACCAACTCGTCGAGTCCAGCTGCTGACTCGGCGAGTTGCTCCCTTAACTTGCAACCAAATTCCCCTCCAACTCGACGAGTAACCGCACCTACTCGTCGAGTAGCTTCCTCAATGTACACTTTAGACCCTTCAATCGTACTTCTGAAATCTTGGATGTTACAGGTAGATTAGCTTGTTAACATGGATTGATTTTATGGTAGGGATTATTTGATTTGGTGAAAATTGTTTTTCTAAGTTTGTAAACGATCCTTATGTGTTGACAATAACTATTTTCTGTTAATTATCAAGTCTATTAAGTTGCATGAACATCCTCTTAATTACTTGCTTCATATGATTTATGTGAAAACAACATTATATGCCTAGTATTAGTGAATATGAACCTAGAATTAATAGAAAATAGGTAAGTTAATATTTAAGCTTGTGTGATGAACAACCATACTAAACATTGAAAAACAACAGACGAACTTGCACTACAAATCATTTAAAGAGCACAGGGTGAACTTCCAAGCAATACCAAGAAAAATCTGAGGGGTGCTCAAATTAATATTGTGACGACTAGAAGTGGGAAAATAATTACCCCTCTGACACGTATAATGAATGATGATACAAGAGAGGTGCAGGAGAAGCATAAAGAAGACCCGAATTCCCAATCAGTCGATCCGACTCGTCGAGTCGGGGAGAAGGACTCGACGAGTCCACTGTCAGACAAGAAGAATGAACCTCCTTTGAAACCTTATCAATCTCGATTTTCATTTCCATGCTGGGAAAGTCAAGAAAATCAGAATGAAGATTATCAAAAGTTCTTGGAATACATCAAAGCGCTCCAAATTAACATTTCTTTCATAGAAGCAGTTACACAAATGCCCAAGTATGAAAAATTCTTAAAAGAGCTACTCACTAAAGAAGTTGGAAGAGGTGTCCAAGGTGGTGCTTAATGAGAATTGTTCAGCTGCAATGTTGAACAAATTACCAAAGAAGATAGGGGACTCGGGTAGCTTAACTTTGCCTTGCCAATTTGTGAACTTAGCTACTAGTTATGCATTGGCGGATTCAGGGGCGAGTGTCAATCTTATGCCATACTCTTTCTTTAAAAATTTGAACCTTCTGGAGCCGAAACTGATTCGTATGGCAATACATTTAGCAAATAAGATGGTGACATTTCCAGGGGGAATATGTGAGGAATTATTGGTAAAAGTTGATAAATTTGTATTCTTCGCAGATTTCATAGTGCTAGATATGGAAGAAGATCACCAAGTACCAATCATTCTTGGAAGACTTTTCCTGAATACCGCAAGTGTCATAGTAGACATTAGAGAATCCAAGCTTACCTTTGGGTGGGAGAAGAGTCAGTTACATTTGGAGTTCATTGAACCATGAAACATTCCAAGTATAGTGATGACACGGCCTTCTCGGTGGACATTTTTGACAAGCTAACCGAAGAATTGAAAGAAGACAAGTCAAGAGAATCCACATATGCCCTTGAAGATGACTTTGATGATGAAAGAGACCTGAAAGAGATTGAGATAATGCTTGAAGAATCTGAATACAAAGAAATAATCAGAGGCTCTAAAAAGTCGACTCGTTGAGTCGAAGACACTGACTCGACGAGTCCATCCGAAAACTCGCGTTCAGACAAATTTTTTGGCCTGGACTCAACGAGTATCCTCTCTAGACTCGACGTGTTTAGTCTACAAAACACAAAATTAGAGCTGAAAACTTTTCCTAAACATTTGGAATACGCATTTCTCGAAGAAGGTAATCAAAAACCAGTTATCATTGCTTCCGACCTCACCAAGACTGAAAAAGAGGAGTTAGTACAAGTTCTAAAGAAAAGAAAAATAACATCATGTGGAAAATTACCAATATAAAAGGAATAACTTCTTCCTATTGCTCCCACAAAATAATTCTTGAAGAAGGTACAAAGCCGGTAGTGCAACACCAAAGGCGTTTAAACCCAAATATGCAAGAGGTTGTCAAGCAAGAATTCAAACTTTTAGATGCAAGAATTATTTACTCCATTTCCGATAGCCCATGGGTAAGTCCCACTCAAGTGGTGCCAAAGAAAGGGGAATGACAGTCGTGACAAATGAGAAGAATAAACTTTTACTAACAAGAACTGTAACCGAGTGGCGCGTTTGCATTGACTATCGATACTATTGTTTACTTGATGGTTTCTCGGGGTACTTCCAAATTCCAATTGACCTACAAGGCCAAAAATATACCACTTTTACTTGCCCAGGTGGGACATTTGCATATAGATGCATGCCTTTTGGGTTATGTAATGCACCGGCTACCTTCCAAAGGTGCATGATGGCTATCTTCCACGACATGATCGAGAAATTTATTCAGATTTTCATGGATGACTTCTCAGTTTTTGGGTCCTCTTGTGAAGATTGTTTATCTAACTTAGAACTAATGTTGGCAAGATGTGAGAAGAGAAACCTAGTCCTAAATTGGGAGAAGTGTCGCTTCATGGTAAAGGAAGGGATTGTGTTAGGACACAAGGTTTCAAGGTTGGGGATAGAGGTGGATAAAGCAAAAATTGATACCATAGCTAAATTACCACCTCCAACTAATGTAAAAGCGGTAAGGAGCTTTCTAGGCCATGCAGGATTTTACCGCCATTTCATTAAAGACTTTTCTAAGACCACGAGGCCATTAACTCAACTTCTTTTGAAGGATGCCCCATTTGACTTTTCTAAGGAATGTAATGAATCTTTTCAATTGTTAAAGGAAAAGTTGACTAGTACTCCTATCATGATAGCCCTAAATTGGAGTCTTCCTTTCGAACTAATGTGTGAGGCTTGACTATACGGTGGGAGCTGTTTTGGGACAAAGAATTGACAAACATTTTCAGCCTATCTACTATGCAAGTAAGACTTTAAACCCAACTAAAGAAAAATACACTACTACCGAGAAGGAGCTACTCACGGAGATTTATGCATTTGATAAATTCTGCCCATATCTAGTTTTGTAAAAAACAATTGTATTTACTGACCATTCTGCCCTTAAGTATCTCTTTGCTAAACAAGATGCTAAACCAAGACTGATCCGTTGGGTATTGCTTTTACAAGAACTTAACACTAAAATTAGAGACAAAAAGGGAATGTAAAACATAGCAGCTGATCATTTATCATGATTAGAGAACTTGCACTCGGAAGAATTAGAAGATAACAAGATTGGAGATGATTTTCCCTGAAGAGTACCTTATGGTTATAGCAGGTGAAGTACATTGGTATGTAGATTTAGCCAACTATTTAGCAAGTGACTATATTCCAAAGGATTTGACTCAACAACAAAAAAAGAAATTCTTTTCTGAAATCAAGTATTACTTTTGGGATGAGCCATACCACTTTCGAAGCTGCGTCAACGGTATGATAAGAAGATGCGTATTCGAGAAAGAAATTCGAGAAATCTTGAAACATTGTCATAACAGGTCTACCGGAGGACATCATGGAGCACAATACACGGCTAAAAAGGTTTTTGATACGGGTTTTTATTGGCCTACAATTTTTAAAGATGCCGCTCAATATGCTAAGGAGTGTGATTCATGCCAAAGGTCGGGAAATATTTCATCTCGAAACGAGATGCCCCAAAATAGCATTCAAGTTTGTGGGATATTTGATATATGGGGGATTGACTTTATGGGACCATTCCCAATGTCCAAAGGGAATAAATATATATTGGTCGTGTTAGATTATGTATCTAAATGCGCGAAAGCACAAGCATTACCTTCTAATGATGCTCGTGCGGTGGTGCGCTTCCTTAAAAAGTTGTTTTCAAGATTTGGTGTTCCTAATTAAGGCTCTAATTAGTAATTAGGGTGCCCACTTTGCAAATGATCAATTGTATAAGGCGTTACAAAAATATGGCGTACACCATAGATTTTCAACATCATACCATCAACAAACAAGTGGCCAAACCGAAGTTACAAACCGGGCATTGAAGCGATTATTCGAGTGATCGGTTGGAACTAATAGAAAAGAGTGGTCGGACAAGCTTGATGATGCACTTTGGTGTCACACCCACGAACCGTCAGAAAACAACGGCAGAAACATCCGGGGGTGGGTGACGTCATACGTAGTATCACAACAGTTGAATCATAGCAAGCAAAGTAAACACAACCATTACATTACAATATGATTATTTATATCTGTTTGAAACATAGTTTGTACATAGCATCATATAACAAAAGTAAAATACGTGACTCTAAAATGCTCCGTCTTCTCCAGAAGTTGGCAATAGTACCTGTCTATTGTTGCCTTGAGAATACAAGCAGTTTGAAAGAGTATCAGCATAAAGCTGGTGAGTTCATAAGTATTTAGTTTTGGTGAAAAATGTTTCTTTGATCCTTTGAAAAGTTTTTCCCAAGAAAATCCTATATTTTCTTATAGAAAGTGAGTTTGAACATCCATCAGTTACTTGTTGAACAATCTGTTTATAAGAAATCGAGTTATCCCCGGAAAATCCCACATTTTCCCTTAAAAGTTGATGATTGGTTATCTGTTCTAGTCAGTGGTGTACAAGTATCTACTATACTTATATCGTTAGACGTAGTTTTCTTGAAAAACCTTGTTTGCTCCCTGTGAGGTGTATTAGCCTTATTACATAAATAAAACTAATAAATACGTGGTGAACTAAATCCTAAGGGTACTATTAATACCCTCTAGTAATCAAATCGGTTATTACTTTGAGGTTAGTTCATTTTTTTCATTATTAAAAAAGTAAATTATTGTTATCTAGGTTGCGAGTGTCATAACCGCACTTAGACTTGATATGGCACATAACGGGGCCACTATCTTTTTATGACTTTGTCACCCCTAGACTTGTCGGTACAACTGTAGCTAGCAGTAAGGTGTGGGATAGTCGGTCCCATATAGATTTATACACAACAGCCATGCTCTCCCTACAAGAGATTATGGTTACAAGTGCTAATCCTGCACCTTGATTCTGTGGGGGTGTTACCAAGGACGTGTCTCCAAATTTAGACTAATAATATTTGCAAGTAATAATACTAAAAATCTTGTTATGATTTGCATGAATCCTTTATAAAATGACACATTTTACTATATGATTCACAAGTTCATAGCTTTAGTTTTGAAAATTGTTTCCACGAATTGATTTCTTAATCATTTGGTAAATCTCTTTTTCCGTGTTAAAAGCATATTGAACATATAATTATTTTGTACAAAACAATATACTTTGAGCACAAGTTTTCTTGTACTTTTGCTTGAATCCCTCCTGAAAACATTAAAAAGTCGGAAAATGCGTAGGGGTATGAGCTCACAGTTTAACGTAGGATTCGAGTGTACGTACAGGATGAGTGTTGAGTGTCAATTGATGTTTCATACTCAAGTGGCCCATATTAACATATGGTAACACATACACGTATTAGATGAGGACATAACACTATTTGTTATGGAAGGAAACCACCTTATGGACTAGGAAACACTTCAAACTAAGTGTTAAAATCACACGTGATTGAAGATGGGGAGTTTGCAGCCGTAATCAGGAGTGTACGGTCATGGGTTTGCAGCCCAACAGGGTTTACGGCTCGTGAGTTTACATCCCAAGGGTTTATGGCCCATGGGTTTACGGCCGTAAACACTTGGTGAAAGGTGCGATTTTCAGTGTTTCAAGGTCCTTTCTAGCCTCTTGGAAGTGTTCTAAGCCTTGTGCACAACTCAAGGAAGAGTTTAAGGCCAAGAATCGACCAAAAATGGAGTTTACGACTATTGAAGGGTGTAAGGCCATACATATTGGTTTACGACCGTAAAACCATTTTGTGTTCATGATTTGGGTCGATTTTTAGGTGAAAAATGAATGGTTTCTGTTATATATCAAGCATAGATAGTAGTTACTTACTGTAAGAGGCTTGGAAAGAGGTTTTTAGCCACCAAGAGCTAGTATGTGTTCTTGGTGTTCTTGGTGAGAGAAAAATATAGAAAAGATGAAATTCATGAGATGAAACATGGATTCATCACTAGAAAAGGGATTAAAACACCATCAAAGTGAAGAATCACGTACATTTTTGAGGATCCTTGAGAAAACTCAAAAATTGTAGAGAGAGTAGAGAGAGAAAGTCTTTTGAGTGTTTAAAGTATCCCTTATATAGAGGTGAGTTTTTGGCCAAGGGGTGGGGTGGGGGTGTACGGCCGTAAACTCGAGTTTGCGGCCGTACACTCCCCTCGAAGGGGTGTTTGGCTCGGATGCTGTGCTTTGACGTGGAAAAACTCGTTCTTGGACCCAAACCTCGATTGTACTGAGTTTAGAATATTTAATTAGACCCGAGATAATGCTAACAAGAGCAGAAATAAATTCTGAATTGATTTATTTTTAACGGTATGAACGGAAGAAATTTCTAGTTGTCACATCATCCCCCCATTAGATGGAATTTCGTCCCGAAATTCTAACATAAAATACAAATCATGGATTCGGAATGAGATGCGGATACTTCTGCTTCATTTGATCTTCGTGCTCCAAAGTGAATTCGGGTCCCCGTTTGGCATTCCAACGAACCTTCACTATCGAGATGCAACTTTGTTTCGTTCGTTTGATCTCTCTATCCATGATTTCGACTGGTTCTTCCACGAAGTCCAGGTTCTCGTTGATTTAAATCTCATCGAAAGGGACCACAAGAGTTTCGTCGGATAAGCATTTCTTGAGATTCGAAACGTGGAAGACAGGATGAATGTTGTTAAGTTCTTGGGGTAGACGAAGTTTGTAGGCTACAGGACCGATCCTAGCAAGGATCTCGAATGGTCCTATGTATCTTGGATTCAGCTTTCCATGCTTTGTAAAGCGTATCTTGCCCTTCTAGGGTGAGACCGTCAACAGGACACGGTCTCCAACTTGGAACTCCAAGGGTTTTCATCGTTTATCGGCGTAGCTCTTTTGTCTGTCTCGCGAGGCTTTAAGTCGTTCTCTGATTTGTATGATCTTTTCAGTGGTTTCGCGGAAGATTTTTGGGCCTGTGAGAGTGTTGTTAGGGAGCTGTACTCATGTCCAAATTAGTTCCAAGAGCTTTCTGTAGTGACTGCCATAACCTCAAAGTAACCCTGCTACCTCGATCGGAGATAATGGACACAGACACACCGTGCAGTCGAACTATCTCTTAAATGTAGATTCGTGTGAGTCGTTCCATCTTGAAAGTTTCTTTGATTGGCAGGAAGTGAGCGGATTTTGTCAATCGGTCGACTATTACCCAGATGGTATCGCACCCACTCGGAGATTTGGGTAATTTGGTGATAAAATCCATCGTAATCCTCTCCAACTTCCACTCAGGTATCTTTGGCTGCTGGAGCAGACCTAAGGGCTTCTGATATTCGACCTTCACCTTGGCGCAAGTCAGTCACTTGCCCACGAAGGTCGCGATCTTTGCTTTCATGTTTGGCCACCAATATAGTTTCTTGAGATCAAGGTACATCTTGTCTGAACCTGGATGAACAGAGTATCTGGTCTTGTGAGCTTCGTTCATCACAACCTCTCTGTAACCACCGAACTTTGGGGTCCAGATCTGGTTCATGAAATAATATACTACGTCTCCCTTGATCTCTAAGTTCTTCTCCGTTCCTCTCAAGGCTTCATCTGACATGTTCTCTGGTTTTAAGGCTTCCTGCTGAGCCTCTCTGATTTATACGGAGAAGTGGGAATGGATGGTCATTATTGGTGCCTTTACCCTACGACCTGAGCATTCCTTCCGGCTAAGGACATCTGCCACCACATTGGCCTTGCCGGGATGGTAGCATATTTCGCACTCATAATCGCTGAGTAGCTCTACCCATCGCCGTTGTCTCACGTTCAACTCCTTCTGGTCGAAGATGTGCAGCAGGCTTTTATGGTCAGTGAAGATCGTGCACTCGGTTCCATAGAGATAATGTCTCCATATCTTCAATGCGAAGACTATTGCTCCCAACTCTAATTCGAGAGTTGTGTAGTTGGCCTCGTGTGCTTTCAGCTATCTTGAGGCATATGCAATAACCTTTCCCCGCTACATAAGCACACAACCTAAACCCTGATTAGATGCATCGCAGTAAACAACGATGTCCTCCGTCCCTTCGGGCAGAGACATGATAGGTGCGATGTATAGGGCCTGCTTTAATGTCTGGAACGCAGTGTCTTGCTTTTCACTCCAATAAAAGGGTACACCTTTCTAGGTCAGAGTGGTTAAGGGTTTGGCAATTTTGGAGAAATTCTGGATAAACCTGCGATAATAGCCAGCAAGACCCATGAATTGATGGATTTCTGTGGGCGTCTTCGGTGCTGACTAGTTATCTATCTCTTTGATTTTGGAGGGGTCCACGTGTATGTCTTCCTCGCTTACCACGTGACCTCCGAATGTTACTTTTCGAATCCAGAATTCGCACTTGGAGAATTTCGCGTATAGCTTCTCCATCCTTAGAGTTTCCAACACCAATCTCAAGTCTTGTCTGTGATCTTCCTCGCTTCTGGAACAGACAAGTATATCGTCGATGAACACGATAAGGAACTTGTCCAGGAAAGGACGACACACCCGATTCATTAGGTCCATGAATAATGTCGGTGCGTTGGTTAGACCGAAGAGCATTACTACGAACTCGTAGGGACCATATCGAGTCCGAAATGTTGTTTTAGGGACATCTCCATCATGGACTCGTAGTCTATGCAGTTATAGCGGTTCAAAATCAAATATCGGTCAAGGACCGATATTTGATATATGGTTATCGCTTTGGGATATCGGTATTTTTATGTTATGTAGGGCCTTTGTAACCTTGTGTTTTATTGGATGAATACATGGTCATTAAGTAAAACATAAAGTAAATTAAAAAATGTTTGAAGCAAATGTTTATCAGTCTCATAAAACCCCCACCATATATATCTACATTTTAATAATAAATTAAGTGACTTAATAAAAAATTTAGCTATAAACGCTATTTCACCGCTATCCTACCCATATTTGTCAAATATTAGTCAAATAGCGGTCAAATATTGGTCAATATTGGTCACTATCGCCGCTATTTGCGGTACCGCTATTTTGGATCGCTATTTAGTATCGTTATTTTACCAACTACCGATAACCGCTATCCCACTGCTATCTCACTACTATCCCACCGCTATTGACTGCATAGCTCGCAACTGATGGTACCCAGACCTGAGGTCTATTTTGGAGAAGTAACTGGCTCTTTGAAGTTGGTCGAAAAGGTCGTCGATTCGAGGAAGAGGATATCAGTTCTTGACTGTGAGCTTGTTTAGCTCGCGGTAGTCAATGGACATTCGGAAGGACCCATCTTTCTTTTTCACAAATAGGATCGGGGCTCCCCAGGGTGAGTAACTTGGTATGATGAATCCTTTGTTCAGCAGCTCGTTGAGCTGGCTAGATAACTCTTGCATTTCAGCTGGCGCTAGACGGTAAGGAGATTTAGTTACAGGAGTAGATTTGGGGATTAAGTCGATGCGAAACTCAACTTGGCGGATTCCCAGAAGCTCTTCGAGAAAACCATTAGGAAAGTTGCAGACTTCGGGGATGCTCTCGAGGTTTTTAACTTCCTGTTTCTCATTTATGACATGGGCTAGGAATGCATGGCACTCCTTCCGTAGAAGTTTTTGGGCTTTGATGCACGAAATGATACGAAGGTTCGAGCTGAGCTTATCGTCGTAAATCATGATGGTTTCGCCAGAGGAAAGATTGAGATGGATAGCTTTTTCGTAACAAGGATATCAGCACGATTGGGGCTCAACCAATCCATGCCGATGATGACATCGAAGCTTTTTATGGATACTGACATAAGGTCAATGGGAAAAGAATGATCGTTTAAGGTAAGGGTACAACCAATGAATATGTTGTGAGTGCTCTCTTTCTCGCCATTAGCCATCTCAAAGGTAAATGCTTCAGTTAAAGGTTAGAGTTTATGTTTGAGAAGATGTTTGAATGCATGATTGACAAAACTTCTCTCCGCACCAGAATCGAAAAGAATGCATTCATAAGAGTTGTTAAGGAGGAATGTACCCGAAACAATTGTGGGATCAACGATCGCTTCCTCATGGCCCATTACCAGCACCCTTCCTCTGTTGCCACCTGTTGCTGTCTTGCGGCAGTTTCTCTTGTAGTGTCCGACCTCGCCACAACCGAAACAAGCTTGACTAACACCTGCTCCAGATGCCTGATTGGTTGGTTGGACTGGTGTCTTGCAAACTCGAGCTGTGTGCCCCTTTTTGCCACAGCTAGTGCATGACATTTCCCGGCACTGTCCCTGATGGTGGTAGTTGCACTTGTTGCACAGAGATAATTTCCCAGCATAGCGATTGGGGTTTGTTGGAGTAATGAGGACTGTAGCAGGAGTAGTAGCAACGTTGATTGCCACAATTTGTTATTTCTTGGAGGGCTCCTGTGAAGACTGGCCCTTTTGTTGCTTCCAGAACTTTCTTTTCACACCACTTCCCTTAGCAGGTTCAGGAGTGGCTGTCACTTTATCGAGATCAACGCCGTGATCTATGAGAGTCTGCGCTAGGCACTTGCGCTGTCAAAAGTGGTTGGCCTGGCAGCCAAGACATTCCCTTGAGTTGGGAGTGTCAATCCCCAGATGTATCTTTCTATCTTTTTACTCTCTGAGGTAACCATTCCCGGACAGAGGGGAGCCTAATCACAAAATCTAGCAGTGTAGGAAGTGATATCGGAACCCTACATCTTTAGGTTCCAGAGTTCGTGCTCTAGCTTCTGCATCTCGCCCCTTGGGTAGTACTCAGCAAGCATGAGCTCTTTCAAGCTCTCCTAATCCATAACATTTTCTATTGGTAGGGTTAGGGATTTGACCCGACTATTCCACCAGGTCAATGCTCTGTCGGTGAAAGTGTAAGCGGAGAATTTCACCTTGTTGAGTTTAGAACAAGAAAAAATTTCAAAAATGGACTCGATCTTCTTGAACCATCAAGTCTGGGAAATAACACCTCTAATGTCATCGAAGGATGTGGGTTTTGCATTCATGAAGTCTTTATAGGAGCACTCATTCTGGTGCCCCTGAATCCCTTCATGATTCTGGGGTTGAATACCACCCCCCGGTCCACCAGAGCCGCCAGGGTTAATTTGTGATATTACGGCAGCCACAACGGTAGTAAGAGCTGCCTGAAACATAGCGGGATGGAATTGAGGAGGTGGTGGAGCTGGATCTGTTGGAGGATTGTTGTTCTTTTTTTTGGGTCTTTTCTTTAGAGGCATTTTGTTCAAAAAATAATCAGGAAAGAGAGGATGGTAAGTCCTCTGGAATCGAATCAAGAGATATGAAACAAGGTATATCTCAATATGATAGTTAGAGTGTTCTACTAAGCGATAATCAAGGAAAAGCTACCAATGCAAATAAGTCATCGCTAAAAGGAATGAGTAGCAACACTTGGAAGTGAATTTGTGCAATGTATTCGAAATTGACTAAAATATTCCTATAGTATTTTAAGTTGCATGTTTTGTTCTATTTATACCTTGTGGTAGGAATACTTGGTAAGTTTTAGGCCTATCGTAACACCACAGTCACTCCCAAGCACATGTTGGTCATGTCTCGAATGAATATAGTTGATCAGGCTATATTGACCCTAGACATGATTACATAACTGCCCAGGTTTAACCGTAGTGTCCAACATCCAAATACTTTTGTTTTTTTCTACACATGAATCTATTTCTAGTATGAAGGTATACTTGTATACTTTTCGTAAATATACTTATATTTTTAAAGTATACTTTTAGTTTAGAGTGCTTCGGTCCCCTTACTGTTTATAGTTGTATACAGTGTAAGGTTCGGTATACCTAGTTCACTATAAAAAATAGCTCTGATACTAATTTGTCCCACCCTCAAACCGTCAGAAAACAACGACGGAAACGCCCGGGGGCGGGTGACGTCTTGCGTAGTATCGCAACAGTTGTATGATAGGAAGCAAAGTAAACACAACCATTACATTACAATATGATTATTTACATCTGTTTGAAACATAGTTTGTACATAGCAGTATATAACAAAAGTAAAAGACGTGACTCCAAAATGCTCCGTCTTCTCCAAACGTTGGCAAGAGTACTTGTCTATTGTTGCCCTGAGCATACAAGCAGTTTGAAAGAGTATCAGCGTAAAGTTGGTGAGTTCATAAGTATTTAGTTTTGGTGAAATATGTTTCGTTGATCCTTTGAAAAGTGTTTCCCAAGAAAATCCTATATTTTCTTATAGAAAGTGTGTTTGAACATCAATTAGTTACTTGTTGAACAATCTGTTTATAAGAAATCGAGTTATCCAGGGAAAATCCCATATTTTCCCTTAAAAGTTGATGGTTGGTTATCTGTTCTATTCTGAGGTGTACAAGTATATACTATACTTATATCGTTAGACATAGTTTTCTTGAAAAGCCCTGTTTGCTCCCTGTAAGCTGTATTAGCCTTATTACATAAATAAAACTAATAAATACGTGGAGAACTAAATCCTAAGGGTACTATTAATACCCTCTAGTAATCAAATCGGTTATCACTTTGAGGTTAGTTCATTTGTTTCATTATTACAAAAGTAAATTATTGTTATCTAGGTTGCAAGTGTCATAACCGTACTTAGACTTTATATGGAACGTAATGGGGCCAGTATCTTTTTATGAATTTGTCACCCCTGGACTTGTCGGTCCAACTGTAGGTAGCAGTAAGGTGCGGGATAGTCGGTCACGTATAGATCTATACACAACATTCACGCTCTCCCTATAAGAGATTCTGGTTACAAGTGCTAATCCTACACCCGGATTTCGTGGGGGTGTTACCAAGGACGTGTCTCCAACTTTAGACTAACAAAATTTGCAAGTAATAATACTGAAAATCCTGTTTATAATTTGCATGAATCCTTTATAAAATAACACATTTTACTATATGATTCACAAGTTCATAGCTTTAGTTTTGAAAACTGTTTCCACGAATTGATTGCTTAATCGTTTGATAAATCTGTTTTTTCGTGTTAAAAGCATACTAAACATATAATTATTTTATCCAAAATAATAAACTTTGAGCACAAGTTTCCTTGTACTTTTGCTTGTATCCCTCCCTGAAAACATGAAAAAACTCGGAAAATGCATAGGGGTATGAACTCACAGTTTAACATAGGATTCAAGGGTATGTTCGGGATTAGTGCTGAGTGTCAATTGATGTTTCGTACTCTAGTGGACCCTATTAACATATGGTAACACCTACACGTATTAGATGAGGACATAAAACTATTTTTTATGGAAGGAAACCACCTTAGGGACTAGGAAACACTTGAAACTAAGTGTTAGAATCACACATGATTGAAGATAGGGAGTTTGCGGCCGTAATCAGGAGTGTACAGTCATGGCTTTGAGGCCCAACAGGGTTTACGGCCAATGAGTTTACGGCCCATGGTTTTACGGCCGTAAACACTTGGTGAAAGGTGCGATTTTTGGTGTTTCAAGGTCCTTTCTAGCCTCTTGGAAGTGTTCTAAGCCTTGTGCACAACTCAAGGAAGAGTTTAAGGCCAATAATCGACCAAAAATGGAGTTTACGACCATTGAAGGGTGTACGGCCGTACACACTGGTTTACGGCCGTAAACCCGTTTTGTGTTCATGATTTGGGTCGATTTTTAGGTGAAAAATCAATGGTTTCTAGTATATATCAAGCATAGATGGTAGTTACTTACTGTTAGAGGCTTAGAATGAGATTTTTAGCCACCAAGAACTAGTGTGTGTTCTTGGTGAGAGAAAAATCTAGAAAAGATGAAATTCATGAGATGAAACATGGATTCATCACTAGAAAACGGATTGAAACACAATCAAAGTGAAGAATCACTTACATTTTTGAGGATCCTTGAGTAAACTCGAAAATTGTAGAGAGAGAGAGAGAGTAGAAAGAGAAAGTCTTTTGAGTGTTTAAAGTGTGAAATGAAGGCCACTCATCCCTTATATAGGAGCGAGTTTCCGCCCAAGGGGTGGGGTGGGAGGTGTACGGCTGTTAACTCGAGTTTGCGGCTGTACAGTCTTGTCGAAGGGGTGTTTGGCTCAGATGTTGTGCTTTGAGTTGGGAAAACTCGTTCTTGGACCCAAACCTTGATTGTACTGAGTTTAGAATATTTAATTAGACCCGAGATAATGCTGACAAGGGAAGAAATAAATTCCGAATTGATTTATTTTTAACGGTATGAACGGAAGAAATTTCGGGTAGTCACACTTCGGGCATTTAGAGCGGCTTTTAAAAAACCTATTGGTACTACACCATATAGGTTGGTTTATGGAAAGAATTTCCACTTGCCGGTTGAATTTTAGCATAAAGCATTTTGGGCTTTGAAGATATATAATTTTGAACTAACCGAATTTCATGCTAACCGATTGATGCAAATGAATTCCCTTGTGGAACTTAGAAACAAAGCATACACTAGCTCTTTAATATATAATACAAGACTAAAAAATAGCATGATGCAATGTTGAAGGGTAATAAGGAGTTTGAAGAAGGGTAAAAAGTTCTTTTGTACAATTCAAGACTAAAGCTCTTTCTAGGCAAATTGAGCACTCGTTGGTCCAGGGATTTTACAATCAAGCATGTCTATCCATACGGGGTGATTGAGTTATGGAGAAATTATGGGTCGAGCTTTAAAGTCAACGAGAATATGGTCAAGAAATACAAAGAGGGAATGCCACATGATGAAGGACTAGAATAAGGGTTGGACATGGAGAAAGCCGCTGCAATGTAGAGCGGGAATGAGTCCAGCTAAAGACTCCTCAAAAAGAAGCATTTACGGGAGGCAACTCGCTATTTGAGTTTGCTTTTTTTTTTTTTTACCTTTTCCTTTTCGTTTTATTTTTCTTTGGTGTGTTATTCAGATTTACAGTCTACATCTTCGTATTAGCCTAAAATGATTGCTTGAGGACAAGAAAAGCTTAAGTGTGGGGTGTGGTGGAATAAATTTAAGTAAAACAAAAAATTTTCATACAGAGTAAACGTCTCGACGAGTCCATTACACAGACTCGACGAGTCCAGTTAAAAATTCACGACTTTTTGCGAAATCGTGACCCTACTCGGTGAGTCGGTTTGCCTACTCGACGAGTCGGTTTTATAACCGGAAAAAATATATAATTTTAAACTCTGTAAATCAGGGTTTTTACGCTAATAGGTAAACTTTGTTCATTCCATCAACCACCACAACCCACTCGACGAGCAACATTCTCTCAACCAACCATCTTCGAAATTTCGTGCTTTCTTCCAATTCTTGCCAAAAGGTTAGTACTTTCACCCATAATTAAGTTAAAGTTTTGATATTTGGTAGTGTAATGGCCCTAATTTGTTAGAATCCCGAATTTTGAACTTGACATGAATTTTAGGGTTTCGATTTTGGTTAATTTAGAGTGTTATAGTTGAAATTTTTTGTGAATTAACACTCGGTATTGAACCCTAGACAAACCCCTGAAACATATTTTGAATATACATGGCTGATTTGTTCCGATTCAGGTCCAATTTTCGTAGCAGTTCATCTGACTCCCCGAATCTGTTCATGGACTCGACGAGTCCATACTGCAACTGTCCAGATTTTTGATTTTTAAAGTTTATGTGGTTTATAGTTTTGTTTTTTGTTGATTTTTCAGAAAATGTTCAGAGTAGGCCAAAGCTCAAGGGGAAGCCGAGGGGAATTCCCTGGGTTTAACTTTCCCTATATCGGTTCAAAGCCAACTCTGGTTAGGTGGAAGAAGAAGCTTGAGACACTCAAGGGAAAGGATATTTAGTGCCAAATGAACTGAACTACGAATAGATGGGTCAAGTGGGTTTGACGGAGGTGTTAAATCCTTATTTGACTAAGGTTTTTGTTCAAAATGGGATTTGAATTACTTGCAATGGCTGTAGAAGGTTGTTCTAAATTCAGGAACCAGTGTACTAGGAGCTTTGCCTAGAGTTCTTTGCCACGGTATCGTTCCGATGAGGGAATGATTTTTCTAATCAAAATGTTTTAATTTTCTGCCTTGGTGGTGAATACCGTGAATGCAGTATGGCAGAGTTGGGCTGGAGACTGGGCATCTATGATGAATCTGAGGTTATGAATGAAGCCTTTAGTATGTTTTTGGAAAATTGCCACAAATATTTTCCGGAGGGAACAAATGGTGGAACTTGGTGGAATACAATATCAAATAGAGTCTACATTCCTTTTATAGCTCAAGAGGGGAGCATGCGATCCCCCATTCATTTCTTAATTCATCGCTTGATTGCTAGAACAATAAACATGCAGAAAGATGATGACAAGGTCCCGTACCTTGATGTGTTTTATTTATGGTGCATCATAATGCCCAATTCCTTTTGCAATATTCCATATTCCTTAGCGAGGTATTTGGGAGAGGGAGTGGTGAAAAATAGGACAACTTCAAAAATAAATGGGGCAATGTTTGTTACTCGATTAACGAGGTCATATAGGGTTATGGAAAGAGGAGTCGGGAGTATGTTAACTATGTTACCTACACCTCCGTTTAGTCTTATGCTTTACAGGAGAGAAAAGATTGTTGAAGACTATGGTGGTGGTAACTTTGCCATCCCATAGAATGATGATGTGATAGCTACCAAACAGTCGGGTAGACAGGTTAGACCAAGGCAAGGGAACACTCAAGAAGACCCACCGATAATCTCGGTGGAAGATGAATTACCAATGTATTGGTACAATGTGGAGTTGAGATGGTATCAAGATGGTATTAGGAAGGTATAAACTACAATTATATGGCTCTTGCCCATATGATGAACCACATACATATTCCACCGATGGACAAACTCGGGTACTCACATATTAGGAATTAGGAAAAAGGGTCAATTCGAGAAGAAATGGAGTTGAGGGGGGCGGAGTTGGAGATGATGATGAGGAAGAAGATGAATATTAGTTTATCCTTTTTAATTTTATTTGTGTAGCTTGCTTTAAGACAATTTTTATTTTGTTTGGTTTGTTTCATTTGTTTGGTTTGATATTTGAACAACTAGTAATTAGGACTTTTAGTTTGTTTCCCTTTTTCTATTACTTATGTGTTGTTTTGATCTTTTCAGAATTAGGATGAGGGTATGAATGCAAGAGTATAGAGCATGAGGGAATAACATGAAGAGTCGAGTCTAGACAAGAAGATAGGAGTTTTGAGTCCGGTATCGAGTCCGAAAGTTAGAGGGGTTAAAGAGTACAATTTTCTGAAGGAAAACAAGTGGGAGTACTGCCTTAATATTCTCCTTAAATTCCAGAATTAACCTGAAGAAGAAAAAGAGTTTTTGTCCATACAGTGCTGACTCGTTGAGTCCATATCCTCAACTCAGCGAGTCCAAGTTAAAAAAAATCCGATTATTCTGCCAGTTACGCTACAACTAGGCGACTCCTCACATGCACTCGACAAGTCGCTCATTCTTCTATTTTCGAGCTCACGATTTGACCAAATTTGATATGGGCATTAGTCATATTCTTTGAAGATTATTTCCAAGAGTTTTTCTTCTATATTTGGAGCTATCAACCACACAAGATTTGATACCCAAGGCATGGATGAGTTGTTCCCATGCCGAAGTCAACTGAAAATGGAGCTTTACATGAAGACGATCAACCTCGCAACTACTATCCCAGGGGAGTTTGTTCCAATTTCCTCTTTATTTTGTTGTTATTTATCATGCATAATATACAATGGGGACATTGCATAAATTAAGTGTGGGGTAGGGGGTTGATTACATTTAGTCAAATTTAGAATCATAGGTTAATTAAAAAAAATTGATAGGGTTTAATTTAGCAAATTTTGGTAAAAGCAATTAGGATTCATGCTAGTATTATGTTTGATGATTCTATGAGCACCCTAATGTTTAGTTGAGCCTATACACGTTATAATGCATTTGTAGCCCCCTTTATTCTAGTGAAATCATGGGACAAAAACACAACCTCGCTTACTTTGAGGAACGCAACATGTTTAGCATCGTGTACTTGAAATGTATCCAGGAAGACTACTCCCTTTAACCAATAAGTGTTGAGGTTAAGCTCCCTTGCGTAAGCATGTAGGGATTGAGTGAAAAAAAATGAAAAAAAGTGAGATAAAAAAAGAGAGCTTACTAAAAATTTGGAAGAGTTTTGGAGCCATAAAAGAATACAATTGAAGATCAAATTTCTAAAGAATTCAAAAAGTTGAAGATACCAAAAGTCAAACAAAAAAGTGTTGAATTCTAGAAATCAAAGATCAAATGTTCAAGAAAGTGAAGAATTCAAAGAGCCCCATTGTGGTATCAAAAGTTGTAGTTTTTCTAGATTATGTGTGCTTGGGTAGCTTAACCAAAAATACCTTGAGGTTAAGAGAGTTTTATGCGGATGGATTCGGAGGGATGCATAAAATGAGCGTTGTTCAAAAGAATTGGGCGAGTGTTATGAGGATTATAAGTATTTTGGATTAGGGGGGTCCTTAGGAAAATTGTAGACACAAATGCATGCGTTGCAGTCTTGACATAATGGCTGGGTTTGATTAGGATTGCTTTATGTGGTATTGGTGTGTTAAAATTCAGTTTTGCTTGGGGGCAAGCGTGGGGTATTTTGATATGTGCATATTTAGTTATATATTTGGTCTAAAATCTTTATACTTTTTGGCTAATTTGTCCTAATTATTGAACAAAAGGTACTTAATTGTGTTTCAATTGTATTTTCAGCCTAAAAGACATGCTTGAGTTAAAAACCTAGCGTGATTAGCAAATGGAAGCTTGGGAAGTAAAGAAAAAAAATGTAAATGAAGCTAAAAGAGTGAAGAACTCAGGGAGTTGGCCATCGACTCACCGAGTAGACACGAATATTCGCAAACCTTTGAAGACTTTCCGCCCACGGGATTTAAGTGATGAACTTGTCGAGTTGGTCTATGGGACTCAACAAGTCGCCCCTATTTTCAGAAAATTATATATATGACATAATAGGCCAAGACAAAGACTTCTTCTGGATCCCTTGGCGACTTAGCTGCGATTGAAAGGTTATTGAAGCTCTAGAGTTCAAAGATTTACCCTAGAGTTTAATTCGAATGAGATAAAAGGCAACATATACTCTCTTCTTCTTAATATATTGCACAAAATTATGTTTTTACTTAGGGTTTTCGTTTTTGAGATACTATTTGCTGTAAACATGAGCTAAAACATGTAACTTCTATTTAGGGTAGATTAGCTTGTTAATATGGATTGATTTTATGGTAGGGATTATATGATTTGGTGAAAATTGTTTTTCTAAGCTTGTAAATGATCCTTATGTGTTGACAATAACTATTTTATGTTATGTATCAAGTCTATTAAGTTGCATGAACATCCTCTTAATTACTTGCTTCATATGATTTATGTGAAAACAATATTATATGCCTAGTATTAGTGAATATGAACCTAGGATTAATAGAAAATAGGTAAGTTAATGTGTAAGCTTGTGTGATGAACAACCATACAAGATGTTGATTAAATTAGTCATTTAGTTAGCTACAACTACACGTCTTACTTAACCTAAATCAAAATACTAGGAAATTCATTAGTTTAACCAATTGGCCACTGTTTAAATTAATTTGTTTTCTAAGGATTAGTAATAGTAAACATGAGCCTAATCGCATTAATTAGTAGCCAATGACAAAATAATCCATTGCACTTGCCATAAAATCAAATACATAAATAATTGAGTCGAACCTAAACAGAAGTTTCTTTTATTATTGAAACTAGTTATCTTTAATTTCCTTAGATGTTAGTTGTTTCAGTTTAAATGAGGTAATACTAGTATTTAGTTTAACTGTTACCGTTCCTGTGTTCGATACCCTGCTTGCTTGAATTATATTGCTAGACGATAAGTACACAGCCTTTCGTTTGTTTATTTGTGTTTTAAGTAGTATGATTAAAACTAGGGCATTTTACATACATCAGTTCTTTTGCAAGTATGTTATCTTTTGCTTTCTTATTGGTTATTATCTATATTTATATTCCTTTGAAAATTTGTATCGGTTTGGGTAAGAATTATCTGTGGTTTAGTTCTCTGTTTTTTCTGGGTTATATCATCAAGAATTTTTATATTCCATTTTGCATGCCAAGAGTCTTTAGTGGAGCGGGTTTTAGTGTTCGGTTGTTGTTCCAGATCGTTGATGGTATCAGTTCAGGGATATCATTTGGAAGGTTTATGGTCGGATTAGCAGGTTAGCTCTCCAATGGGGTCAGAGTTCAGTTGTACTAGCATTCGATCTGGTGGGATCGACGATCATCTATGGAAGAACCTTTGGGATCAATCAATACCATTGCTAAGGAAGGAATGGTATCAAGAAGATGTGGTGGCAGTCGCATGAGCTTGATTGGTCACAGGAAGTGCTAGCGGAATTGATTTATTAGCAAGGATTATGGTTTTTCTCACAAACATAAAGGGCGTAGGGATTGGGTGTTGTTGATGGATTTTGAGCATTCTAACACTTCCTAAGTGTACATGCAACCCTAATAACCTTGGATCTATGTTTGTCTAATTATCATGCAAAGTTGAATTCCAAGGTTATATTCCTATCTAGCATACATGGGGAACATTTTTATCTTGAATGAAAGATAGAATAACTTACCTTGTTGTTGATTATGATCCTTGAAACCTTGTGAGCCTAGCACCCCAAGTGTGATGCTCAAATTCTTCACACAACACCAAATGCAAAGGAGTAAACTTTTGAGAGAATACACACACTTGAAAAATTGGCCTAGCCCTCACTTGTTCTTGTGTAGCCGATTTTGGTGGAGGAGATGGTCTTTATATAGTGTTGACACATCTAGGGTTACACGATGTAAATGTTGGATTAATGTCTAAGTCCATAACTATATTTGGTAAGACTTGACCCGACCCGGCATGGTCCATTTGGGTTGCATACCATCATGCACTTGAATGAGAGAAATAAGACACTTATGGTTATTAATATATTATAAGTTCTAGTATATTAATAATAAGAATAATAAGATTATTTAATTAGTATTGATCAAGAATTAATCTAGGATTAATTAAGTGATCAAAAGAAGACTAATTAAATATATGGGTTGATTGTGTAAATCATCCATACTTGTATAGTGGGCTAATGCTCCATGGATAATCAAGTTGGGCTAAAACCCATAGGATGGTCCATGGATGCTCCATGGTGTATTTGTACCCATGGATCCAAGGAAATGGAAAGTCATGACAATTAGGGTTTGCCCTAATTGTAACACTATATAAGCATCATATTATTCACCAAAATCGGCACTAGTGGGTGTACTAGAAGGGCTAGCCGATTTCATGAAGTGTGGGTTTTCTCTCAAGTCATTCCAAGTGTTTTGATGATTGTGATTCCATTTGAGGTGTCACACTTGGGGCACTAGGCACTCTAGCTTCATGGAGACTTTCTTCTCCAAAGAGGTATGTATTCTATCTTGCTATAGTCATTGTTTTGTATGCTAGATTAGGATAATACCTTGGAAGTTCTTATTTGCATGTATAATAGAGAAAACATAGATCCAAGGTATTTAGGGTTGCATGTACACTTAGGAGTGTTAGAATGCTCAAAACCCAACAGTGGTATCAGAGCCTAGGCTTGTTTTCTTGTTATACCTGCAATAGAAGCTGGAAAAACGAATCTGGTGCTGTCTGACCATCAGACTCGGCGAGTCCATCAGGAGACTCGACGAGTCCATGCCTAAAAAGTGATGAATTCGATCCAACTCGCCGAGTTTGTTCATGCACTCGACGAGTTGGACCCCCATACAGCATATTTTCGAGTTTTTTGGCTAGAAATGGACTAGGAACATTACCCTAAGTTGTTTTTGAACTTATAAACTTGTTTTTGATGTGGTAATGTTCATGCTAATCCATTTTCAAAGATAATTGTCAATAGATTCATGTTTTGTATTAGTTTAAGGTTTAGACTAATTACATGAAAAAGTTTGATTTGAATTATCTTGTTCTTATGAGTTGCTTAGATTAATAGAAATGTTGAGTGAAATAGTTGTTTTCAATCCAAATTAATCTAAGAGTTGATTCTAAAAATGTGTTTGTGTAACTTGTCCTCAAGTTATATGAAAAGTCACATTTAAGTTTCATAAAATTCATAAGAGTTGGCAATGGTTACAAAATGAAGAGTCTTGTGTCATTGAATAATTTTTATGACTCCATAACTTGTCCTCAAGTTATGAAAGTTCAAGAGTCACTTCATTAAAGAAAAATATGTAACCATAATTAAATCCATAAGTTATAAAATAAAGGAAAAGTTAATTCTTTTATTAGTTTAAAGTCTTCCATAACTTGTCCTCAAGTTATGGAACTTGAAGAGTTTTTGGATTAAAACTACTTTAAACACATAAGTTATGGAATTAATTAGTTTTGAATAGTTTCAAAACTTGCCCTCAAGTTTTGGAATTTGAAAAGTTTTCAAGTATGAATACTTTAATTCCATGTTAGCCCTTAGAATTTTAAAAGTTAAAATTCAACCCTTATACTTTATAATATTATAAGTTAATAATATATATATGTATAAGAGTAAAGTCAGTCTTACCGCTAGTACGCCTCATTCACGAAGCCGGTCTATAAGGTGGGTATAAGGTTGTTGCCTATAAAATGGCAACTTAATGGGTGTCCACTCTCACCCACCGCTTGCTTGACTGGTGGAGGGTCGTTAGCCGAACGGGTTTGACAGGACTAGAATTCTCCCTTCATTAAAAGTATTAATGAAAAATACTAAGTAACTAAACTCTTAATAATACCCAATCTTAGTTACTTAGGAAAAATGTGAATAAGGTGCTAATCCATGAAATTACACTTTGCACTTTGTTTAAGTCGTTAGTGGAGCGTGTGTGGTTAACCGGCACACTAACTTGGACTTAACAAGGTAGGTAAAGGGTGACTTAATATTTATCATAGTATCGATGGAGCGTGTGTGGTTAACCGGCACATCGATTGAGGGGTAATTTATTAAGGGTACCAAGTGATTTGCATGGTTACTTCACACCTTGTTTTGTGATCCTCGGCATCCCAGTCACAAAACCTGAAGGGCACACTCGAGATTGAAACATGCCATTGAACAGTTCAATGAATCTCAAAGATCTAGGAGTTTCAAAACCAATTAAAACCTAATAATACATTTCGTTTATCTTGGTGGAAATTGGTGAATCGTCATTCACCTACCTTCAAATATTTTATAGCTTGGATTACGGCATACCTCTTCTAAGTTATAAAATAGTTTGTTGGGTCCTAGCCTTAATATTTCATATTGGGTGTCATATTAAGGACTTAAGATCAACTATCTTGAATATCTCCCAAAAGATGTCTGGTTTAGACACTTATGATCTTCCCAAATCTCTTGAAACAAGGTTTCCTAATGAAGATGATGTCCCATGGATATCATACTTCTTCACCTCTTCAAATTATTCTCCCTAACCCACAAGTTCTTGAAAAGTTTAAGGTCACTCAGGCCCTATTTGGCAAGGCAAGGTCTAGGTGTGAGCACATCTTGGAGATGTAGTCACATATTGACAAGCCGGGAGAGTTGAGTGTCAAAGTCTTGAGAAAGTTGGTGGTTCAATCACTTTCTAAGTCACATAGTGAGTTCCTTTGGGACACCTATGAAACAGACTATGACAAGACCCTTAATGATCTTATCTGTTTGCTAAGATTAACTTCCTAAAAACTTTATGGACATTGACAATTGTGACACAGGAAATCCAGAAAAGCATTCTCTTCCCAATGGAAAGGGATCGGCCATAGTCAACTCGGTTAACCAAATGGTAAAGAGAAAAGCTAAGTCTGTGATAGTCCTGTGTACCATTATCAAAGGGCCCATATGTTTGTATTGCCAAAGAAAGGGGCATTGGTTGCGAAGCTGCCAAATTTACCTAAGGATGTTAAAGTCAATAAGTTTGACTCTACTTCAGGTAAAGTCCACTATCTAACTCTGTTAAGTTTCTATTCTGAGATTCCTGATACATGATGTGACTGGGTCACATGGTGATGTTTTAAGAATCAAAGAAAAGTGAAGAAACTTAAAGAAAGAATATGCTGAATCTGATGGCGTAGATGGATTTCTATCGCATAGTTTGAAGATCGGATTCTTGAGCAACTTCTTAGGAGTTATGAGATATTGCTTAGGAATAGATAACAACAAGTTTTCATATGGATTGTAAGGATAAGTTTTTCCGCAAAGTTTTAAAATAAAAGAAAAATTTTTTGATTTTATTTATTTTAAAATATCCTTACAATTGCATTTGAGGGAAAATTGTTGCTTATATGATTCCATTAATAGCAAGAGTGGAAATATGAAAATTGATTCTTTCATTTGTGGTAATGTCTATATTTACCAAATAAGGAAAGATTCTCATCACCCAAGTTTCATTTGGACCGGGACTTGGAATCATGCAAGTTATATAGCATGATGAATGAGAACTTTCAAGCATTGGAAAATTAAGACTGATTACTTATTCACATGGATGTGTGAGTCAAGTAATGGACTAAGGGATCGAGTACATAGTCTTGTGCACTGATTTAGTCCACCACAAAAGTTTGATAAGACTATTCGTCATGATTTACTTAAGTTCAGTAAATATGATTATACTTACAAGCTTAAGTGTAACTCTGAGACATTGGAAAAGGTTCCAATGTAAGGCAGAGCGAATAAGAAGAATCAATTTAGGCAGAAGGATAAAATTTTCTCAAATCTGAAAAGATGGGAGAGTACTTTAGTATCAGTTTTTGTGATCATCTTAATGATTAAGAAACCATAGCACAATTAGTTCTCTAAGGAAATCTTAGTGCATTCTTATGACTAAGAAGAGGGATCTTGAACTGTTGAAGTGGTTAAATCAAGAAGATGAGTCATACTTCGTTCCAATACAAGTCTTAGAGTCATACTCCAAGATTGTCATTTGAGTGACATGTCTTAAAGAAGGTTTAAAACACTTGTCAAATGTAAGAGTAAAAGTTTTCTACTCTTGTACATTTGAAATTGGTAAGTTGTGATGTTTTGGATAAAACAAAGACCAACTTAGGCCAATTGGGTAAAGTGTTTTTCCTGATTAGAATCCGCACTATCTCTTGGATGTTTGACAAGGGAGTCTTATATGTCAAGAGGACAGTGGGAGTCTTAAAGGTCTTGAAAGTCTCAAGAAATAATCAAGAATAAAACCTAAAGTTCTTCGCTAGCACACGACTTGAGGTTTATAACCTATCGTGTTGACATATCTGTGCCCATTCCAGTTAAAGTTGGCTTTGCATATGAGTTCTTAGAGTTCTCAATTTGTTGCACAACAACTTGGAAGCAATGGCAGGCCCTTGAGCTGCCAGGTGGCAAGAAGTTAAGATTGAGTTCAATCCATATGGTTTTGGAGTTGTCATTATCTTTGTCTTATGATTGTGCTTTTGACAAATTCATATGGGTAGGAACTCATACACCAGTAAATCTAAGTGTCATAAGGTTTCTCTCCGATTCATGAAAATGATGGTGAGGAAACACTTTCACTAAGTAGATTTTAGCTAGATAGCAATTGTGATATTTGCATTCTCAAAGTCGTTAGTGGAGCGCGTGTGGTTAACCGGCACACTAATTTGGACTTGTGAGAAGTGGCAAAAAGGTCTAACCATTATGATTACGGCATACCTCTTCATAATTGTTTAGACTCACAAGTGTGCTATCTAAGGGAAGGTGTATGATTTTGATACAGCTTTATCAAAACAATCTAGCATCAGAAATCTGAACTTTGGTAAGAAAGTCAATGAAGTATTGATTTCTAGAAGTCCAGGTGATTTCTGAGAACATGTCAAAGCTAGTGGGAGCATAAGTGTTATGCTAATAATCATCATGTTAGTGGGAGCAATGATAATTATGTTAAGTATTGCAAGCTAGCAATGTTAATTATGGAAAACAAAGATTTCAATTGGGAAAAAGTTGTTTTGCTATAATTAAGGGAGAGGAAATTATACTTCATCTCAAATCTATAAGCTTAGATTGTGAGGTTTTAATCATTTAGTCAAGGATATATATATGAATTTCATGTTGGAATGGCTCAACATAAGGAAATTCTGTATATGGGTCCATTATTTGCGTTCTAAAATTCGATTATGATTACGACATCCCTTTTCATAATCTGAATTATGAGAACTTGGCAAATTGAAATGGAAATATTGTTGAGATTAAAACCCTAATTGTGATTTGATGAACAAGATGCGGAAAATAAGAACAAACACAATAATGAAGATTATGTCGAATGATCACTCGATTTATTGAATTGTGAGGAACAAATTACACTTTAAGAAATAATAATCTAACTCTACAAGAAACCTCACGTGACGGCTACATTTTGCCACACTCTTAACCCTAATAATGAATAATACATGACTATTTATAGGGAAAAGACAAGTCTTGGGCTTTTAACCTAGAATTCATCAAAGGGGCCCATTGCCATCATCCATGGAGTGCTTTGAAACCCTACAATCTCCCCCTCAAAGTATGGAATGGATGACAATGCTTTAACTTCCAAAACAAGCATCTAGCAAATAAAAAGATCTGCAACGAGGAATATATGAAGCAATCCACGAATCTTGATTCTTCAATAGTCTTCAAACACGGGCTCTAGGATATATAAATCAAGCACTGAAGTAATGTCTTTAAACTTCATTTTCGAATGTAATCCCAAAGAATCTTCATGAAAACCAAACCCGCCATAAAACTCATCTCAGAACAAAGAAACTGAATCACTTCTTGTCTTTGAAGAGCTCCCCCTCCAAGTCACAACGATCTTCAAATAAGCTAATGATATAAGCCATCAAAAAATATCATGTAACAATCCAAACTTTAAGATTCGTAACGCCACTTGATCGAGAAAATACAAGAAGTCGGAGATATAACAATTCCTTAGCTGAGCTCGATGAAGAACTCTTGCTGTAAAGGATACTTCTCTGTAAAAACCTTAGTAGAGCTCGATAAAGAACTTCATTCAAAAAGCTACCTTCATAATTCTCCCACAAGCTTTATCAAAAATCTTCGACTTTGAAAAGTCACAAATCCAATTTCGAATGGCCATACCAAATTCTCCCCCGATTTATAATCAAAAACATGATTATAAAGCCTTCAAATGGTCATGAGAATGATCTTGAATGGATAAAAATTTACTATACTCCCCCGCGACAAAAAGATATAAAAAAATCCGGAAAAATCGTGAAAACTTGACGTTAAAAAAAAACGACTTTCCGAACCGCCAAGACTTGATGGAATCTTTATTTTTCTGTTCACAAAAAAATATGAGCGTTAAAGAATCCAAAACTATTCACCGGCCCTCAATGTAGTAATTTTTCTAAAAATTGGGTCGAAACTGTCACTTTCTGAAAGACAGGGGCTGGAATGGAATTTTTGCATCAATACACCCCTTCATTTGTAACAAAAACTGGAATTGGTCCAAAACTGCCAAACTGTGAAAACAACAGGGACCAAAAGAGCCAATTCGCTGAAGTTTCAGGGACCAAAAATGAAACATTAAGTCTTCTTCCCCAATACATATGGCTGAGAAATGCTCGACTGGAACAAATGCTACAGATCATACTTTCGTTTCAAGTATCAGCAACCGAACCAAGGTTCGTTTCAAGATCACCGTCTATTCACGCGAACCGAACGTTCGGTTCGTTCCAAATCAAGCATTATCAGGCGAAACTACTTTCGCTTTCGGTTCATCCTTCGATCGCTCCAACCATTAACAACCGAACCCAGCTTAAACACGCGGATTCAAGATCGAGGTTCGTTCCAATAGCTGCTAACGCGAATCTCCCCCCTTTCGTTCCAAGTGCTACCAACCGAACTCAAGATTGTTTCACGTTCGTTTTGAGCATAAGCCTTCATACCGAGCCCTAAGTTCTGAACACCAAGAATCTCACCCAAAGCGAACCAATTTCAAACACGAACCCAATGTCAGGTTCACTTCTAAATCAAACGATCGTGGGAGAAGAACGAGCGCAATCCCATATTTCCGTTCCCGATTTCACCCTTTCGCTCCAAATCAATAGATCACAGAACGAAATCGAAACTTTAGCCAAACCGAATCCAATCACAGATTTGCTTCAATATTGACGATTATACCCCAAAGAGAAGAACAGTAAACGAGCATTCACAGGTAAGGCTTTTAAGGCAATTTTGACTTTTCGTTTGACCAATGTTCGTCCCGATTGAATACCAATTCCGATTTCTTTTCGTTCACAGTGAGTTCGCTTGCACCAGAGTGTTTGCAATACCAATTTTGACCTTGAGAATTGACCTGCAAAAGCGAACAGATACGCAAAAACCATTCTGCTCGCAGGACCATTACACCAACAACAATCCATCAAACTTCTTCCCAATTGAAGTCCTTCCCAGTCGCAATCAGACCAATTCATCTTCCCATTAACATCCAAGTGGTTCGTTCTCAGATCTTGAAACCTGATAACGAATCAGCAGCTTCCCAGAATTGATTCTTAATAATGAACCCTTCATGTCAAATTTAATTGGAAACAAGATTCGACCTTTATGAAATCATGGAATCAATTGATAAAATAAAAATTGATCTCAATAATGGCTTTATTCACGGTAATCGATTTTGGAATGGATGAGCAATAGTTTTGACAACTATAGATAAGCTTTATTGACTGCAGTCCACGATTACAAAGAACATGATAAAGGGACAAAACCACCGTCGATGAACAGTACAAGAAAATGGGAATCGTTGATTTACAAATGACGATAAGCCATACTCTCAGAGAAATCGTCAATTATCGGATTTGATAAACAAGAATTCAAGCGTACAGAAACCCGATATAACATAAGGGCCAAGGAATGAAAACTGGATATCACGCTTCATGAACAGTGATGGATGAATAATTGGGCCAAAGCAAGAGTGAATACAATCAGATTCAAATGCTTAAAACAAAAGAATTAATTGATTTGGGATTAAGCAAATTATTTGATCCAAGACGAACAGAAAAGAGAATCAGATTAAAAAAAATACCAGATGAACAGTATAAATCTCCATGAACAGTAACATGAACAAAAATCTTGATTCCATACCGCCAAAACACCAATAATCTTCAATATATGTGCAGAAAATCACCAAATCAAGAACCGATACTTCAAAAATCAATAGATCTTCAAAGACCCGCTCTGATACCACTTGTTGAGATTAAAACCCTAATTGTGATTTGATGAACAAGATGCGGAAAATAAGAACAAACACAATAATGAAGATTATGTCGAATGATCACTCGATTTATTGAATTGTGAGGAACAAATTACACTTTAAGAAATAATAATCTAACTCTACAAGAAACCTCACATGACGGCTACATTTTGCCACACTCTTAACCCTAATAATGAATAATACATGACTATTTATAGGGAAAAGACAAGTCTTGGGCTTTTAACCTAGAATTCATCAAAGGGGCCCATTGCCATCATCCATGGAGTGCTTTGAAACCCTACAAATATTATAGCAAAAGACTGGTTTAGTCTTTATGTGAGACATCATGAATCGTGTCCCATATGCTTCAGATATAGGATCGATTACATGTGCTATAATCATCCGTTCTAAAATTTTCAAAATGCCTGGGGCATTAAGAAGGGAAAAGGTTTAGAACTGGATATGACTAAAAGGATTAAACAATTGTCGAGGACAATCTAAGGCTTACCAAAGATTGGTTGCTCAAGGACAGTTGGAAGTATAGTGATAATTCTGGAAGGACCATATTGACATAGTCTGTAAGGAGGCAACTCTTGTTCAGAAGTGATGGTCAAAGTTAGGATTTTTAAATCTGTGTAAGATTAAGGAAACTTAATGCAAGAAGGATGTTTCCAAGGAGCTGATCTCCTTTGGAATGCTTTGTAATGATTGTTGTCAAGTCTTTCTGATTTTGTACATAATCATTACAAGTAGATCAATGCATATAAGTTTAGAATCTAACAGATTTCAGTAAATGGCATGAATTTGGAATTCTTGCATTTGCAGTAAGGATTTGGGAGTGTGAAAAGAGAATCATTGAAGTTATGTTCAATTGATCTAGTTCACAAAGTAAAGATCATAGACAAACATAGTATGCATACTTGGTGTGTGGCATGACTAGTGTTTAAGAAAACATAGTTTACATGCTTGGAGCATGGGACAACTATTGTTTTAAATTCAAGAATAAAGTTGATAGCTGAAACAGTATACAATGTATAATGTGTAATCATATGGTGATAAATAAAAGGTGTTTTATTTATGTTCAAAGTGTTGATACCATATTGGATTCAATTATCATTGTGTTTCATTTTGCATGTTTTGACTTCCCGAATAAACTGGGTTATTCTTCCGGAATGACTAAGTTATTCAAACCATCCACAGTCGGTCATATGTTGGAAGTAGATATGAATTAAGACTGTCATGATGGGTTGTAGAGGTCTAAGGCGTTGGACAAGGCTACATCAATCATGAGTGCTCATAAGTTCTGAGTATTGGATTCAACCCGCGCTCATTGGAATCACTTCATGGATTTTATCACGAGTGATCATGAGACGATAATATCTTATATTCTTCAAACCTAGAGATATGAGTTGTTACTATGAATTGATAGTACATTGATTGCACGAAACCGCATTTGGTAACTCGGTGCTATAAAACGTGCTTTTGTGTATGATTCAACAAGTAGTAGAACAAGCCATATGAGTCGAAGTTTATCCATTCCTTTTATCTTCGGGATAAAAGTGATATCTGTGGGCCCCTCGATGATTTGATGATGACAAATGGAAGTGCTCGGCCGGGCCAGGACTGATTTGATTTGTTCAATTAGTCAGTTGTCATAAATCGGAAATCGGGAAACAACAAATGGACAGAGAGAATGATTATAATCCATGTCTCAGTCCATATGATATCTAGAATGGAGGAATATATGATCCCTTATCTAATGGACAAGTCACTGACAAAGGTCAGAGTTCATCGACAAGGTCAGAGTTCGACAGAAGCTTTTGAGAGCTACGATTGCCGGTTGGTTCCTGAAGTCATACGCAATAATAGTTTTAGACTTATCCAAGTGGGAGACTGTTGGATTAATGTCTAAGTCCATAACTATATTTGGTAAGACTTGACCCGACCCGGCATGGTCCATTTGGGTTGCATACCATCATGCACTTGAATGAGAGAAATAAGACACTTATGGTTATTAATATATTATAAGTTCTAGTATATTAATAATAAGAATAATAAGATTATTTAATTAGTATTGATCAAGAATTAATCTAGGATTAATTAAGTGATCAAAAGAAGACTAATTAAATATATGGGTTGATTGTGTAAATCATCCATACTTGTATAGTTGGCTAATGCTCCATGGATAATCAAGTTGGGCTAAAACCCATAGGATGGTCCATGGATGCTCCATGGTGTATTTGTACCCATGGATCCAAGGAAATGGAAAGTCATGACAATTAGGGTTTGCCCTAATTGTAACACTATATAAGCATCATATTATTCACCAAAATCGGCACTAGTGGGTGTACTAGAAGGGCTAGCCGATTTCATGAAGTGTGGGTTTTCTCTCAAGTCATTCCAAGTGTTTTGATGATTGTGATTCCATTTGAGGTGTCACACTTGGGGCACTAGGCACTCTAGCTTCATGGAGACTTTCTTCTCCAAAGAGGTATGTATTCTATCTTGCTATAGTCATTGTTTTGTATGCTAGATTAGGATAATACCTTGGAAGTTCTTATTTGCATGTATAATAGAGAAAACACAGATCCAAGGTATTTAGGGTTGCATGTACACTTAGGAGTGTTAGAATGCTCAAAACCCAACAGTAAACCCTAATGTGTCATGACTTTTCATTTCCACGACCCATGGGTTTGTAACTCCCATGGAGCATCCTATAAGTTTAACCCAACTTGATAATCCATGGAGCCTCTTAGCCCACTATACAAGTTATGGATGATTTACATAATCAACTCATATATTTAATTAGTTATCTTTTGATCACTTAATTAATTTTAAATTAATTCTTGATCAAACTAATTAAATAATACTATTAATATATTAGAACTTATAATATATTAATAAACCACAAGTGTCATTTCTCTTATTTAGTCTATCCAATTGCATGGTGCCATGCAACCCAAATGGACCGTGCAGGGTCGGGTTAAGTACATACCAGAAATAGTTATGGACTTAGACACCTTATCCAACAGTCTCCCACTTGGATAACTCTAATAACTATAACTGCAAGTATGGCTTCAGGAACCGATCAGTAATCGTAGCTCTTTCAAGGTTTCTCGCAACTGAGAAGATGATGATACGCCATTTAAGATAAGTGATCATATAATCCTCTGTTCTAGATATCAGCCGGAAAAATACATGGAACAATGTCTTACTTATTGTCCAGCAGTTTGTTTCCCGATTTCCGATTTGTTTAACAAAGAATTTAATTGAACACATCAACTTAGTTCTGACCGGGCCCGGTACATAGGTCAAAAAAAAAATCATCGAGGGGCCCAGATGTCAGCTTCTAATCCAAGAAGGAAAAATCAAGAGTTCAAAGAATTTCTTGTTGATAAGGGAGTGTCTCACTGTTGGATTAGTATCTATGTCCATAACTATAATTGGTATGTACTTGACCCGACCCGGCATGGTCCATTTGGGTTGCATGGCATCATGCATTTGGATCGACTAAACTGAGAGAAATAACACTTAAGGTTTATTAATATATTATAAGTTCTAATATATTAATAAGATTATTTAATTAGTATTGATCAAGAATTAATCTAGAATTAATTAAGTGATCAAAAGAAGACTAATTAAATATATGGGTTGATTGTGTGAATCATCCATACTTATATAGTGAGCTAATGCTCCATGGATTATCAAGTTGGGATAAAACCCATAGGATGCTCCATGGATGCTCCATGGGGTATTTGAACTCATGGATCCAAGGAAATGGAAAGCCATGACAATTAGGGTTTACCCTAATTGTGAGTAACCATATAATGGTCTTATGATTGAAGAAATCATCCACTAGGTGAAGGAATGAGGGAAAGACGATTTTGAAGTGTTCTAATTTCTCTCTAAGTTATTCCAAATGCACTTGATGTTGTGTGAACCATTTGAGGTGTCACACTTGGGGCACTAGGCTCTCAAGCTACATGGAATCAAGCACCAAACAAGAGGTATGTAATTCTAGTAAAATTTATATTATGTGTACTTTATATTATGCTAGTAAGAACAATACCTTGGAAATTAACATTTGCATGTATAATAGAGAAAACATAGATCCAAGGTATTTAGGGTTGCATGTACACCATAGATGTACACCATAGGAGTGTTAGAATGCTCAAAACCCAACAGTGGTATTAGAGCCTAGGATTGTTTTCTGTATACTTGATGCAAACTGCTTAAAAAACGAAAAAACTGATCACTGTTGGACTGGACGCGCCGAGTTCATGGGGAGAACTCAACGAGTCCATGACCAAATTCATCCTACTCGTCAAGTAGGATCATGCACTCGACGAGTAGGTGCATGATGGGCAGTTTTATGGATTTTGGTGTTGGAATTGGTCTAGAATCATTACCTATGATTGTTTTGGTCCTATAAAACTTGTTTTTAGTGTGGTAATGATTATGTTAAACCAATTTCAATGCTTTAATAAAAGTTTCAAGTTTATATATGTTTATGTGATTCTTGGAAATTGTTGATTATGAATGTTCATGCTTATAAGTTTTGTTAGATCATAGGAATTATGTGCAAATTATTTGTTAGTATAATTCATGATCTTGATGAAAATTGTATTGAGTTCATAATTTGTCCTAGAGTTCATAAAATATGTTTTTGTAACTTGTCTTCAAGTTATGTGAAAAGTCATATTTATGAATCTTAAAACTCATAAAAGGGTTGTAGGTTACATAAAAATGAGAGTTTCTCCATTAAATTGCTTAATGACTCCATAACTTGTCTTCAAGTTATGGATGTTGTAAAGTCACTTCATTAAAATGTTATTAAAGAATAAGAGGTTACGTTAAAATGAAGAGTCTTCATTTTTAATGAACCATTAAACTCATAAGTTATGAAATGAAAGGTTTTTAATAGTTTCAAAACTTGCCCTCAAGTTTTGGAATTTGTAAAGTCTCACACACATTAATGCTTTAATTCCAAACTCTACAATTTTAATAGTTAAAATTCAAACTTTATGGGCTTCATTAAATTAATTAAAATGTTTAATTAAAAGAGTTAATAATTCCATAAAGACATGGTTTAAGTTTAATTAAATTAATAGTATAGTTTAATTAATAGATTAAACCACCAAGTATTTTAAATGTTTAAAATACACCCTTATACTATTATTATAATTTTTTAATTATATAGATATGTATAAGAAAAGTCAATCTTACCGTTAGTAGGCCTCATTCACGAAGCCGGTCTATAAGGGGGGTATAAGGTTACTGCCTATAAAATGGAAGTTTAATGGGTGTCCACTCTCACCCACCGCTTCCTTGACTGGTGGAGGGTCGTTAGCCGAACGGGTTGGATAAAGACTATAATTCTCCCTTCATTAATAGTATAATGATAAATACTAAGTAAATAAACACTTATAAATTCACAATCTTAGTTACTTAGGAAAATGTGAAATAGGTGCTAACCCATGAAATTACACTTTGTACCTTACCAAGTCGTTAATGAAGCATATGTGGTTAACCGACATACTAATAAGGACTAGTAAGAGTGGCAAAGGGTAACTTGACTTTATTATAGATCTGTGGAGCGTGTGTGGTTAACTGGCTCATCGATTGGGTGATAAAGTTAAGGGTACAAAGTCAATTTGCATGGTTATTCACACCTTGTTTGTGATCCTCGGCATCCCAGTCACAAACTCGAGAGGGAACAATCAAGATTCAAACATGTCATTGAAAGTTCAATGTATCTCAAAAGATCTAGGAGTTTAAAATCCAATTAAAACTTAATTATATTTTGTTTTTCATGGTGGAAATTGGTAAATCGTCATTTACCTACCTTTAACTATTTTATAATTTGGATTACGGCATCCCTCTTCCAGTTATAAATAGTTTATTGGGTCCTAGCCTTAATATTTCATATTGGGTGTTATATTAAGGACTTTAAATTAACTAACTTGAATTTCTCCCTTATGGATGTCTCCTTCAGACAACTATGGTCTTCACAAATCTTTAGGGACAAGCTATCCTAATGAAGATGAGATCCCAAATGGCAATCAAGGTGAAAGATCAATCCCTTTGTTGTGCATTAGTGGGATTAGAAATCATACTTCATTTCCTCCACCTCCTCCAATAAATCTCCCTATCCCACAAGTTTTAAGACTTGATAAGTTCTAAGTCACTCAATCCCTATTGGCAAACAAAGTCTATATGTGCTTAGGTCTTGGAGATTAAGTCACATATTGACAAGCCGGGAGAGTCAAGTGTCGAAGTCTCAAGGTAGCTGGCTGTTGACTTGGTCACTCCTTGATGAAAGATCACGACATGACCCTTAATGATCTTACCTATTTTCTTGATGATGCTGAATCAGCAATGATTAGGAGCATTGGTAAAGAAAAATTTGATTGGAAGATCAACTTCCCAAACTTCCATGGACATTGACAATGGTAACATTAAAAGTTCAAAAAAAAGCTTTCTCTTCCCAATGGAAAGGGATCGGCCATGGTCAAGTCGTTTGACCCAATGTTAAAGAGAAAGGATAAGTCTGTGATAGTCTCGTGTACCATTTCCAAAGAGTCCATATGTTTCTTTTGCCAAAGGAAGGGGCATTAGATGCGAAGCTGCCGAATTTACCTAAAAGTCCATAAGGATAGTAAAGTCAAATGTTTGACTCTACTTTAGGTAAAGCCCATTATCTAACTCTATTAAGATCCTATTTGGAGATTCTTAATACATAATGCAATGTAATTGCATTTTGATGTTTTGAAGAATCAAAGGAAACTTAAAGAAAAGGTGTGCTGATGCTGATTGCATGGTTCGATGACCAGAATTTTGAGTCGATGCATAAGAGTTATGGAATATTGCTTAGGAATAGAAAACAACAAGTTTTCATATGAATTTGCATCATAAGGATAATTTTTTCTGCAAGTGTTAAAATAAAAGAAAAAGTTTTGATTTTATTTATTTTAAGTATCCTTACAAAGGCTTTTGTGAAAAATTGTTGTTTATATGTTTCCATTGATAAGAAATATTGGTAAATGGATTTGATTCTTTCATTTGTGGTAGTGTCATAATTTACTAAATAAGGAAAGATTCTCATCACCCAAGTTTCAGTTGGATAGAAACTTGGAATCATGCAAGTTGTATTGTGTGATGAATGAGAATTTTCATCTTTGGGAAATTAAGACTATGTCCTTGTTCACATGTATATGTGAGTTAAGTGAAGGACTAAAGGATTAGGTACACTTGGTTATGCACTAGTCAAAGTCCACCACAAAGGATCAATAAGACTATTCATCGTGATTTACTAAATTTTAGTAAATATGGTTATGCTTACAAGTTTAAGTGTAATTCTGAAACATTGGAAGAGTTTCAATATATGGCAGAATGAATAAGAAGAATCAAATAAGGCAGAAAGATAAAATTTTCTCCCATATGAAGAGATAGGAGAGTACTTGTGTATATTGTTTTATGACTATCTTAGTGATTATGGAACCATATCACAATTGATCCTCTAAGGACACCTTAGTGCATTTGTTTGCCTAAGGAGAGGAATCGTGAATTGTTGAAATGGTTAAATCAAAAGATAAATCATATTTCGTTCCGAAAACAAATCTTAGAATCATACTCCAAGATTGTAACTTGAGTGACATAATCTTTAGAAAGTTCATAACGCTTTTCAAATGTAGAGTAAGATGTTTCCTATTCTTGTACATTTGAGATTGGTAAGTTGTGATGTTTTGGATAAAACAAAGACCAACGAAGACCAATTGTGATAAGTGTTTAACTTGATAAGAATCCGCACTAACTCTTGAATATTTGTTTTTTCAAGGAATGATTCTTGACAAAGAGAATCTTCTATGTTGACATATTCTTATTTCTGTGTCTATTCCAGTAAAAGTTAACTATGCTTGTGAGTTCTATGAGTTCTCAATTGTTTGCATAACAACCCGGAAGCAATGGTGCGCATTGTGCCATCAGGTGGCAATAAATTAAGATTGAACAAGTGCAGTCCATATGAGTTTGGATTTGTCACTAACCTTGTCTTGTGATTATGGTTATGACAAATTCACATGGATAGGAACTCTTACACCACATAAAATCTAAAGTGTCATAAGGTCTCTCTCCGATTCATGAAAATGTTGGTGAGGAAACGCTTTCACTAAGTAGATTTTAAGTAGATAGCAATTGTAATCTTTGCATTCTCAAAGTCGTTAGTCGAGCGCGTGTGGTTAGCCAGCACACTAACATAGACTTGTGAGAAATGGCAAAGGTCTAAACAATTGAGACTATGATTATGACATCCCTTTTCATAGTTCTAAAATTGTTTAGATACACATGTGAGCTATCTAAGGAAAGGTGTATGATTTTGATAAAGTCTTATCAATGCATCTCGTATCAGAAAACTGAACTTTGGTAAGAATGTCAATAAAGTATTGATTTCTAGAAGTCCAACTAATTTCTGGATACATGTCAAAGTTAGTAGGAGCATAAGTGTTATTCTAGTAAGATAATAATCATTATGCTAGTGGGAGCATGATTATTATGTTAAGTGTTTCCAGTTAGCAATGTTAATTATATAAAACAAAAGTTTCAATTTTCTTTGAAAAGCTGTTTTGCTATAATTAAGGGAGAGGATTTTATACTTCATTCCAATTCTACAGACTTAGATTGAGATTTTAATCAACTTTAGTCAAGGATATATATGAATGTTATGTTGGAATGGTTCAACATAAGGAAATTCTATATATGTTGGATTCTTAAAATTCGATTATGATTACGACATACCTCTTCATAGTTTGAATTGTGAGAACATGGAAAATAAAAAAATAAAATTATAGCATGAATCGTGTCCCATATGCTTTGGGTATAGGTTTGACTGTATGTGCTATAATATTTATCCATTCTAAATTTTCCAAATTCCTAGGGCATTAAGATGGAAAAAAGGAATAGAACTGGAAATGACTAAAATGATTAAGCAAATTGTCGAGGACAATCTGAGGTTTACCAAAGATTGGTTGCTCATGGACAATTAGAAGTATAGAGTAAGGACCATATTGACATATTTTTGAAAAGAGGCAACTCTTGTTCAGAAGTGATGGTCAAAATGGTAATATGGAATTGTCTCCATAGGTGGAAGTTATTCTTTGAATCTGTGTAACATTAGAGAACTTAATGCAAGAAGGATGTTCAAAGGAATGTACTTTGAATTTGAGACTTCATTTCCATGGAATTGATCTCCATTGGAATACTTTGTAATGTATGTTGCCAAGTATTTGTGACTTTTGTGCATAGTCAGTACAAGAGAATCATTGCCTATATGTTTAGAATCTAACAGATTACAGTAAATGGCAAGAGTGTGGTATTCTTACATTTACAAAAGGGAATGGGATTGTGAAATGAGCATCATTGGAGTCATGCTCAGTTGATCTATTTCACAAAAACAAGGACCATAGGTAAACATAGCATGCATGCTTGGTGCATGGCATGACTATTGTTTTAATTCAAGTATTAAGTTGATAAATCGAAACATGAATAATGAGTAATCAATATGGTACTTAGATAAAAGGGTTTTTATTTACACTCAAGAGTTTGGGGCCATATAGGATTAAGTATTTTTCTTGTGTTTCACTTTGCACGTTTTGACTTCCAGAATAACTGGGTCGTTCTTCCTGAATGACTAAGTTATTCAAACTCTCCACAGTCAGTCATACTTTGGAAGTAGGTATTGATTTAAGACTGTCATGAATTTGGCTTGTATGATTTGTCTAAGGTGCATTAGACATAGCAATGGTTGCTACAACGTTCATGAGTGTTCATAAGTTCTGAGTATTGGATTCAACCCACGCTCATTTGGATTCAATTCATGGATTTTATCACGAGTGAATCATGAGACGATAATATCTTTTATTCTTCAAACCTAGAGATATGAGTTGTTGACTATGAGTTGGTTATACATTGATCGCATGAAAACGCATTGGTAACTCGATGTTATAAAACGTGCCTTTGTGTATGATTCAACAAGTATTCAGTACAAGCATATGAGACGAAGTTTATCCATTCCTTTTGCCCTCAAAGGGATAACAGCGATATATGTGGGCCCCTCGATGATTTAGTGATGACAAAACATAAGTGCTCGGCCGGGCCTGGACTGATTTGATTTGTTCAAATAGTCAGTCATCATGAATCGGAAATCGGGAAACAACAAATGGATAGAGAGAATGATTATAATCCATGTCTCAGTCCATATGATATTTAGAATGGAGGTATATATGATCACTTATCTAATGGACGCGTCATTCATTTGTTCAGAGTTCGACATCGGCTTTTGAGAGCTACGATTGCTAGTCGGGTTATCAAGTCGTACTTGCAATAATAGTTTTAGACTTATCCAAGTGGGAGACTGTTGGGTTAGTGTCTAAGTCTATAATTATAATTGGTATATACTTGACCCGACCCGACATGGTCCATTTGGGTTGCATGGCATCATGCATTTGGATAGACTAAAATGAGAGAAATAACACTTAAGGTTTATTAATATATTATAAGTTATAATATATTAATAAGATTATTTAATTAGTATTGATCAAGAATTAATTAAGTGATTAAAAGAAGACTAATTAAATATATGGGTTGATTGTGTAAATCATCCATACTTATATAGTGGGCTAATGCTCCATGGATTATCAAGTTGGGCTAAAACCCATAGGATGCTCCATGGGGTATTTGAACCCATGGATCCAAGGAATTGGAAAGCCTTGACAATTAGGGTTTACCCTAATTGTGACTAATTATATAACTGTGTTATGATTGAAGAAATCGACCACTAGGTGAAGGAATGAGGGCAAGCTGATTTTGAAGTGTTCTCTAAGTTATTCCAAATGCACTTGATGTTGTGTGAACCATTTGAGGTGTCACACTTGGGGCACTAGGCTCTCAAGCTACATGGAATCAAGCACCAAACAAGAGGTATGTAATTCTACTAGAATTTATATTATGTGTACTTTATATTATACTAGTTAGAACAATACCTTGGAAATTGATATTTGCATGTATAATAGAGAAAACATAGATCCAAGGTATTTAGGGTTGCATGTACACCATAAGAGTGTTAAAATGCTCAAAACCCAACACTCACAAATTCTCTGCTACCTACACTCCACAACAGAACAACATAGTTGAAAACCAAAACCGCTCTATGTGTGAAGTACCCCAACTATGCTCAACTTCGCCTCCTTAGTTTTGTACTTCTTGGCTGATGCAATAGCTGCTGCTTGCTATACCCAGAACTGATCCTTCCTCGAGAAGCGATTTTCCGTCACTCCATAAGAAATCTTGAATAATAGTAAGCCCAATGTAAAGTTCTTCGATGTGTTAAGTTCAAGGTGCTTTATTTTCAAATCCAAAGAGAACCGAAACAAGTTTGACGTAAAGGCTGATGAAAGGAATTTTCTTGGTTACTCCCTAACTTCAAAGGCGTATAGGGTTCTGAATAAACATTCAAAGAAAATTGAGGAAACTCATTATGTCACCTTTGATGATGGTTACATGAAGAAACTTCAATCAAGCAAAGATCCATCGGAGGAAATCTTTCCAAAATCAAGTCAAGTCTCGGTCCCTATTTCCAATCTATTTGGTGAATACATGTTGCTTTTTGATGAACCATAATGAGCAATTCACTCTTAGATGAAGGCAGCCGACAACAAGATCGACAACTTGAAGAAAATTATTGATGAAGAAACAAAAGAATGGAAAGCGAACGTCAAGGAACAACTGAACAGCCAGGTCCAAGCGAACCTCCAACAGTAAGTTCTACATTCTAGGAGGAAAATCCATCACCAGCAAATACCCATGAAGTTCCATTCGAGGGGGAGCAATCTGACCCTGATGTTGGAACCGTCTCATGATTCGAGGGGGGGAATCTATCATCAACTCCAAATCATGGGAGTCTAACCGAGGGAAAGTATTATGAACCGGATGTAGAAATAGTTTCGTCACTTGAGGGGGAGAATAATAGAACAAATGATGAAGACTCTCAATCAGAATTTGAAGAAGAAATACATGCTGAATTGGATCCTGCTTATGATCCAAACTATCCTCCTCTCACAAAATGAACAAGAGATCATCCAAAAACTCAAGTAATTGGTGAATCATCAGAGGGTGTTCTTACTCGGTCTCAAATAAAAGCGAAGCAAACTGCTCTGTTCTCTCAAGTAGAATTTTGCATGTTTAATTCATTCGTCTCGAAAATAGAACCGAAAACGGTTAACATTGCACTTGATCACTCCGATTGGGTACAAGCTATGGAAGACGAACTAAATGAGTTTGAGCAAAACCAGGTTTGGAGGTTGATTCCCACACCTAAATATGCATCTGTAGTCAGGTTAAAATGGGTTTTGAGAAACAAGATGGAAAAAGAGGGAAATTTAATTTGCAACAAAGCTAGGTTGGTGGTGAAGGGATATTTTCAAGAGAAAGGAACATACGACGAATAAACTTTCGCTCCAATAGCAAGGTTGGAATTGGTTCGAATCTTTTCTGGCATATGTTGCACATAAAAACTTTGAAGTCTTTCAAATGGATGTCAAGTGTGCCTTCCTAAATGGAGAACTAGAGGAGACTGTATATGTTGAGCAACCACCGGGTTTTGTGAACGAAAGGTATCCTGATCATTGCTATATTCTGGATAAAGCCGTCTATGGTTTGAAGCAAGCTCCTAGAGCCTGGTATGAAACCCTTACTCGATTTCTAAAAATGTCCAAGTTTAAACAAGGTTCAGTTGACCCAACCTTCTTTTTCAAGAAAGAGGGTGACCACTTAATGATCGTCCAAATCTATGTCGGTGACATCATCTTCGGTTCCACGAATCCCAGCCTAATAGTTGAATTCAGGAAGTTGATGGAGACTAAGTTTGAGATGAGTTCAATGGGTCCAATTAACCTTTTCCTTGGCTTGAATATTAGACAGGGAACCGAAGGCATATTTATCAATCAGGAGGCTTACACGAGGACCCTGCTGGCTAAGTTTGGCATGATGGGTAATTCCAAAGTGAAGGTTCCTATGTCGTTTGGAACGAAGTTAAAACCATCTATCGAGAAACCGCCTATTGATATGACCCTCTATTGGCAAATGATAGGGTCTCTTATGTATCTAGTAGCTAGTAGACTAGATATTATGTTTTCGGTATGTTATTGTGCCCGGTTCCAAGCTAATCCACGCGAACCTCATATGGTGGCTGTGAAGAACATCTTCAGATACTTGAAGTGAACCTCGTCTCTCAGTCTTTGGTACCCAACGAAATCAAGTTTCTTTGTTCAAGCATTCTTTGATGCTGATCTTGGAGCATGTGGTCTTGACCGAAAGAGCACCACTAGCGGTTGTCAATTCCTTGATGGTAAACTCGTCAACTGGCAGTCCAAGAAACAAACATGTGTTTCACTCTGTACAGCCGAAGTTGAGTATAATGCTGCAACATCTTGCGCTTCACAGGTCATCTGGATCCAAAGTGAATTAAGAGATTATGGCATGAACATGAAGAAGATTCCTCTTTATTGTGACTTAGAAAGTGCTATTCGGATATGTCACAATCCAGTGCAGCACTCCAAAATGAAACATATCACACTGATATATCACTTCATCAAAGATCACGTTGAAGATGGTAACGTTGAAGTCTACTTTGTTCGATCAGCTGATCAACTAGCTGATATTTTCACAAAAGCCTTACCTGAAGAAAGTTTTAATAAAATTCTCCAAGGCTTAGGAATGATGGAAGCTGAGTCAGTACCGAAACATTATTCTGTTTATTAAAATTGGTCAAGTGAAATAGAGTGAACTCTTGGTCTATTTTTGTTCCGGAATATTCGGGAACCGAAATGAACCGAACGCTTGGTCCATTTCACTTCAGAATTTCTAAGGTATAGTTTTGGTTGTATATTTTTTATATCCTTGTCTATTAACTTTTATGTTTTTCTTTCTTTTCATAAAATCCAAAAATATTTTATTTGTGTCTTTATTTCTTTTCAGAAAATTCCTAAAATTTCAAAAATATTTTTTCTTTCTTTTCGTTTGTCTATCAATAAAACTAAAATACCGAAAATATTATAAGAATGGACTCATGGACATCTTCCAATACAGTAGCTGGGACAGGTATATCTCTCTTTATCTTTGTACAAACCAAGTATCCCTAGAAGCATGTTGTGCTTGTTGGCCAAAGCCTTAAAGACTCCAAGTGAACCCTTAATGATTCGATATACATAAATTGATTCTTCCCAATCAGGCTGTTAAATTCACTCAAGTGATGAGCTACCTTACTATTCTCATATTGAGTAAAGAGTTAACTATTTGGTCATTTTCACATAGTAGAGGTACTTTTGGTTCTTTAGCCATCTCTTCACTATTCTCCATAATACTTCGTTTCATGAATGCAACCCTTGAGACTCTCAAAAGTTACCACTAAGATTGTCACACCCCCAAACCAAGGATGGTAGAAATGTCCGGGGGTGGAGGACTTCATCTATAGCATGATAACAACAATTGCAATAGTGATTTAAGCAAACACAACCAACATATTGATGGGTTTTGGCCATATGAACATTCCTATGTGCACATACAAACCCTAATGCTTGGATCTAGGTTTCTCTAGTTGAACATGCATTGAATTCAAGACATCTAATGATAATTCTAGTATAATAACATAAGAAATCAGATTTGGATGATTACCTTGAATCACTTGCTTGAATCTTCTTGTCCTTGGAGCTTTAGAGTCACAAGTGTCACCCCTCTAATGGCTTACAAACACCAACTAGCAAGAGGATGATTAGAGAGAGAGGAGAGAGGAGGAAGAAATCAGCCAGGGTTTCTTTAGAGACAAGGGTGCCAATTTTCCTTAACCCCTAGGGTCTATTTATACTAGTGAGGCTCCTAGGGTTTCACCCTTAAACTCTAATTGGATAACTTAGGCCCTAAGAATCCAATCCCTTTATGATAAGCCCTTAAAAGAATTCTAGGATCTTCTAAACCCTAAATTCGTCCACCCCTTATCCTTAAGATATTATAGCCCAAAGTAGAACTATCATACAATTGACAGTTTATGCCCTTCTATTTAATTAATCTCTTTAAGTCACCAAATTAAATCCTAATTAATTAATGACTTATATTAATCAAATAATAATATTATTATTCCTTATATTATTCTCATAATATATTAATAATATTTCTTCTCTCATTATAAATCATCCTGTCAAGTTGCTATGGTGAAGGCAACCCAAAAGGACCATGCACAACCGGGTCAAATACTTGCCTAATATAGTTGCAGCCTTAGACACTATTCCAATAGTCTCCCACTTCGATAAGTCTAGTAACTATATACAAGTATAACCCGATTAGCAATCGTAGCTCTTAAAGACGCTGTCAAACTCTGATCTTATCAATCCTATCCTTTAGATAAGGGATCGTACAGTCCTCTGTTTAGATATCATGCTGACAATTCTATGGAACCAATTTATCTAGCAATTGGTTTCTCGATCTCAGATTTATTCGACATAGAACTTAATCGAACACATCAACTCAGTTCTGACCGGTCCCAGCACATAAGTCAAATCAAATCATCGAGCGGCCGATATATTGCTTTTACCCTCTTAGGATAAAAGTAACAGATAAACTTCGACTTATATGCATTTACTTATTCATTAATCAACTATACACAACAATGCGTTTTATAACATCAAGTTACTGATGCGGTTTCGCATTATCAATGTACACCCAATTAACAAATAACAAACCATATATCTAGGTTTTAAGACCATATGATATTATCGTCTTGCGATCACCCTTTTTATCATATTCCATAAGGTGATTCCAGCAAGCGCAGGTTTGTTCCAATGCTCAAAACTAGTTCATAAGCACTCATGAACGTTGCAACAAACTTTTGCTATGTCTAATACCATTTAGACAATCTACACACCAATTCATGACAATCTTCTTTCATACCTACTTCCAACATATGAACGATTGTGGACAATTTGAATAATTCGATTATTCTTAATAAACTCAATTATTCTGGAAGTCAAAACATGCGAAGTGAAACAATAGTTAAACAATTAACATAAGACAGTAATATAACTCATAAATGTTAATTACATTTATTTATTACACGTTTCTAATACTATCTAATCTATACTAATATCATCCTTCAGCCCAATACTCCTAGCATGCTGCAAGTGCTTAACCCTGCTCAGCCCCTTCGTAAGCGGATCTGCTGGGTTATCTTCTGATGATATCCTCTTAACCACGAGTTGTCCTTCTTCTGCACGATGTCTAATAAAGTGATATTTTCTGTCGATATGTCGAGATCTACCATGATCCCTCGGTTCCTTGGTCAAGGCAACCGCTCCTTCATTATCATAAAAAATCTCCATGGGCTCCTTTATGCCAAACACAAATCCAAGATCACCAATGAAGTTCTTTAACCATATTGCCTCCTTCGACGTTTCGCTCGCTGCAATGTACTCTGATTCGCACGTTGAATCAGCTACAGTTTCTTTCTTGGAACTTTTCCAAGTCACTTCTCCTCCATTCAGGGTAAAGACCCAGCCCGACTGCGAACGGTAGTTGTCCCTGTCGGTCTGAAAACTGGCGTCACTATACCCTCACACCTTTAAGTCATCACTCCCTCCGAGGACTAAAAACCATTCCTTCGTCCTCCAAAGGTACTTAAGTATATTCTTGACCGCAATCCAATGGGCTCTGCCAGGGTTCCCTTGATATCTACTAACCATGCTCAAAGCAAAGGCTACATCAGGGCGAGTACAAGTCATAGCATACGTGATTGAGCCAACTGCGGAAGCGTATGGTACTCGGCTCATTTATGCTATTTCAGCTTCGGTACTCGGACTTTGAGTCTTACTCAACTTGGCATTACTTTGTATCGGTAATTCTCCCTTCTTTGAGTTTTCCATACTAAAACGTTTTAGTACTTTATCTAAGTAAGTGTTCTGACTAAGTCCTATTAGTCTCTTACTTCGTTCTCTCACTATCCTTATTCCCAGAATATAGGAAGCCTCTCCGAGGTCCTTCATAGCGAAGCACTTCCAGAGCCAGGACTTAACCTCCTGCAGTGTCGGGACGTCATTTCCTATGAGTAGTATGTCGTCGACATACAAAACGAGTGAGCTTACTATACTCCCACTGGCTTTTACATATACACATGATTCATCTTCGCTTCGTACGAATCCAAACTCTTTGACTTTCTCATCGAAGCAAAGATTCCATCTGTGAGACGCTTGCTTAAGTCCATAAATGGACTTCTCAAGATTACACACTCTATTCGGATGCTTCGGATAAACAAAACCCTCTGGCTGAGCCATGTAAACATCCTCAGCCAACTTCCCATTAAGGAAAGCGGTCTTGACATCCATTTGCCAAATCTCATAATCATGAAATGCGGCAGTTGCTAGCATCACTCTAATATATTTTATCTTCGCAACTAGTGAGAAGGTCTCATCATAGTCAACTCCGGGAGTTTGAGTAAAGCCCTTCCCATCCAATCGCGCCTTATATGTGTGTATGTTTCCATCTACGTTGGTCTTCTTCTTGAAGATCCATTTGCACCCAACGGTCTTATGTCCGGGCACATTATCAACCAAATTCCAAACTTGGTTATCATATATGGATTGGATCTCGCTGTCCATTTCCTCTTTCCATTTCGCAGACTCCGGGCCTGCCATGGCTTCCTTATAACTATTAGGTTCATCTAGATTTATTAGTGTACCATCACTAATATACGTGTCCCCTTTGGTAGTAATATGAAAACCATAAAACTGGGGTTGAACTCTAATTCTTTCAAAACGTCTAAGAGGTAAGGACTCGTCAATCGGTTCAACCGGAGTTTCCTCGTCGGGTTGAGTGCCAGCGGTAGAGGTTCCTTCATCAATCGACTCTTGAATCTCTTCAAGCTCGATTTGCCTCCCACTGTCTCCTTGGCTTATGATTTCTCGCTCTCGGAAAACTCCTCTCCTCGCAACGAAGAAAACATTTTCCTTCGGTTTATAGAAGAGATATCCAAAGGATTTATGCGGGTAGCCGATGAAAATACATCGCTCACTACGAGGTTCGAGCTTGTCGTGAGTATCTCGTCTTACGAAAGCCTCGCAACCCCAAACCTTGATATGTGCTAACGAGGGAGCCTTCCCTGTCCACATCTTGTGAGGTGTTTTGGCAACCTTCTTGGCAGGGACTTGGTTAATGATATGGGTGGCAGTCTCTAAGGCATACCCCCAGAATGAGATAGGTAGTGAAGCACGACTCATCATAGAGCGGGCCATGTCTAACAAGGTTCGATTACGCCTTTCTTCCACACCATTCAACTGTGGTGTCCTAGGTGGCGTCAATTGTGAAACTATTCCACACTCTTGAGATAGTCGTGGAATTCAAGACTTAGGTACTCTCCTCCTCGATCGGATCGAAGCATCTTGAGTTTCCTGCCCAATTGATTCTCCACTTCATTCTTGAACTCTTTGAACTTTTCAAACTTTTCTGACTTTTTCTTGATTAAGTAGATATACCCATATCTACTATAGTCATCGGTAAAAGTCACATAGAAGTGGTTCCCATCCTTTGTGGTTGATCTAAAGGGTCCACATACATCGGTATATATGAGGTCCAATAAACCCTCACCTCTTTCACATGTACTAGTGAAGGGTGACTTGGTCATCTTCCCAAGTAAACAAGACTCGCATGTGTCATCTTCCCTAAGGTCGAATGACTCCAACACTCCATCCTTTTGGAGTTGGGCTATGCGCTTCTAGTTGACATGTCCAAGACGACAATGCCACAAGGATGCTCTATCCATACTATTGGAAGAGTCCATGCATAAAACATCATTTCCTAGGTTATCTACAATCATAACAGTTTCATAAATTCCATTACATGGTATTGCTTCAAAATATAAGACACCATTTAGATAAGCATAAATAGAACCATTCTCATTATTAAAAGAAAATCTAAATCCTTGTCTAAAGAAACCATGAAATGAAATGATGTTTCTTGCCACTTCTGGCGAATAGCAACAATTATTCAAATCTAAACATAAACCATTCCTAAGCACTAGAGAATACACTCCAATCTTGGTCACATGCGACGATCTTCTATTCCCCATGATTAGATTTATTCTTCCATGCTCCACATCCCTATTTCTTCTTAGTCCCTGCAATTCAGAACAAATGTGGTAACCACACCCGGTATCGAGGACCCAAGAAATAGCATGAGATGAATCATTAGATTTAATTGTGTATATACCTACGAAAGACGGCTTGATCTTTCCTTCCCTGAAGGCTTGCAGGTATTCTGGGCAGCTTCTCTTCCAATGCCCTATTTTGTGGCAATGGTGGCACTCTGCCTCCTTTGGGTTAGGGTTAGGCTTAGCGGGACCAACTTTGGTCCCACTAGAAGAGGAACCATCTCGGGACTTTCCCTTGCGGTAGCTCTTAGACGGAGCCTTCCTCTTCTTACCCCTACCTTGCCCAATTGCCAAAACAGGAGCAGCTGGTGGATTGGGAGTTGGTGCAACAGACTTGTCCTTGAGGTTGCTCTCATCAACCCTAAGGAGACCTTGGAGCTTACTTAGGGTGACCTCCTCCTTGTTCATGTGGTAGGTCATCCTAAATTGGTTGTAACACGGAGGCAAGGAGTGAAGCACCATGTCGATAGCCAAGTCTTCCCCAAAGTCAACATTCAGCTTGCGAAGACGATCGACATACCTTTGCATCTTTTGCAGGTGCACGGTTAGAGATTCTCCATGACCCATTTTAGCGGAGATCATGTTAGTGAAAATCTCGTAACGTTCCTGCCTCGCGTTTTGATCGTATCTCTCCAACAAGTCTTGGTGCACTTCGTACAGATACATGTCCTCGTAGGACTTTTGGAATTCGGCGTTCATTGTGGCTATCATGATGCAACGAACCTTCATTGCATCATGTTCATGAGTCTCAAAAGCAGTCATTTCAGCCAGAGTAGCGATTTCTGGGTTGATCTTCTCGAGCTTCTCGTCGAGGACATACTCCTTGTCCTCGTAGCGAGCAATCGTGCGAATGTATCTTATCAATTCGCTAAAGTTCGTCCCATCGAAAGTCACCTTTTGGCAAAGGCTCATCAATGTGAACGAGCTAGCAGCAGCGTTGTTCGTGTTCGACATCTACAAATAGAAAGGACAAAGATAGATTATAATTTGAATCCCTAATTATCACCCAATAAGAAAAATTAGGGCTAGGATCCAACAACAATATTTACATATTAGAAAAGGGATGCCGTAATCTAACATGCAAATAATTTGAAGGTAAGTGAATGACGATTCACTAATTCTCCACCATGAAAATATAACTTTAAGTTCTAAATGTATTGAGAATTCCTAGGATTCGATGACATTCATTGAACTTTTCAATGACATGTTGAAATCTCGATATGCCCCTCTCGTTTGTGACTGGGATACCGAGGATCACAAAGGGGGTGTGAATTACCATGCAAACTTACACGGTGCCTTCATTGTAACAATCACCTATTCGATGTGCCGATAAACCACACACGCTCCATCGAACTCTCATTAACAATGAATCACCCTTTGCCACCTTTGCTTAGAACCAATTAGTGTGCCGGTAAACCACACACGCTCCACTAACTCCTTAGCAAGGGTGCAAAGTGTAATTTCATGGAATTGCATCAATTCACTTTTCCTAAAGTAACTAGGATTGGGAATTTTGAAAAACATGTAGTTACTTTGTATTTCATATTATACTTTTAATGAGGAGATGAGGTTGCCCTATCCTACCCTTTCGGCTAAACGACCCTCCACCGATCAAGCAAGCGGTGGGTGTGAGTGTACACCCATTAAGCGCCATTTTATAGGCAGCAACCTTATACCCAACTTATAGACCGGCTTCGTGAATGAGGCCTACTAACGGTAAGACTAGCATTTTAATTATACATATATATATATATATATATATATATATATATATATATATATATATATATATATATATATATATATATATATATATATATATATTGTAATATTATATTAGTATAGGGTTGAATTTTAAACTTGTAAAATTCTAGGGTTTGAAATTTAAATTGTTTAAATTAAACTTTTAATCACAAAACATAAATTTCAAAACTTGAGGGAAAGTTTTAAACTTTTCAAAACATAGGGGATCAAATAAAAAATAATCCAAATTAACATTTAATCACATAATTATCCATATTTAATTTATTTAATTATTTCTTGCAACACAATTTACCAATTTAATTAAAATAATTAATCAATTATCACATAAGGAAATTAATATTCAATTAATTGATAAATATCTTCAATTAGGTCAAGAATATACTCAAATATATCTTAAAATCAGATTTATATTGACCCATTAAGATTAAGGTAAGTATCCAAAAGATAAACAGCAAGAAATCCCGAAATTAACTCTTTCTGACGCTCGAACTCGCCGAGTACCACAATGGACTCGCCGAGTTGAGGCCTACTCGCCGAGTCCACTATGGAACTCGCCGAGTTCATCAGGCAGAATGATAAAATTCGAATTTTGCAAGCAACAATCAAGCAACCAATGCTTCAATTCAATAGAAACCAATCAAGGCTCTGATACCACTGATGGGTTTTGGCCATATGAACATTCCTATGTGCACATACAAACCCTAATGCTAGGATCTAGGTTTCTCTAATTGAACATGCATTGAATCCAAGACTTCTAATGATAATTCTAGTATAATAACATAAGAAATCAGATTTGGAAGATTACCTTGAATCACTTGCTTGAATCTTCATGTCCTTTGAGCTTTAGAGTCACAAGTGTCACTCCTCTAATGGCTTACAAACACCAACTAGCAAGAGGATGATTAGAGAGAGAGGAGAGAGGATGAAGAAATCGGCCAGGGTTTCTTTAGAGACAAGGGTGCCGATTTTCCTTAACCCCTAGGGTCTATTTATACTAGTGAGGCTCTTAGGGTTTCACTCTTAAACCCTAATTGGATAACTTAGGCCCTAAGCAATCCAATCCCTTTATGATAAGCCCTTGGACGAATTTTAGGATCTTCTAAACCCTAAATTCGTCCACCCCTTATCCTTTAGAAATTATAGCCCAAAGTAGAACTATCATACAATTGACAGTTTATGCCCTTCTATTTAATTAATCTCTTTAAGTCACCAAATTAATTCCTAATTAATTTATGACTTATATTAATCAAATAATAATATTATTATTCCTTATATTATTCTCATAATATATTAAAAATATTTCTTCTCTCATTATAAATCATCCTGTCAAGTTGCTATGGTGAAGGCAACCCAAAAGGACCATGCACAATCGGGTCAAATACTTGCCTAATATAGTTGCAGCCTTAGACACTATTCCAACACACACACACACACACACATATATATATATATATATATATATATATATATATAATTGAAAGAGTTACATCATTGTATGATTTAAATGTTTCCAAATCAATTACAATATGTTGACAAATTATGAAATGTTTGACGCCTTAACGTCCCATCCTCAAATGCACTTGGTAACATGTTTAGTGATTCCCTGAGAATACAAGTTGTTTGAAAAAATGTCAACACAAAGGATGGTGAGTTCATAAGTTTTTGTATGCAATTATGAAATCCTTTTCTATTAAAAGTAGTGTCCGTTCCAGAAAAATTCCAATATTTTCATTAATGTGTAAATGTAGTATTAATACCCAAAGACCGGAATGTACAAATAATTTGTCATATTTATAGTAAAACAATGCAAGTTTAAATTGACGTAAACTCGTTTGATTTCGGTGAAATCCTCGTAAATTCTTTGTTTGTTAATACTTAATGTGAGTTATTATAACCATGCTATAACCATGTTATGACATTTGTCACCTCAGACCTGCCGGTCTAGCTGTTGCAAGCAGCTCAGTTGTGGGTTTTCCAATCCCATTATAGATCTATATACAACTATCACTCTCTCCCTCCAGGAGACTCTGGTTACAATACAATACTTATTGGTAAAGTGAAGCGAATGTCTCACAAAAGTCATTAACAAATTCACATGTAACGTAATCAAAATCCCTTTTTGTATAAATGTACCCTTTTTGTATGAGTGTGTTATGTGATGTATCATAAACTATACCTATTTTAGTTTATCAAAACAAGGGTAATAGTGGTAATGTACGTAAACTATACTTAACATAGTTTATTCAAATGTTTGTATGTAATGGATGTACGTTCATTACAACAAATTGTTATTTTTATGCTTTATCTAGCAAACTCCATTTGTTATCTGATGTATGTCTATATATTAAGACAATAATGTCATATATTGCAGTAACATATAATCACATAAAGATATACACCTTGCTCAACATGTTACAAGGCGAAATGAAATTTGATAGCATTTTTCTGTTGATAACATTTTCTATCACTGTTCTTAGAAAATTTGTAGAAAAATCATCAAAGGTCCAAATCAGAATCCGTAAATTCTGAGAGTTTGGAAAATGAGTATAGTTTCTCTATAATTTTTCTCATAACTTTTAGTGACCTCTAACTTGTGTGAACAAGTCCATAATCACAGACTGGTCCGGATTGATGTTAGAAATGATAGGCAGTTTTGTAAAAATCGCCATAAATCGTAGAAAAATCGAATAGAGATGTTCAAGTAGCCATTTTAAAGCTAAGTACTTAAACTACTTGCACCTTGTAGTTTTTTGAAAACTAAAATATTTATGATGTCCAAAACAGTTTGTGATTTAAGCCCAACTTTTCTGATGCAAGTTGTTGGAAAAGTTTAGTTGTATTCTTGATGATTTAACTTGTATTCCCCCCCCCCCCCCTAAAACTTAAGAAAAACATGAAAATGTAGGGGTATGAAGTCACCTTAAAAGGTTTTAGTTGATGAGTGTTGAAGATGAGAAGTGTTTAACTTAAGAACACTTGAAGATGCCTAGAAGATTTTCGAGAATCTAACACCAAAGTGATGGAATTTGTGTAAGCAATCTATGATTGGGGTAGAATGAAGGGTAATTATCACAAGGAGGATGAATTATACTTACTAAGAGTGTAAGAAAGCTTGATGATCAGCCTTAATATCCGAAATTGAGGGAGAAAGGTTGAGAGAAAAGTTGAGTTTGATCCTTGGTAAAATGAGAGAAATTGAGTGAAGTGAGGAGAGAGGTTGGATGTTCCAGCTCTAAGGACGTGGGAGAGGCTGAATATTGAGTAGAAAGGACATTGAAGTGACCTAGGTAAGGTGGGGAGGTGTGGCTGGTCATAGAGTGGGTGTGGGGGTGGTTGCTTGTGTCATAAGGTAAAGCAAAGTCAACACTCAACTCTTTGTACTACACCCACTAAGTTCTTTGATAAGATTTGCACCAAAAACGTGGGAATTAAAATTATGGGCCTTTAAATGATAAAATAAAGCTTTGGGTGAAAATCCCGCGTTAAAATAATTAAAAACGGGCCTAAAATGCAAAACTAGTCGAAAACCGGGAAGAAAAGGCTTTTCTGCGAGACCTCTCGGTTCTAGGCCGAGGTTCGGTCCTAAGGCTGCTAGGCCCGAAGGCGAAATGGAGCGAAATGACTAGAAGCGAAATGGAGCGAAATAGCCCGAAGGCGAAGGTAGGGAGCGAAGGCAGGAGGGTTCGACCCGAAGGTGGCTTCGGTTCCTCATGCGAGGTTCGGGTCCGAAGGTGCCCTCGGTTCAGTCCTCAGCAGTGTTCGGTTCTTAGTAAGGGTTTCGTTTCCTAGATGCTTTCGGTCCAAGAGGGTTCGACCCTAAGAGGCTTTGGCCCTATAACGGGGGTTTCGGGTCTTTTGGGGTACTTTACCTGTTCTAACGCCGTTTTAAGCGATTTTTGACCCGGTTAATGGTCGGGATGACCCGAATGATTATGAAAAGTTACAGAACCTTTTGTGAGAGATTTGGGAGAGATTCTATATTCTTGGAGAGATTTGGGAGAGATTTGACATACTTGGAGAGATTTCTAATATAGAGAGATAAAGTGAAAGAGATTTAAGAGAGGTTCCATTTATGAACTTTTTGAGTATCCGGCTTTGCAACGCAGGATCCGTAAACCCCGTTAAACTATGTTTTAGTGCCCTACACACTCCCGATGAGTGTGAAATAGTGTTTTATCGCTTTGGTTCATTGTTTAGCATTATCAAGGCTAAGGAAATTCAAACACAAGAATTTTCCAATTGATGTTTTCTCATTAAAATAGCGATTTGTACAGTAATTACATAACGTAAACCCTATACAAGGGCTAATTGAGTCAACCGGTTTTGACTCGTTCACTTTGTTTGACTTTGACTTGACCCGAAATTGACTACTGTCACATCATCCCACCGTTAGAGGGAATTTTGTCTCGAAATTTACATTCTGACTGGGACTTCAAGAGTTTGGGAAAAGATGCGGGTATTTTTGTTTCATTTGATCCTCGCGTTCCCAGTTGAACTCGGGTCCTTGTTTTGCATTCCAACGAACCTTCACAAAGGGAATACGACTTTTTTTCGTTCTTTTGATCTCCCGATCCATGATTTCGACTGGTTCCTCCACGAGGTGGAGATTTTCGTCAACTTCGATTTAGTTGAGTGGTATCATGAGTGTATCGTTAGACAGACACTTCTTTAGGTTCGATACATGAAATGTAGGATGTACTTTATCAAGTTCTTGAGGTAACCGAAGTTTATATGCTACTGGCCCAATCCTGGCAAGGATTTCAAATGGACCGATGTACCTTGGATTTAGTTTCCCGCGTTTTCCAAAACATATCATTCCGTTCCAATTGGAAACTTTTAGTAGTACCCGGTCGCCGACCTGGAATTCCAAGGGTTTGCGCGTTTGTCTGCATAGCTCTTTTGTCGATCGTGAGACGCCTTCAGTCTTTCTCGAATTTGGACTATCTTCTCCGTGGTCTCCCTTATGATTTCAGGGCCAGTGAGGGTGCTATTAGGGACTTGCCCCTAGCTAGTTGAGTGTCCCCTACTTCTGCCCAACACAGGGGTGATCGGCACTTGCATCCATAAAGAGCTTCGATTGGGGCGACTTTGATACTAGTGTGATAGCTGTTATTGTAAGAGAATTCGATAAGCGGTAAATGGGTATCCCATGCCTTACCAAAGTCTATCACACAAGCTCTCAACATGTCCTCCAATGTTTGTATGGTTCGCTCGCTCTGTCCGTCGGTTTGTGGATGGTAGGCCGTACTCATGTCAAGCCTAGTCCCTAGAGATTTTTGTAAGGACTGCCAAAATTGTGAAGTGAATATACTATCCTTGTCAGAGATAATGGATATTGGCACTACATGCAGTCATAAAATCTCCTTGATGTACGTCCTGGTTAACTTCTCCATCTTGTCGGTTTCCTTTATCAGCAGGAAGTGCGTAGACTTGGTCAATCTATCTACGATCACCCATATGGTATGAAGCCCACCTAACGTTTTAGGTAGCTTGGTTATGAAGTCCATGGTTATCCGTTCCCACTTCCACTCAGGTATATCAGGTTGTTGTAGTAGTCCTGAGGGTTTCTGGTATTCCACCTTGACCTTGGCGCAAATCAGACACTTGCCCACATAAGTAGCAATCTCGGCTTTGATGTTCAGCCACCAATATGACTTCTTGAGGTCTAGATACATCTTATCCGAACCTGGATGGATGGAATATCGAGTCTTGTTTGCTTCATTCATGACAATGTCTCGGAACCCACCAAACTTCGGTGTCTAGATCCGATTCATGAGATAACGTGTTCCATCATCCTTGACTTATAAGTTTTTATCCATCCCTCTTAATGCCTCGCCTGCCATAGTTTTTGGTTTCAAGGCTTCTAGTTGGGCTTACTTGATTTGCATGGACAGGTGGGAATGGATTGTCATGGTTAAGGATTTTACTCGGCGGCTCGAATATTCCTTCCTGCTTAGGGCATCGGCCACTACATTGGCCTTGCCTGGGTGGTAGCGAATTTCACACTCGTAGTCGTTTAGCAGCTCTACCCATCTTCTTTGCCACATGTTGAGCTCTTTTTCATTGAGGATATGCTGAAGACTTTTGTGATCGGTGTAGATAGTGCACTTTGTGTCGTAGAGGTAGTGCCTCCAGCTCTTTAGGGCGAACACTACTGCTCCTAGTTCAAGGTCCTGGGTAGTATAATTAACTTCGTGTGTCTTAAGTTGTCTTGACGCGTAAGCGATGACCTTCCCTCTATGCATGAGCACGCATCGGAGGCCTTGATTTGAAGGATCACAATATACTACGAAGTCATCAGTTCCTTCTGGAAGAGACAAGACCGGTGCGCTACATAGGGCTTGTTTTAACGTTTGGAAGGCTGCTTCTTGTTTATCTCCCCACTTAAACATCACACTTTTTTGAGTCAAGGTGGTGAGTGGTTTAGCGATATTGGAGAAGTTTTGGATGAATCTTCGGTAGTATCTAGCGAGTCCTAAGAATTGTCGGATTTCTGTCGGCGTTGTAGGTGCTGACAAACTTTCGATCGATTTGATCTTTGAGGGATCCACATGTATCCCTTTCTCGCTAATTATGTGGCCAAGGAATCCCACTTCTCGGAGCCAAAATTCACACTTCAAAAACTTAGCATAAAGCTTCTCGGCTCTTAGAGTCTCCAATACTAGTCGCAGATGTTGGCTGTGCTCTTCTTCGCTTCTCGAATAGACCAAAATATCGTCAATGAACACGATCACGAATTTGTCTATGAAGGGTGACACACTCGGTTCATCAGATCCATGAACACTGCAGGCGCGTTTGTTAATCCAAATGGCATCACTACAAATTCGTAGTGTCCATAGCGAGTTCTGAATGCCGTCTTGGGGATATCTTCTTCTTGAACTCGCAGTTGATGGTAACCTGACCTCAAGTCGATTTTTGAGAAATAGCTTGCTCCCTGAAGTTGGTCGAAGAGGTCGTCCATTCGGGGTAGGGGATATCGATTCTTGATGGTAAGTTTGTTTAATTCCCGATAGTCAATGTACATGTGAGAGGATCCATCCTTCTTTTTTACAAATAGAACTGATGCTCCCCAGGGCGAAAAGCTCGGTCTGATGAATCCCTTGCTTAATAGTTCGCTCAATTGACTAGACAGCTCTTTCATTTCTGCCGGTGTGAGGCGACGTGGTGATTTGGCTACCAGGGTAGCAGCTGGAATCAAGTCGATTCGGAATTCGACTTGTCGTGCGAGCGGTACACCTGGCAGAGCTTCTGGGAATACGTCGGGGAAGTTGCACACTTCCGGAATTTCTTTGATGTCCTTCACCCCTTGATTCTTATCTACGACGTGGGCTAAGAAGGCATGGTATTCCTTTCGGAGATACTTTTGAGCCTTGACGCAAGAAATGATTTGTAGGTTTGTACTAGGTTTATCGCCGTAGACGAGAAGAGTTTCGTCATTTGGCAGATTAAGGCGGACGGCCCTTTCGTAACATAAAATGTCGTCACGATTAGAACTTAACCAATCCATACCAATGATGATGTCGAAACTTTTTATTGTGACTGGAATTTGATCGATTTTGAACGAATGTTTGTCTAGAGTGAGGGTACACCCTATGTAAATATCATTAGCGCGCTCAACCTTTCCGTTTAACATTTCTACGACGTATGAATCTTTTAATGACTGGGGATTTTGTTTAAGTAAATGTTTGAATTGGTGGCTCACGAAACACCTTTCTGCCCCACAATCGAAAAGTACGCATGCTTAAGAGTTATTGAGGAGGAACATACCGGTAACCACTGTAGGATCCTTGATTGCTTCCCCATGTCCTATTGCCAAGACCCTCCCTACACAACCAACATTAGGAGCTTGTGCTTTGGGGCAGTTTCTCCTGAAGTGTCCTGCTTCACCACATCCATAGCAGGTTTGGCTTGCCCCTGCATTGACAACTTGGTTGTTCGGTCGTGCTGGCGCTTTACAGAAACGAGAGGTAAGCCCTTTCTTGTCGCAGTTTTTGCAGTGCATTTCCCGACAAGCACCATTGTGGTGGTAGTTGCACTTGTTGTACTTAGGGAGATTTCCAGCATATTGCTTCGGTGCTGCTAGAGTGGTAGCAGTAGTGGCAGCACGGATAGCAACAGTTCGTTGCTTCTTGGCAGGGTCCAGTGCCGGTTGCTTCTTTTTATTGTTCCAGAACTTCCTCTTTTTGTTTCCTCCTTTTGCTTGGTCGGGGATGGAGATCACGGTACCACGGCTGGCCCGGTGATCGATAAGTTGTTGTGCCAATTCTTTGGCACTTTTAAAGGTAGCGGGTTTCGAGGCCAGTACACTATCTTGAATCTGGGGTGATAGTCCCCAGAGGTATCGTTCCACATTTTTCCTCTCTGGAGTGACCATTGATGGACAAAGGAGTGCTAGGTCATTGAACCGGGTAGTGTAAGTTTCAAGATCTGTGCCCGACATTCTGAGGTTCCAGAGTTCTTCTTCGAGTTTTTGTACCTCGCCCCTCGGGCAATACTCTTAGCATCAACGCTTTCAAATCTTCCCAGCTTATGGAGTTAGCCACTGCAGGAGTAAGTGATTTAACTCGACCATTCCACCAAGTGAGAGCCCTACCGGTGAAAGTGAATGTTGCATACTTGACCTTGCTCTTTTCTGGACAAGCACATATTTCGAAGACTGGTTCGGTTCTTTCGAACCATTGCATCAGTGTGATGACGCCCCCACTCCCATTGAAGGTATCGGGTTTGCCGTTTGTGAAATCCTTGTAGGTGCATTCCCTTGTGCGCCCCGAACTGTCACCCTGGTTAGAGGGTGTAGCACCAGATCCGGATCCACCATCGCTATTAGTGCAGATTTGCGACATAGTTGCCGCCACAGCTGCTGCTACTGCAGCCTGGAACATTGTCGGATCAAATTGTGGAGGCGGCGGCAGAGGAGGTGGTGCTGTGCTGCTGGAAGGTCTTGGTCTTTTCCTTGGCGGCATAGCTTTGTCATAAGTTTTTAAAATGACAAGTCGGTAAGACTGCAATAGTAATAAAGAGTCGAGTGTTACTTGATTTATCTCATTGTATTATATCCCGACTTTAGTGCATTAGCAAGTAATTCGTAGAAAAAGTTTACGCAATTAAACCCATGAATTAAATAGTGGTGACTCAAACGGAGTCAAGTGTTCGGTTCCGAGTCTGACCCACTCCTAAGATTCGCTCAATGTGCCCCAGTTATGTGTAATTAAAATTTTAATAAGCTGTTGATACTAATGAGTCTGCCCTAAGTCCACAACCAAACAAGGAACAGGTCCTAAGGCGGACTCACCATTTCTAGGTCGATCACTTCTTTAACTACACATAACAACGAGCTACACTTAAAAATCTTAGAGTTATCAGTTGTAAATTTTTTTGTAACATTACATAGTAAAATCTCATGTCAACATCAAATGAAGTAAAATGCATGCCAAATTCATTGATAATTTTTTAGTACATATTGTTTTGGGGAAAGTTTGACCTCATAGGGGTCCACATTACATCAAAAAAAATAAAAGATGATCTTTGGCAGCACAAAAGCCCTTTGACTAGTGTAGTCACTTAATCACGTGGTCAACCTACATACAAAAGAGTAGCACCAATGCATGCTCATAAACCTATACTACGAAGATGTGTGAGTAGTAAGGAGTCCTACTCACGACGATCCTTCCCTGATGGAGCTTGGGAAGATGTCGATGCGCCTTGCAGTTCTGTTAATCTTCGTTTAGTTGCAACCATTCTCTCCTCAAGTGCCAAGTATCTTTCCTGGTACTCCTTTGCTTTCGCTCGAGGAGCAAGAAGGTCCTGAATGAGTTGATCTCTGTAGTGGGAGTCCAGCTCCAGGTCTCTAGTGCGAGCAGTGGTAGACTCTATGATGGCACCAAGTTCCCAGACTAGATGGGTCGTCATCCTACCTCGATCATCCATGATGGCTATCTGTTGAGTCATGACTGGGAGAGCTCTATTGGCTGGTCCTCCGTGGCTGAGGTCATAGAACCCTCGTTGACCTCCGTATGGTGATCGTTGTCGTTGTCGGCGACCCCATCCTTCAATCGTGGTCACCCATCGAGGTACGGGTCCCGAAGTAGTCGTATCGGTTGGCGGGAACTCTGGCTATATAAGGAGGATTGATGACCTCTGGTTCCTCTTCACTTTCGTCTTCATCCATGTCTACCTCGATGTCCTCCTCTTATTCTTCTTCTTCTTCCTCTTCTTCTTCTTCCTCTGGCATCTCATCGGGTTCCTCTTCGGGATCCTCTTCGGGGTCCACTTCAATTAGTTCTTCGGGCTCTTCTTCAATCTAGCCGGCATTTCCCTGATTGGGAAAGTATGGATCTCCTAGTAGATGAACACCTTCCATGTCGTCTGTACGAGAATAGGGGTAAGAAGTGTGTAACGGATAATAATAATAATATTACGCTATAGCAACATAAAATACTCCTATAGTATTTTAAGTGTTTAGATTTGATTCTTAGATTGTTCTGCATAGAGTGTAGTTAGGTGGTTAGAATTGTTGCCCACTGTGACTATCCCCCCGATATGTGTAAGTCACTTCATAGTGTACAACTCCTCTTATTTTACTTTATGTTCTCCTAGTTATGACACTGTGCGAGTATGTAATGCATGTATGTATACTTTAAACGAGAAAACTATTTATTTTCTAAAAGTATATCCCCTAAAAATGTTTTAAAATCAGAGACTTTTAGTCCTAAATGTGTTTATAGTTTGTATATCTTATGCGGCTTGATATACTTAATTCACTATAAACTCTGCTCTGATACCAATCTATCACACCCCCAAACCAAGGACGGCGGAAACGTCCGGGGGTGGAGGACTTCAAGTATAGCATCATAACAACAATTGCAATAGTGATTTAAGCAAACACAACCAACATATATATAATTGAAAGAGTTACATCATTGTATGAATTACATGTTTCCAAATCAATTACAATATGTTGACAAATTATGAAATGTTTGACGCCTTAATGTCTCATCCTCAAAAGCACTTGGTAACCTGTTTAGTGATTTCCTGAGAATACAAGTTGTTTGAAAAAGTGTCAACACAAAGGTTGGTGAGTTCATAAGTTTTTGTATGCAATTATGAAATCCTTTTCTGTTAAAAGTAGTGTCCGTTCCAGAAAAATTCCAATATTTTCATTAATGTGTAAATGTAGTATTAAGACCCAAAGACCGGAATGTACAAATAATTTGTCATATTTATATTAAAACAATGCAAGTTTAAATTGACGTAAACTCGTTTGATTTCGGTGAAATCCTCGTAAATTCTTTGTTTATTAATACTTAATGTGAGTTATTATAACCATGCTATGACCTTGGTGGCCTAGAACGACTTTCTTCAGGCGTCGGAAATGTTATGACATTTGTCACCTCAGACCTGCCGGTCTAGCTGTTGCAAGCAACTCAGGTGTGGGTTTGTCAATCCCAATATAGATCTATATACAACTATCACGCTCTCCTTCCAGGAGACTTTGGTTACAATACAATACTTATTGGTAAAGTGAAGCGAATGTCTCAAAAAAGTCATGAACAAATTCACGTGTAATGTAATGAAAATCCCTTTTTATATAAATGTACCCTTTTTGTATGAGTGTGTTATGTGATGTATCATAAACTATATCTATTATAGTTTTTCAAAACAAGGGTAATAGTGGTAATGTACGTAAACTATACTTAACATAGTTTACTCAAATGTTTGTATGTAATCGATGTACTTTGATTATAACAAATTGTTATTTTATGCTTTATCTAGCAAACTCCATTTGTTAACTGATGTATGTCTATACACTAAGACAATAATGTCTTATAATTCAATAACATATAATCACATAAAGATATACACCTTGCTCAACATGTTACATAGTGAAATGAAATTTGATAGCATTTTTCTGTTGATAACATTTTCTATCACTGTTCTTAGATAATTTGTAGAAAAATTATCAAAGGTCGAAATTAGAATCCGTAAATTCTGAGAGTTTGGAAAATGAGTCTAGTTTCTCTATAATTATTCTCACGATTATTAGTGACCTCTAACTTGTGTGAACAAGTCCATAATCACAGACTGGTCTGGATTGATGTTTGAAATGATAGGTAGTTTTGTAAAAATCCCCATAAATCGTAGAAAAATCGTATGGAGATGTGCAAGTAGCCATTTTAAATCTAAGGACCTGAGCTACTTGCACCTTTTACATTTTTTAAAACTAAAATATTTAGGTTGTCCAAAACAATCCGTGATTTAAGCCTAACTTTTCTGATGAAAGCTGATGGAAAAGTTTAGTTGTATTCTTGATGATTTAACTTGTATTCCCCCCCCCCTAAAACGTAAGAAAAACATGAAAATGTAGGGTTATGAACTCACCTTAAAAGGTTTTAGTAGAAGATTGTTGGAGATGAGAAGTGTTCAACTCAAGAACACTTGAAGATGCCTAGAAGATTTTCGAGAATCTAACACCAAAGTGATGGAATTTGTGTAAGATATCAATGATTAGGGTAGAATGAAGGGTAATTATCATAAGGAGGATGAATTATACTTACCAAGAGTGTAAGAAAGCTTGATGATCAGCCTTGATATCCGAAATTAAGGGAGAAAGGTTGAGAGAAAAGTTGAGTTTGATCCTTGGTAAAATGAGAGAAATTGAGTGAAGTGAGGAGAGAGATTGGATGTTCCAGCTCTAAGGACGTGGGAGAGGCTGAAGATTGAGTAGAAAGGACATTGAAGTGACATAGGTAAGGTGGGGAGGTATTGCTGGTCATAGAGTGGGTGTGGGGGAGGTTTCTTGTGTCATAAGGTACAACAAAGTCAACACTCAACTCTTTGTACTACACCCACTAAGTTCTTGGATAAGATTTGCACCAAAAACGTGGGAATTAAAGAATTATGGGCCTTTAATTGATAAAATAAAGTTTTGAGCGAAAATCTCGCGTTAAAATATTTAAAAACAGGCCTAAAATTCAAAACTAGTCAAAAACCAGGAAGAAAAGGCTTTTCTGCGAGACCTCCCGGTTCTGGGCCGAGGTTCGGTCCTAAGGTTGCTGGGACCGAAGGCGAAATGGAGAGAAATGACTAGAAGCAAAATGGAGCGAAATAGCCCAAAGGCGAAGGTAGGGAGCGAAGGCAGGAGGGTTTGGCCCAAAGGTGGCTTCGGTTCCTCATGCGAGGTTCGGGTCCGAAGGTGCCCTCGGTTCGGTCCTTAGCAGTGTTCAATTCTCAGTAGGGGTTTCACTTCCTAGATGCTTTCGGTCCAAGAGGATTCGGCCCTATAAATGGGGTTTCGGGTCTTTTGGGGTATTTTACCTGTTCTAACCCCGTTTTAAGCGATTTTTGACCCGGTTAAGGGTCGGGATGACCCGAATGATTATGAAAAGTTACAGGAACTTTTGAGAGAGATTCGGGAGAGATTCCATATTCTTGGAGAGATTTGGGAGAGATTTGACATACTTGGAGAGATTTCTTATATAAAGAGATAGAGTGAAAGAGATTTAAGAGAGGTTCCATTTATGACCTTTTTGAGTATCCGGCTTCGCAACGCAGGATTCGTAAACCCCGTTATGCTATGTTTTAGTGCCGTATACACTCCCGATGAGTGTGAAATAGTGTTTTATCGCTTTGGTTCATTGTTTAGCATTATCAAGGCTAAGGAAATTCAAACACACGTTCCAATTGATGTTTTCTCATTAAAATAGCGAGTTGTACAGTAATTACATAACGTAAACCCTAATATACAAGGGCTAATTGAGTCAACCGGTTTTGACTCGTTGACTTTGTTTGACTTTGACTTGAACCGAAATTGACTATTGTCACAGATATTTATGGTTACACAACATCTGTGTTAATGACCTTAGTTTTAGTTCCCCACATGCTGATTAAAACCCACAATCCAACACGTACAATGAATTGACGGTGAATAATAACATGTTCTAGTTTTCACCCACGTTTTGACGAATCCCTTTTGATGGAAAGTACCAAGAAATCTCTTTTTATTTTTGTGAGATCTTTTTGAAATTGTCTAAATACCAAGACTTTTCTCCCCAAAAGATCCAGTTTGTTTTTGTTTTCGAGATTTCTCCGTTTATCACCAAGGCGTTGAATATTGTACAAACCTACTTGTTTTATGGGCCACATCGGTCTTACAAGTACTTCATCCAACTTTCGGTCTTATGTCAAGCATTGAAGTTTGGTTGAAGTTAAGCCACCCCTTATAGCTTAAATTTGAATAGATGCATTTCATTGTTTCTTAATAAACATTTGATTGCATTTCAACGGGAAACCACACAGACACTTCTAAGTCTCTCTTGACTTTGAAGGAAGCGATTCGTACCCGGGATCCACAGTTTCGTGTCTAAATAGACATCACTTAAATCCCACAAATACTTTGCTTTATTTCTTTTCTATTGGCACACTCTTGCACGAATATCTTTATGATTTCCTCAATTCTTGTTCGTGGTACTAATGTCAATTTTTCAAATTTGATGCTTCAGTTGTAAATGCTATGGTGGTACTCTATGTTAAGGAGAGAACATTGACACCCTTATATGAAGCGAAAGGGTTTGTCATAGTTTGAAAAGGAATTTGAAACGTTTTTGAAGATGAAAAGGCGGTAACAAGATAAAATTTTAAACCGAGTCATTGGATAAGATTTGCAACAGGCGAATGAATATAAAACGTTTCTTAATATCACGCCGGATGACGTCTTCCTTGGGAAACCTAGCTGTGCAATCGCGCTTTTTAAGGCGCCGATTCAGAAGATCGTATCATCATCATTACTCCGGATTCTTTCTTTCTCCTGGAAATGGTATATAAGAGTTTCTCACACCCCTTGTACCTCTTTACCACTTCCAAACTTACTCAAGAATACACCGGCGAATTTCTACTGTTCATCATCTTCTTCTTCACACCTGCAACAATGGTTGAATCTTCATCAGTTCATGAACAAACCGCTTCATCTTATTTGTTGACCATCAAACCCAATCAAAACCTGATTATTGAACTAAATCTTTTCCTTTACGATCCCTACATGCTATAGGTGGTTGAATGCCTCAAATATTCACCACTAGGTATTGCTTTAACCCAAGTGGAATCGGTACCTATGTCTCTGCTATCCCAAGTCTATTCATTTTCTTCTTATGATAAATGCAAGGAAATAATCTACTTTGAGATTTTCAATCACAAGTCTTCCTTTTCCAAAGCCCGTTTTTGTTCACTGTTAAGGCTAATTTCTGATGACTCCGTAGTGGCTCCTGGTTCCATCACTACCACACAGCTGTTCACCATGTTCTACGATATGGGATACACCAATGTTCTTACCATGGTGACTAAGTTCAAGAAGTCTTTTCTTCCTTCCCAATGGAATGGCCTTTTTACTCTTCTTTTCAAAGGATTACCAGAAAGGGTTGTTGGATCTGATGGTGCTATCAAAGGGTTTATGACCATTCTTTATGGTCTTTACCATGGGATCAATCTAGATCATGGATCCTTGATATGCACTTAACTGGTGTAGAGTCTCAATACTTCTTCCAAACACTCTGAAATCTCTTGTGGAACATTCTGGACATTGATTACTCAAAGAGAAATGGAGCACTTTCAGGTTCCAGTCATGGTGGATGCTTTAAAATGTTCAATTGAAACTTTTCACACAACGAAGGTCATTGTATCTGATCTGACCAAATTTCTATTCATCGGGTCCATTCCTGAGTTGATGTACAGGCGTGTCTCTGCTGAAATCAAGGTTATGGCAGACTACCGAAACCTCCCACCCACAGGACCAAGGAAATTGACCTCTAAGATGCAAATCGTGCTGGATGCCTTTGATAAACCAGCTAAAAAGGGGAAGAAACCAGATACAAAGAAGCATGAAAAAGAAGGCCAATCCTCCCAAGCCGACAAACCCAAAAAGCGTAAGACCGAACAACCAGCTCCTTCTATGCCCAAGAAGAGAAATGTTAAAAAGATGGCAAAGAAACCGAAGACAACTTTGCCTAGTGACTCAAATTATGTTCCTTCTTATCACGATCATGAGAAGTTAGATGAAGGTGATTATGATCATGTAGAAGGATCACCAAGGGGAGATACACCTCCATATTCTCCATCTCTTGAGCTACCCGTTAATGACTTTATTCCAACTCCTCTTCCTTCTCCATCTCATATAATGTCACACCCTAAAACCAAGAATGGCGGAAACGTTCTGGGGCGGAGGACGTCATGTACAGTATCACAACAATGAAAAGTAGTAAACAAGAAACAACATCCTCCATTGCATTAATAATAGAATTATTATACAAGTATGTTCTATCAAATTTTGATAAACACTAAAGCATAAATCAAAATGAAAGATGAGTCTTGAAAAAGCTCCATCTTCCTTTCTCCTTGCATCGGTACCTGTCTATGATGACCTGAGGATACAAGTAATTTTGAAAGCGAGTATCAGCTTTAAAGCTGGTGAGATCATAAGTATTTAATGTCTTAATTTGTATGTAAGAATTTGTAAGTAAATGAATTGTAAGTATGGAAAATGTATATGAACTGTAAGTATGAAAATGTTTGTAAAACAACTGTAAACGTTTGAAAAACTCTAGAAATCCCTACGATTCCTACTAATATATAAGGGTGTCTTCTACCAAGACCTAACTGTTCTCAATGTTCGTGTCATGTAAAAGTGTGTAATTTTCCCAAGTGTAACTATTATTAACAAAATATAGTTTTTACATTTATAGTTTAAGTGAAAAGATCACTAAATATATGTACGGGGAAAATTAATGTAGTACCAAAACGTAGCGTTATACGAACTACTGATGTACTAACTACCTTAAACCGGATTTATATTAAGGCATCATGTGATTAATTGCACCATACTATCGACTGGTAACAACGACATAAGAATGGTCGTAATAACGGAATGACGTTTGGCACCCGTAGACCTGCAGGTCCGGCTGTAGCTAGCAGCAAGGTGTAGGATAGTCAATCCAGTATAGATCTATACGCACACTCACGCTCTCCCTCCAAGAGAATTCTGGCTACAACTCGGGCCATGACATTTAAGGCATGCTCCAATACAGTGGATCACAATTTTTAACGTATTCGTGTAAGTGTGATGTAATGAATTGTTCTAGCTGTAATGTACGTGCTCTCTACCTAGCAAGTATAGTAATGTAATCATTCTAGTATAGTTGTATATGTTCTCTTTCTAGTATAGTTGTATATGTTCTTCTAGTAGTAAGTATCGACTCATGAATGAACTAACTCATAGTATGATATCGCGTTCTAGTAATAGTTCTAGTATCTTCCTAAACTACCCATATGGTAGTTTACTAGTAATCTAACTGGTACGTATGAACATGAATGTATACCCTTGCTACCCAAGGGCATCGGATGAACTGGAAGGGCCTTTATGACTATATATGTACACGTGATATATAACTAATATTTAAATGACCTTCGGACGAGTTCCCGATATCCCACCAGACCACATCTCAAGCGCGAAAAGGAAATAGGGTGGATAGCCTTCCTAAGTCTTCTAAACATTTCTTATATAACTATACATATAGAGGCATGCAATTTATAATATAAAAGCATAAATTAGTTTTGTAAAACATTTGAACATAGATATTATCTTAAGAAAAGATCGACTTGATGTCAATCTATAAAACAGTTTGAAGGCATGGGTTTGATAAAACAGTTTAGTATAAAGAAACATTTGTTTGAAACACAATCGTAAATAAGTTTGAAATGTAATATACAGAGTAAAATGTACAGTGTAATAAGGAGTTTAAAACATATAAAATGTTTATAAAAATCATTTGAAGGAAACTGTTTGGTAAAACGGCTAAGGAGTAGCCAAATCATTTGAATTGTTGTATATTAATCACATGTGATTGATATAATAACTAGCATAATTCTACTTATTAATCACATGTGATTGATATAATAACTAGCATGATTCTACTTGTATCCCCCCCCCCCATAAAACATTTAAAACAATTTAAAACATTGATTAAGGGGTATGAACTCACCTGCAGTAAGTGACTGGAATTGAACAGACTGTTATCGTAAGGAAGGATCGGGCAAGTGCTCGGTGTCAAGTGAAGACTTTAGACACACACAATGATCCTAATTACATATGAAGACATATGTATATAAATATTTAGTGATTAAAACACTAATTATACAAGTATAAACATTTAAACGCAAGGAAAACACTTTTGGTCAAGTGCTAGGAGGCTAATGGGTTGCAACAAAGGAGTGCAATGCCCCTAATGGGAGTTTATGGTCTAATGGCCATATGTTTTGGAGTTTACGGCCCAGGGGAGTAAACTCGTGGCCGTAAACTCTCAACCAAGTCCCTAAATGAATTCTAACAATTATACAACTCATGTGGTGAATTGCTTCAAGGCGTAAACAAGTGTTTGGGCTTCCTAATAACTCCTTTGAGGAGTTTACGGCCCTGGGACCATATCCCTTGGATTTTACAGCCGTAAACTCCCTTGGGAGGGTGTTTATGATGTTTTCAAGTCCCATACTCACATAGGATATGTTCTAGGCAATTGTTCAAGGCTTTAAGAGGAATTATGGCACCATTTGGCACCATATATTGGAGTTCACGGCCCTAAAATATCTTGGGCCATAAACTCCCTTTTCTTGGTGTTTTAGAGGTGTTTGCTAGCCCCAAACACACTAGGGTACTTGTCCTAATTTGTCTCTTGGCTTAAGGAAGTGTTTCAAAGCATTTTGGTACCTAAAACATGGAGTTCACGGCCCAAGAAGCTCCTTGGCCATGAACTCACTTTCATCAATGACTCTAATAGCTTTTGGTGTCCTAAGCATGCAATGGTGGGTTCTAGTTCGAGTTCTAAAGCTTTGAGGGTCATTGGAACCCTTTAGGACCTTAAAATGGAGTTTACTCCCCAAGTGTTCTTGGGCGGTAAACTCCCAAATCTTGGGGTATTAATCCGATTTTGATGTTTTCTAGTCACATACACACTAGCATACAAGTCTAAGGTAGTTACAATTCACGGGGAAAGGACTAGGTAGCATTTAAGCCACTTATCGGAGTTTACTCTCCAAGAACGTTCTTGGGCGGTAAACTCCTGAATCTCACAGATTTGATATGTAATTGGTGTTTCTAAACACAATCTAAGCTATATAACATAACTAGATCGAAGTACTCACAATTTGGGATAAAAACCCGAAGATCCGTGAGAGAGAATTTTGACTTTTCTCTAATTGGAATTCAACAAATGAACCAATTTGGTTCAGAATTCTATTTATAGTCCTGAGATATTTTTGGCAGAAAATATTTTTATTCCTGGAATGAACTCTAATTTCCTAGAGTATTGGAATAATAGTGTTGCACAAAACCCTAGTGCATCCACTCTCCTAATATATCCTTAAGTGTAAAATCCTGAAAACTGCCAAACTTATACTCGAAATCTAAGTTTTCACTCTAACTGTTCTACTTCTATTGGCTTCAAATGGTTTGTTTAGAATGGAAATTTCGGGTTGTCACATCATCCCCCTGTTGAAGGGAATTTCGTCCTGAAATTAGAATTTAGGCAAGGAAGTAGGTACGAATGATCGAGTCGTGAGGAGGAAACTTCCTAATCGATTTGTTCTAGTGCACTTAAGTGAAATCGGGTTCTCGGTTGGAATCCCAACGAACCTTCACTATCGGGCGAATGGCGTTGCTTCGTCCGCTTGACCTCTCGGTCGAGGATCACTACGGTTCTAATACGAAGGTGAGGATCTCGACGAGTGCACTTACAAGAGTCCTAACGGAAATGTATGGTTTCACGATCGAGATGCGAAGAGTAGAATGTACGCTACTGAGTTTGCGGAGTAGGTCTAGTTTGTGCGAGGCACAGGACTGATTCTGATAAGAATCTCGGAGGTCCTAACTATATTGGATTTAGCTTTCCACGCGATACGAAGCGTATTAAGCCATTCCCAGAGTGAGTTAACCTAAAGAGCTTGGTCACTCACTTGGAATTCCAAAAGTTCCTCTTCTTGCTTAACTTCCCAGTCAAAGGCCACCCCTTGCTGGGTCAAAGTCGTACGAGTTTCTGTAATCTGCGAGAAGTTCTAAATGAACTAAGACGGTAGGTCAGTAAGACCTAGAATTTGGCGAATGACTGTCGGCGTCTCTGGTGTCGATAAATGCTCAACAGTTTTGACAAATTGAAAGAGTACTCAACATTTCTCACATTACTAACAGTGTGTCATAGAAATTTGACTTTTCATTTTCAAAACTCATGCCTAGAGAACTTCACGAGAAGTTCCTCTGAAGGAAAATGTTTCCAAGGGTTTTCTTCTTACTACGAGGGTAGATAAGTAAGTCATTACATGGAGAAATGACGAACTGATACAAGTAAGAAAGACGTACCCTACTCGTTTAGGTCATGAAAGCTATGGGCGTATTGGTCCTATCCGAAGGGTATCACTATAGACTCGAAGTGTCCGCATCGAATTCGGAAGATAATCTTCCGGACATCCTTCCCTAACACTCGAACTGGTGATATTCGGATCTCAGATCCATTCCTGGAAGTAGTTTCTTTCCTTGTATTTGCTCAACCATTTCATCTACACGAGGCAGAGATAACAATTTCAAATGAAAAATCTTGACGGAGTCCTCGATATCCGAGGCACATACGATGCAATCCGTCGATCTCTAGGAGAATAAGACTGGGGTTCCTCCAGGGTGAGAAGCCTAGTCTTCTTATTCTATCATTGTGCAGTTCGCTAAGTTGTTTGTACTGTTCTGGTATCTCCGTGGGTGTTTAGACTATAGGGTGATCTGTTTACAAGAGTCGTACTGGGTTCTAAGTTTGTTCACATGATGATGTGATTACTCGTAGACTTAAGCGGTTCTCTGACCTGAAGTTCATATTAGGATTCATACCTGGTTTCACAATCACAATTTCGTGTATACGAGTCGTATATAATTAAGATTGAAAAGGTAGTTGAATAAGTGATTCTTCTTTAAGCTCACATCCCATCGGGGAAAAAGAAGTTAAAGTGGAATCATCAATTCTAAACCTATAGAACCTTGATTATATATCACTCTTATGCTTACATTTCTTAGTGATAGATCAATCGTATAAATCCTTGGATTGAACTTGACGTACTGCACGAGTGGTACTTCGGGGATTTCTTCGGAAGGAAAATAACTAAGAGGTACTCCTGGCATGAGTACTTCGGTGTTCTGATATGACGGCTTCGCTGGAAAAGTGATCTAGAATAAAGAGATGTACGTAAAAAGTTGTTTTCGTGAGGATCAAATTTAATCGAGTTGTATGATAATGTCGGAATCATACTGAAACTTAAAGACATTAGATTCGAACATAAGACGATTACAGACAAAACACAACCGTGCAACCATGAACAGAGTTACAGTACTTCAGATTTACCACAAGACTATTGTTGCGAATAAGATATACTACAAAAGACAAGTATACGCAGCACGAGAATCCGTAAACAGACAAGATCTCACAAAAGGTAAGACTCTAGTTGCACTAGTTCTGGATAGTTTATAAGTCTGTTACAACAACACGCCTAAGTTACATTAACGAGGGGAGTAGGCTCTCCTGCAACTGTGATCCTGAGAATTTTCCCATCTGCACCAGCGTTCTTTGCTGTAGGGCAATCCTTCTTGACGTGCCTTATCTCACCGCATTGGTGGCATGACTGGCTAGTACTAGCTTTGGTGACGGGATTACGGTGTTTAGCCAATGCTATGTGGACACGAGTGCCTTCCTCATTACTCCACCTTGGAAATTGCTTCCTAAATTATTCGGCTTTATAACTACTCTCGTGTGTAGGGTCAGTCCCGATGAAAGGGGCTTGAGTGATGGGTCATGCCGGTGCTCCACAGCCACGAGCATGGTGCCCTATTTTTAGGCAATTGCAACACTGCATCTCATGGCAAGCCCCATGATGATGGAAACTACACTTATCACACTTCGGGAGTTTTCCCTCGTATGGCCTGCTCGGTACTGGGATGGCAGGGGTTTCCATTTGTTGTTGTTGCATAGCCAGCCTTTGGGATTTCTTACGTTCTTTCTGGGCTTGACGCTTTCGTTTCTTGTTCTCTGTCTTTCGGCTTTGCGAGCCAGTGACTGTTACTATTTGATGACTTCCTGGATGGATACCACTATTGGAAACTTCATTCCCATCAACATCATTGACTGTGCTGATAGCGCTACGGTGTGCAAGGACCGCGGTTACGGCAGCCACCATGGTAGCTGTAACTGCTGTTTGGAAGGTAGCGGTGTCGATATGGAGGATGGGGGTTTCGTTGCTCGAATGATTGTTTCCTGATGACGACATGATTCTGTAACACGAAAGATAAGGATTTGTGAGCGATTCTGGTTGACCCTATATGTACTTAGATTGTTCATGTAAAGAATACGACTATGTTCTCGAAAGTTTGACCTACATCCCTATGATGCAGTCCTAGTACGGAATGGAAGTATGTTCGTGAAGGTTTGACCTACATCTCTATGATGCAGTCCTAGTAATGAGTAGAAGTACGTTCATAGAATGGTCTCAAGACGTTTGTTGTGCAAGCCGAGGTATCGTGGGTTGGTGAATAACAAGATCCAACCACTGAAAGAGACATGGAAATGTCTCCGGATCTAACTTGCTATAGTCCAATGACTTGACTAAAGCAGGTTTCAGATAGACCCCAATGAAAGTATGATAAGAGTACTTGAATAAAGAATGACACAGAAGTAGCCGACTGTCAATATCTTTGATATTCATGATGTAAAGATTCGGGAAGATGACCTTGTAAAGTTCTTACATCATATCCCGAGAAGATAGTTCTTGACAGCATAAGGACCTAACCTAAAGTACTTACAGTACAAGGTAATTTCATATAAAATGCTACATCGGGCAAAGACAGAAAACGATTACTTTCTAACAAGGAAAAATAAAGTAATGCGTCTACTACCGGCGATGGTCATCCCTCTGGTGAACTCTCAGTTCGGCGAGTTGACGTTCTACATCAAGTAGGTGATTTTGTACACCCTCTGGTGTACTCGGAGCTCTATGACTTCAGCTCGTGATTCAGCTAGTGCTTGCAGCAGGGTTTCATGGTTTCTCTCTGATCTCTCGTGAGCATCTTCTAGACGAATAGTGCAGAGGGTATGCATTCTCGCATCGGCGACAACTTCGGTAATCTGATATAGGGTTGTCCTGCCTTGAATCTCATTTCGGGCCACTCTGCGGACCAAGATTGGCAAGTATCTATATGCTGAGCCCCCATTGTTCAGGTCGTAAAAGTTTCGGTCGCCATTAAATGGCATGGGCTGATCTTGTCCTTGGCTCCATGTTTCCAAGCATTCCAATCACTCAAGGTCGGGCCATGAAAAGCCGGCCAAGGGTTAGGAATTGGAAAGGGAGCTGCTCGGGGTAGGTTCTCAATCTCTGGTTCGGAGTTAGCATCTTACGAAAGGTCTTCATCATGGTGATCATTCAAGGGGATAGGATGATCATTCTCTGGTTCTTCTCCAAACCAACCAGCTATGACTTCGTTCGGAAGATACTGGTTGCCGTGGGGATGGAGTCCAGCTATGTTTTCTATGCGAGAACTTAGGGTAAGAGAATAATTATTAGACGAACTATCTAGATAATTATTTAGAAAACCTTCATTAGTTACATCCCTATTTGTGAAGTGCATACCAGCTATGTGTAATCTAAAAAGGATAGACCTTCGAATAAGTGACCTTAATTCCAAATTCACTCAGAATAAGGGTAAGGCAAAATTTTCACAGATTCTAAGTCTATAACATCCTAATTACATATAGCCTTAGTGTATCCACTTAGCAACTACCAACTTAGTAATGAAGATCCCGTTTTAGTTCTCAAGTATAAAGTACTTATAGTAACACCAAATACTCCTATAGTATTGTAATTTTAATGTTATGTTCTATTGTTCTCATTGTGGTAGGGTTGGTAAGATTTTAGCATTGTTGCAACCACACAATTAAACTTAGGCACATGCTAGTCAACCCTCGGATAACATAGGTGATCAGGCTATATCTTCCCAGTTTTCAACATATGTCTCTAAGTCCACCTGTGTTGCCCAACAATCGTAATTCTTTTGTACTGTCCTAGTGACACTGATTTTAGTATGAATGCAGGCACGTATACTTACTTCAATATTTTATTATTTAAAGTATAAACTCTTGGGTAGAGTATTTTTAATCCCTTATGTATTTATATTTAATATATCTTTTATGGGTTGATATACTTAATTCACTATAAACAGTTCTCTGATACCAATCTGTCACACCCTAAAACCAAGAACGGCAGAAACGTTCTGGGGCGGAGGACGTCATGTACAGTATCACAACAATGAAAAGTAGTAAACAAGAAACAACATCATCCATTGCATTAATAATAGAATTATTATACAAGTATGTTCTATCAAATTTTGATAAACACTAAAGCATAAATGAAAATGAAAGATGAGTCTTAAACAAGCTCCATCTTCCTTTCTCCTTGCATCGGTACCTGTCTATGATGACCTGAGGATACAAGTAATTTTGAAAGCGAGTATCAGCTTTGAAGCTGGTGAGATCATAAGTATTTAGTGTCTTAATTTGTATGTAAGAATTTGTAAGTAAATGAATTGTAAGTATGGAAAATGTATATGAACTGTAAGTATGAAAATGTTTGTTAAACAACTGTAAACGTTTGAAAAACTCTAGAAATCCCAATGATTCCTACTAATATATAAGGGTGTCTTCTACCAAGACCTAACTGTTCTCAATGTTCGTGTCATGTAAAAGTGTGTAATTTTCCCAAGTGTAACTATTATTAACAAAATATAGTTTTTCCATTTATAGTTTAATTGAAAAGATCACTAAATATATGTACGGGGAAAATTAATGTAGTACCAAAACGTAGCGCTATACGAACTACTGCTGTAATAACTACCTTAAACCGGATTTATATTAAGGCATCATGTGATTAATTGCACCATACTATCGACTGGTAACAACGACATAAGAATGGTCGTAATAACGGAATGACGTTTGGCACCCGCAGACCTGCAGGTCCGGCTGTAGCTAGCAGCAAGGTGTAGGATAGTCAATCCAGTATAGATCTATACGCAAACTCACGCTCTCCCTCCAAGAGAATTCTGGCTACAACTCGGGCCATGACATTTAAGGCATGCTCCAATACAGTGGATCACAATTTTTAACGTATTCGTGTAAGTGTAATGTAATGAACTGTTCTAGCTGTAATGTACGTGCTCTCTACCTAGCAAGTATAGTAATGTAATCATTCTAGTATAGTTGTATATGTTCTCTTTCTAGTATAGTTGTATATGTTCTTCTAGTAGTAAGTATCGACTCATGAATGAACTAACTCATAGTATGATATCGCGTTCTAGTAATAGTTCTAGTATCTTCCTAAACTACCCATATGGTAGTTTACTAGTAATCTAACTGGTACGTATGAACATGAATGTATACCCTTGCTACCCAAGGGCATCGGATGAACTGGAAGGGCCTTTATGACTATATATGTACACGTGATATATATAACTAATATTTAAACGACCTTCGGACGAGTTCCCGATATCCCACCAGACCACATCTCAAGCGCGAAAAGGAAATAGGGTGGATAGCCTTCCTAAGTCTTCTAAACATTTCTTATATAACTATACATATAGAGGCATGCAATTTATAATATAAAAGCATAAATTAGTTTTGTAAAACATTTGAACATAGATATTATCTTAAGAAAAGATCGACTTGATGTCAATCTATAAAACAGTTTGAAGGCATGGGTTTGATAAAAACAGTTTAGTATAAAGAAACATTTGTGTGAAACACAATCGTAAATAAGTTTGAAATGTAATATACAGAGTAAAATGTACAGTGTAATAAGGAGTTTAATACATATAAAATGTTTATAAAAATCATTTGAAGGAAACTGTTTGGTAAAACGGCTAAGGAGTAGCCAAATCATTTGAATTGTTGTATATTAATCACATCTGATTGATATAATAACTAGCATAATTCTACTTATTAATCACATGTGATTGATATAATAACTAGCATGATTCTACTTGTATCCCCCCCATAAAACATTTAAAACAGTTTAAAACATTGATTAAGGGTTATGAACTCACCTGCAGTAAGTGACTGGAATTGAACGGACTGTTATCGTAAGGAAGGATCGGGCAAGTGCTCGGTGTCAAGTGAAGACTTTAGACACACACAATGATCCTAATTACATATGAAGACATATGTATATAAATAATTAGTGATTAAAACACTAATTATACAAGTATAAACATTTAAACGCGAGGAAAACACTTTTGGTCAAGTGCTAGGAGGCTAATGGGTTGCAACAAAGGAATGCAATGCCCCTAATGGGAGTTTATGGTCTAATGGCCATATGTTTTCGACTTTACGGCCCAGGGGAGTAAACTCGTGGCCGTAAACTCTCAACCAAGTCCCTAAATGAAGTCTAACAATTATACAACTCATGTGGTGAATTGCTTCAAGGCTTAAACAAGTGTTTGGGCTTCCTAATAACTCCTTTGAGGAGTTTACAGCCATAAACTCCCTTGGGAGGGTGTTTATGATGCTTTCAAGTCCCATACTCACATAGGATATGTTCTAGGCAATTGTTCAAGGCTTTAGGAGGAATTATGGCACCATTTGGCAGCATATATTGGAGTTCACAACCCTAAAATATCTTGGGCCGTAAACTCCCTTTTCTTGGTGTTTTAGAGGTGTTTGCTAGCCCCAAACACACTAAGGTACTTGTCCTAATTTGTCTCTTGGCTTAAGGAAGTGTTTCAAAGCATTTTGGCACCTAAAACATGGAGTTCACGGCCCAAGAAGCTCCTTGGCCGTGAACTCACTTTCATCAATGATTCTAATAGCTTTTGGTGTCCTAAGCATGCAATGGTGGGTTCTAGTTCGAGTTCTAAAGCTTTGAGGGTCATTGGAACCCTTTAGGACCTTAAAATGGAGTTTACTCCCCAAGTGTTCTTGGGCGGTAAACTCCCAAATCTTGGGGTATTAATCCGATTTTGATGTTTTCTAGTCACATACACACTAGCATACAAGTCTAAGGTAGTTACAATTCACGGGGAAAGGACTAGGTAGCATTTAAGCCACTTATCGGAGTTTACTCTCTAAGAACGTTCTTGGGCGGTAAACTCCTGAATCTCACAGATTTGATATGTAATTGGTGATTCTAAACACAATCTAAGCTATATAACATAACTAGATCGAAGTACTCACAATTTGGGATAAAAACCCGAAGATCCGTGAGAGAGAATTTTGACTTTTCTCTAATTGGAATTCAACAAATGAACCAATTTGGTTCAGAATTCTATTTATAGTCCTGAGATATTTTTGGCAGAAAATATTTTTATTCCTGGAACGAACTCTAATGTCCTAGAGTATTGGAATAATAGTGTTGCACAAAACCCTAGTGCATCCACTCTCCTAATATCTCCTTAAGTGTAAAATCCTAAACTGCCAAACTTATACTCGAAATCTGAGTTTTCACTGTAACTGTTCTACTTCTATTAGCTTCAAATGGTTTGTTCAGAATGGAAATTTCGGGTTGTCACATACAACTGTACCTATTTCTATTTCTCTACTTCCACCACATGTTTCTTCTCAGCCTACAACCACTGCCCCACTCCCTCCACTGATCTTCACTCAAGTATCTTCAACAACAACAGCCATACCCGAACCTTCGGTTCGTGTCAACATATCTGATACGGGGGCACCTACCTCAGGAACCGAAACACCTATCACTTCCAAACCCATTTCCCCATCTCCTTCCGTAGACTATTTCCCTGTTCTTGGTGGTGATGATGTAGATTATGAGTCGTTCTACTATAGCCCTTATCGAGTTCAATGTGAGGATGATGAGGATGCACCCCTCACCAAGGGACACTTAAAATATCTCAATGAAAAACTTGACAAGTTTCTCACTTCATCTACCTCTTCCTCCACAGCAGCTTATTCTGATGCTGCTATCAAAGCCCTGATTTAAACTTCAATTCAAAAGCATGATGAGTCAATCCAGAAGGCAACCAAGGCGGTGGATGCCTCTACTTGGTCTTGTCAGAAAGCAACAAAAGAGGTCACTTCTCTTATTTCAGATGCCAAGATTTTTGTCGAATCTCTTCAAGGGGCTGCAGAGACCAATGCTAACAAGGTGAATAATGCTATTGAGTCACTTTCCAAATCTCTTCAAGCTGAGAAAGAAAATTTTGATATGGTGTGCTCAAGTCTTCAAGCCGATTAGACCACTCTTCTAACCTCTATCAATGGCCGCCTTGACAAACATCAAGCAGATCTTGCCATGGAGAACAAAATTATGGATGAACTTGTTCGCAAAAGTACTTTGCATGAAGTTCAGTCTGTTTAGCTTACACAGGAGAATAAAGAGATTGATTCTCTGAAGACGGAGCGAGTGGTCATCAAAAGCTGCATTTCTGATGTCTTTGCCCTTCTCCCCAATCTGTTCAACACTCATGATTCGGTTGTAACTCTCTCAGTCTGAAACCACTTAACTGAGAAGTTATTGCCTGCTCTTGAAATTTTAAGCCATCTTGAGGGTATTACGGAGCCGATTGTCACTCTGTAACAAGGGGGAGAAGCTCAGCAAGACCCTCCCAAACAGTCATCTACAATTCTGAAAGTCACCACTAAACTGAAGGGTAATGAAGCTTCGGGTTCTAGTGCCAAGGACAAAGGAAAGGGATTTATTGTTCAAAGTGATGAAGAGGAGGAATCTGAAGAGGATGCGCTGAGAAGGAAAAATCGTGATAGGGTGATTGATGAAAATCTCTGGATTGTCAGGGAGGAAGAAGAAAGGGAGAAAAGAGAGAAAGATTCTAATGACACTTTGGTTTGTAGACAAGTTCTATTTCCATTGTGGTCATTGGAGAAACTGATCAAGGAAGCGATTGAGTCCCCCAGTACTCATTGGCTTGAACCATTCGTTTCTTTTGATTGTGACAATACAAAAGACTCTCAGTTTGATATGTCTATCACATGTAAGGCATTTGTGTTTCATTGTTTTGATATGATAGTCAATGTCCCTTCTCCTGATCCGAAGGTTGATCGAGACCAAATCAACTACTACCTTGAATTCTCTCAACTGCAATACCTGACATGGAGTGCTCAAAAGATTACACCAGTGAAGGTATTCAAACCGACTCCTGTTGGCTTGTTTATCAATGCCAAATTCAAAGTCACATGAGGATCAGACAGTTCGGTCCATATGATCTCCTTGGCCGATCTACCGAACTTGAACCCACATGATCGGATTCTTCTCAACAACATACTGCTCTCTAATCAATAGCAGTATGAGCCCATTATTGACCATATCAAAATAATGTTAGCTTCTTACATTCATGAAGTGACGAAGATGGATCATGAGATTGCAAATGTTTTGAGGAAGAAGCCCACTGTCAAACCGATAGGGAAGACGGCTGATGTCAACAGAATGTGATTGGGCAAAATTGATTTAAAATATCATATTGTAATTTTCTCTCGAGGCGAAGATCAGACGTTTGTGTTCGCTCTCGATGATAAGCCCCTGTTCTCTACTTATTGTTTGGAGCATATAATTGATATTATACATAAGTGCAAACAAAACAGTGAAAGTGATAAAAAGAACTTCATAGACAGTGAAGAAATCCACCCTCGCTCAACCAACTTCATGTCTTTCCCCAATTGACGTAAAGGAGGAGATTGTTGAGTCATAGATGTTGCGCCATTGGGCTTAGCACTTAAGTCCATTTGTATTCTCGGTCTGGGCCTGTCCAGCCGTGTTTTGTTTTAGGGTTTAGTATATATATATATATATATATATATATATATATATATATATATATATATATATATATATATATATATAGTGCATGCATGCATTATATTAAGAATGCTTTTTGGTGATTAATTTTGATAAAGTACTGTAACTCTAGCACACCTCTACAGTAGCAATTTTCATTGAATTCTTCTGAGGTGGGGTATTTTAATCATTAGACACTTGTTTGATTTGTGATGTTCGTCACTTTCTATTAATTGTTATCGTTTTATTGATATCTATTGGAATCTATCGATCTAAGAATTTTTATTCTCATCAACCACCTTTCCACAGATATAAAGTTCATAGGAAACGGACTTAGGATGAAGGAGTTTGATCAAATGAAGTTAAGTATTTTGGAGCTTGGACGAGTACGCGGGGTGTAATGGATAGATGGATTGCGATCTTCTTTTGAGTACGCTGAGCGTACTAAGGGGTATGCAGGGTGTACTCCTTTCAGCTAGAAACCCTCATTTTTAGGGGTTTACCCCTATTTAAGACTCATTTATTATTGAGCCTTGTTCATTATCAGCCTCCATGCCTCCTAAACCCTAATATTCGATCCTTAGCCACCACCGTGGAATTCTTAAGCTTTTACGAGTGATTTTGGAGTGTTCTTTAGCATTTTGAAGAGATTGATGGTTGTTGAAGGATCATCACTTGGAGAGGGGCTTGCAGATCCAGAAGTTTCCTATCTTTTGCAACCAATTGAAGGTAAAAGGCTTTAATCTTATCATTTCTTTTGGGTGGATCTAGTTCGGGGTGGTTCTGGCACATTTTGGTCCCTTTGGGTTGTCTTAATGAGGTTGAGCTTGCCTCAAGAGTTTAGACATTAGATCTGGACATTTTAGGTGTCCCAAATGCATAAAAATGTGATCTTGGTAGTTGATATCAACCCATGCATGTGTATTAGTCTCTTTGATGACTTTGTAAAGCAAGAACTAGCATTTGGGACCCATTGAGCCATGAAAAAACTCAAAGTTAGCAAATTTATGGATTAAGGAATGTTTTGGGACTAGATTTGGGCATTGGACATTATGGCTTAAGGGATTAACTCATTTTCTGAGTTGGTTGTGAGTAGGGTAAGTATGTTGGGCATACCTCCTTGTACGCAGTGTATACTGAGTTAAATTGTTGTACGTTGAGCGTACCAACTGAGTACGTAGGGTGTACTCAATCTGATGGGTTTTTCTTAATGTGTTGACTTTTGACCTTGTACCTTTGACCAGAGGTTGACCTGGGTTGGCTATTAGATATGTTTAGACTTTTAGAATATTGGGCCTTCTCGGATTAGGCCCACGATGGGGTTTGGGCCCAATTTGGATATTTGGGCCTTATTGGGCCAAGTGATGCCATTTTAGGGTTTTAGGCTTATGATGCTAGTGGCTTGGGCTTTGGATTTTGGCAAAATAAGGAAAAAGGGTGTAAAATGGTATGTTACCCTAAAAGGTTTGGTCATTAGGCTAGAATTCTTGTTTGCGTCGAGAATCAATTATTGCTGGAATATTATTTGATAATGTCAGTGAAAGGTCTCCAGTAGCAGCAGTTTGAGTGTTCGATTATCTTGGTTCTAGGTGAGTCTTCTCACCATATCCATGGGTCGAAGGCACCAATGTCGACCCATTACTTGTTATGTAGAATGCTAGTTGTCTTTGTGATACTTTCTTAGAAGAGCCCGAGGGTAGCCCGTGACATTTATATAGAAGACCATGAGGGTAACCATGACACTTGGATGTCAGACCATGGGGCAGCCCATGGCATTTCAAGGAAAGACCATGGGGGTAGCCCATGACACTTATATGTCAGACTATAGGGGTAGCCCATGGCATTTTAGGGAAAAGACCACGTGGGTAGCCCATGGCATATATATGTATGGTATGTGGTATTTTCGGGAATTCACTAAGCTTTGTGCTTACAGTTTTCAGTTCATGTTTCAGGTACACCTATTTTAAAAATGAAGAGCTCAGGATGATTGCAAAGCACGCACCACCCGATTCCACATTTTGTGATTCACTCTGATTAATACGATGTATTGATAAAATTGATTACCTTGGTTTTATGACAACGATATGGTTTACTGTTTTATAAACTTAAAAATGAAATATTTTTGGTTCTTACTTTGGGACGTTACAACTTGGAATTCTAGTTCCTTCTTGTATTCTTGAGTGTCTTAATCCTTTGCGCACTTAACTCAAATAAGCACTAAAAGAGACAACTCAAGGGAGCTTTAACTCACCAAACTAGCTTCAAACAAAGAAAGGTGGAAGAAGAAGAGAGAATTCGTCCACTCTTCTTTTAGAGAAAAACAAGACTAAACAACTAGCCAAAAATCATGCAAGACACTTTCTTATATACTCACATGCAAGAAACCCCTTAACATTATAATAATATAAAGCAAATCTAGCCTTTTAGAAACATGGGAGACAAGGTATGGAAGTTGACAAGCAACCTCCATGTATTAATACAAAATTCGGCCAAGACAAATGAAAGAGACAAAAATTGTCTAGCTAGTTTATTAATAATGATACATTAAATCATTATCCAAAACTTTGTACATGAGTTATGTAATCATACCATATGATACAGTAACTAGCTATACTCTCTTTTAATTATTATTTTCTCAAAACAATAAGTATTCCGTAATTAATTACAAGAACTGAAATTATATATTAATAATCATATTAATAATAAATATACAAAATGTTCCAAGTTGATAAAGGTGTGACCATATAGGATCATATGTTATTAACAATATCATTTAATAATGATTCTTGAGCATATAGATATAACAATCTCCCACTTGTGCAAGATTCATTACAGACTGACATAGACAGTAGTTGACGTCTAGTAATAGGCTACTACCCCTAACAAGATATGACAAGTGCCATCTTGTCAACAACCAATTCCAGGAGCTCTAAGCTACAATTTATTACTAAAGGTGTGGTATCTGTTATTCCTTTGTCTCAAAAAAAATTTTGAACATGAGATATGGACAGTAATCACTCTCTTTTGGTGTTCAAGTTTTTAGTAAGGCCTTAGATGTCTAACTCTTAACGAATAAGAGGAACAAATCCCATCTTGATTAAATACACCCATCATGTAGTTCATGTCATACCTAATGATGGCCCTCCTGGCTGCCTTTTACGAAACAATGTTAAACGATGTCAAAGCACAATAATTCCTACACTTCAAGTACAATAGATGTATCTTAGGTCTAAGAAAACAAAGATACAACCTTAATCAAAACATCACTCATGACTACGATCCATAAAGTGATTTTGATACGGGTCAGGACCAATCCTTATTCTTTTAATCAAGTACCTATGAAATTGGTTGTAGCTCTTCCTATTTTCAACTCCATGAAAATCAACCAATCCATTCAGACTAGTCTTACCTCATAGATTCTCCCACATCTATGAACGACTATGGACATTTAGAATAACCTAGTAATTGAAGGATTAAACATGCTAATACATAACACAACGATTATTCAATGAAAAACCATATCCAATATACCAACTCATTACAATATATCTTGATTGCATTGTTCCAATATCCAAATACTAAATTTCAATCAAATATATCAACTTAGGACAACAAGCTCCTGTAGCACCAAGGTGACTTTCCTGCTTTAGATAGTGAAGGAATTTGGTTAAGTAGGTTTGACAAACTTGATTTGTATATACTTTTCGAATACCAACATTTCATTTTTTTTTATCTATAACTCATATATAGAGAAAACTATTGAGAATGTATTAGATGCTTAAATATGACTACGATACTACCATTTGTGTAATGGGATTACTCATAGTCGTATAAATTAAGTGTCTTTGTATGTGGTTCCCCGAACAACAATGTATTCTAACTCTGATATGTTACTGTAATTAAAATCTATATGGAACTACAATCCATGTAACTTTCTCTTCACTCATAATGAGACACACCTGATTGTGATAGAGAGTCATCTCAATCTATTTGAAAGTTAAACATATGTGTAACAAATTAAACACAACTTTCTTTCAAATACTCCATAGATTAGCAAAATTTCTTTAGTTCTCGTGAGTACTTTAGAATGTTCCTACAAGTCATACCATGACTTCTTCTCGGATTATATTGGTATCATTCGACATGCTCTAAGCATACAACTTATCTGGACTTCATGCATAATCATGAAATATATGATTAATCCAATTGTAACATCATATGGAATATTATTATATTATATAATTCAAAGAATGATACTAGGATTTTTAAGGAGTACTCAAAATCATTTTATGTGGCATTTGACATGATAACTCTCTTAGAGTCCATTATCTTAAGCTCTTTAAGACCCTTGACAATTAATGCAATTTTAATTGATCGTTTAAGTTGCCATGATCTATATATATAGATCTTTATTTCAAGAACTAGTATATCAATCACATATATGACTAGGAATGTTACTGCACCCCCACTAGCTTTATAGAAACATAAGAGTCGTCTTCATTTATATTTAAATCACACTATGAAATAATTTTATAAGAAAGAAGATTCTTAATTTGAGATGTCAGCTCAAATATGAAAAGACTTTTATTCATGTATATGTTCTCCTTTAAAAACTCACTTACTCTTTATATTCCTAATATATCGAGGAAGATTAATCAAACCCGTACTTGATTATCATAGATGAATGCATGTCTATTTTTTTTATTAGTTTCAGATCAACTATTGAGTAGATTCAACAACAGTTGAAAACTTGCTAGTTCCAAACTATGATGCATTTAGTTTATGGTTCTTTAGCTCATAAAGTTCCATATGGCTCCCACTTAGAAAAAGAACTTTCTATGTACCTGTCTTCTGGAATGACAATTAGTGGGATGGTAGAAACTTCATCTGAAAAATCATTTAGGATAGTCTACATAACTGTAGTTAGTAGATGCTAGAGTGGTTAAACTTATTATCTAACGTAAGCTTCATAACTCTATACCTTTTAGATAAGGATAAACCAATACATCCTTAGTCTAATGAAAGTATTTAGTCTACTTGTTTGATTGGGAATATATATATATATATATATATATTGTTGCAATAAGCATAATTCCAAAATTTTATAAAGTAAATAGTTCCTTAAAACATCATATAGTAGACTGTAAGGTGTATGTCGTATCCTCTTCAAAAACTTGTACTATTGGCCATCAACCAGTGGCTAGGACACTCTATCCCAATAGAAAATACGAAGGCTACCTCAAACATCACAAGACAAATCCAAGCGACCAGGTTGTGACAACTGTCAATTTCTAGTCGAGTCAAAGTCAAATAAAGTCAACAAGTCAAATTGGTCAACTCAACTAACCCTTGTATACTAGGGTTTACGTTATGTAATTACTGTTCAACTTGCTATTTTAATAAGAAGTCATCACTTGGAAAGTTCATAAGTTTAGGATTCTTGAACCCTAATCGGGGTAAGAGATGTAACAAAAAGATAAAACACTATTGCATACCCTTCGGATGTGTGTAAGATCCTTAAAGATGGCTTATTGGGGATTACGAACCTTGCATTTCGAAGTTAAACACTCGCATAGGTCACTAACTAAGTCTCTCTCGATCTCTCTTACTCTATCTCTCTCTATCTTAGATCTCTCCCAATTCTCTCTCTTATTGAGAAATCTCTCCAAGTATGTGAAATCTCTCCCAAATCTCTCTCTGAGAGAGAAATCTCTCCAAGTATGTGAAATCTCTCCCAAATCTCTCTCTGAATGAGAAATCTCACGAAGTATGTGAAATCTCTCCCGAATCTCTCTCTGAATGAGAAATCTCTCCAAGTATGTGAAATCTCTCCCAAATCTCTCTCAAAATCTCTCTCAACTTCTTATAATCACTCGGGGCATCCCGACCCCTAATTTAGACGAAAACTGCTCGAAAACGGAAGTTTATGCAAAAAACAACCTTAAGGAGCCGAACCCTCTTAAGGAGCCGAACCCTTCTATTAGAACCGAAACTAAGAAGAACCGAAGGCAAGAGGACCGAAGCTACCCTGTGAGACCCGAACTTAACTCTCCTGAACCAAACCTCGCCTAGGACCGAGCCTCGCCTTCGCTCCCTTCCCTTCGCATGCGATACTTCTTAAGGACCGAACCCTCCTCTCGGTTCTCATCCACTTTCGGTTCTATGAGCTGGAACCGAACCTCCGACCCTGAATTTCGGAATTTGGCAAACTTTGCCCGATTTTAAATATTTTTAGCGTTTTGAGCCCGTTTTTCGAGATTTTAACTCGGGATTTTCACCGAAACTCGTATTTTAACATACTAAACCCTAAATATTCATATTTTAACTATATTTGGGGGAAAATCCTTGCCTAAGAATAAAATCTGCTTGGTGAGATATTTAGGTGGAGTGTTGACTTATCCTTTGGACAATGACACAAGCAACCTTCCCATACTTTCATAGTACAACCCTCAGTCACTATTCCTCCATGCTTAGTCAATTAATTGTCCTTTCACACTATTTCACCAGCCCATAATCAGATCAAAGGGCTAGAAAATCTTCACTTCACTTCCCTCAATATTCACTCTTTCTCAAGAAGGATCAAACCCATTTCTCTGTCATTTCCTCTCTCTAAAATTCGAGATTCAAAGGCTGGTCTTGGGTTTTTCCTCCACATTTGGTAAGTATCTTCCTCCTACACTTAGATATTCTACTATCCTTCATCCAAATCATAGATTGCTTACACAAATATCGTCATATTTGTCTCAAATCTTCAAATCTTCAAGCTTCTACCAAGTGTTCTTGAGTTGAACACTTCTTTTCTCCATCATCCATCTACTGAAATCACTCAAGGTGAGTTCATACCCCTATTTTTTCATGTTTTTCTTAAGTTTTAAGCGGGAGGGGGGGGGGGAGGAATACAAGTTAAAACACCAAAAGCACAACTAAACTCAACCAACAGCTTTCACCAGAAAAGTTTAACTCCATTCACGAACTGTTTTGGTCAACATAAACATTTTAGTTTTCAAAACTGTATTAGGTGCAAATATTTCAGGTTCATACCTTTAAAATGAATACTTGCACATCTCCATACGAGTATGATACAATTTACGGTGATTTTTACAAAAGTGTCTGTCATTTCAAGAACAAATCTGGACTAGTCTGTGAATATCGACATTTTCACACAAGTTAGAAGTCACTAAAAAGCATAATAAAATTTATGAATAAACTATACACATTTTCTAAACTCTCAGAATTTACAGATTCTAATTTTAACTCTTCATCGTTTTTCTATAATTTTTCTAATAATAGGAACAGGAAAGCTAAAACTAGAAAAATTGTTAACTAATTTATTTACACCTTGTAACTTACTAAGCAAGGTGTGTACTTTTATGTAAGTACATGTTGTTATATTACATGTTATTTAACCTTTAGTAAGGTATATATCAGTAAACAAAAGGGTTTTTACCTTTAAAAATATAGTAGTTAACTATAATAAAAAAAGTTATAACCATTACATTTAAACATTTTGATAAACTATAATAGGTATAGTTTATGTTTCCATTAATACAACAAACACATTTCGAAAGGTTTTATTCCCACAGAAAAAGGTTTTACACTCACGCACACCACAAGTAAACTTGTTAACTTAAATTGTGAGACATTCTTCTCAGTACTCCTAGAGTACGGGTTAAAATTCCTAGTAGTTATGACCAGAGTTTCTTGTAAGGAGAACGTGATAGTTGTGTATAGATATCTATATTGGGTTTGACAAACCACACCTGAGCTGCATGCAACAGCTAGACCGGCAGGTTTGGGGTGACACGTGTCATTATCTTTTTCGACGCCTGAGAAACGTCGTGGCAGGTTCATTTAGTCATAGTACGGTTATAGCAAATCACATAGGGAGTTAACAACACATAAAGTTTACGGGGATTTTTATAAATCAAAAAGGGTATTATTTTGATTTAAAATCACTTTTTATATCAATAAGTACGGATATTACTGTACACTTTTGGTCTTGGTATTTAAGACTACACATCATTACTGTAAGGAAAATATTGGATTTTTCTTGGTAACACGCAACACATTACAAAGATCGGTTTCCAAACTCTTTATCTAAAAACCTTATGAACTCACCAACTTAATTGTTGACAATTTTTCAAAACTACTTGTATTCTCAGGGAATCAACGAAACCAGGAAATCACAAGCTTTTGAGGATGGTATGCTACGGCGTTGAACAATTATTTTTCATATCATGTTGTAATCAATCATTGCAATATGTAACACTTGAAACTATGTAATTCTTTTTCGATTATATTTATGATTGGTTGTATTGCTTTGATCACTATTATACTCGTTGTTATGATACTATACATGAAGTCCGCCACCCCCGGACGTTTCCACCATCCTTGGTTTGGGGGTGTGACAAATTGATATCAGAGCATTGTTTATAGTGAACTAAGTATATCAAACCACATAAGATATACAAACTGTAAATGCATTGGGACTAAAGTCTCTGATTTAACAATTTCAAAACAATTATAGTTTTAGAAATGAAATAGTTTCTTGTTAAAAGTATGAGTACATACATACATACTACTAGTACAATATCTAGGACAATACAAAAGTAAAACGAGGAGTTGGACACTACGAGTAGACCTTGGGATATGTAATCAGACTTGGGATGAATGTAGTCTAATCAACTATATTTATCCGAGGTGTGACTATTGTTTGCTGGGGCATGGTCGTAGTGAGCAACAAGCCTAAAAATTTCCCATACAAGAAAGTTACTAAGAACTAAACATAATGTTTAAAATACTATAGGAGTATTTTGTTATATTATAACTTATGTGAAAACTAAACAGATCCTTATTAATAGGTCTATAGTCACCGAGTGGATACTCTAAAGTTATATATAACTTAAAGATCATAGACTTAGAATCTGTGGTCATTGCCTTACTTCCTTTTCCTTGTTTGGATGTGGACGTAGGGTAGGATCACTTATTCGAGGGTCTATCATATGTTTTTATATGTAATTAGTGTGTACTATGTCATTATAGAAGTAACTAATGAGGATCAAACCCCTATAAGTATTTATAGGAATACGACTAATATATGATTCCTATCCCTCCTATTCTCGCAAATATAGCATAGCAAGATTCTACTTACCAAGCGACCCCTACTTCCTCAACCGGGGAAATAGTGGACGGATAGGAGAAGAACCCACAGAGGAGCCCGAAGAGGCAGAATCAGAAGAGGAACCAGAGGCGATCGACCCTTCGTACATAGCCTGGGTTCCTGCAAACCGTTTCAACTACATCAGACCTGTGACCCGATTGGACAATCGTGATCGAGGGTCGTAGTTGACAGCAACGACAACGATCACCGTTTGGAGACCAACAAGGTTGATATGACCTCAACCATGGGGGACCGACTGACAGAGACCTCTCAGAAAAGACCCAGCAGATCGCGAATATCGGGGATCAAAACGGGGAGACTGCAAATCAAGTTTTGAAACTGTGTGCTACTACAGACGCTACCATCTCACAAACTCGAGGCTTGGAAAGAAGCACTATTGCAGAGACCAACTTAATGAGGACTTTATCACTGCTTGGGCAGAGGCAAAAGGATAACAGGGTAGACACACGACACCCGAAGAGAGAATGGTTGCAGCCAAGCGTCGATTAGCAAAGCTGCAAGGTGCATCGACTTTGTCCCAGGCATCGCAAGCGATGAATCATTGTGAGTAGAGTTCATACTACTCACAAGACCTGGTAGATTAAGTTCATGAGTATGCGTTGGTTCTACTCTATTCTATGTGTAAGCTCAACCTTGCGATTTAAGTTGTTATACTAATCGGGGGATCTAATTGCTGTCAAAACTTTTCCTTACAATGATGTGGTATAGACCTGCACTGAGGTCAAAACTTTCTCTGAAACCAAAATTTCTAGAATCACATTAACAAAATGGGCTTACGGCAGGCCCATTAGACTTAAAGATCTATCAAGTCTTACTCGTGCAACTAAGCATACATCAAGTGGTTGTAAGAAGGACTTAGCTTGGATCACATTACAAGGTTTCACTTGGATACATAACTATTAAAATACAGGGGTCTATTATGAACTCTCAGTGGGAATTGCTTTCAGAACACTATAAAAATCGAAATACAATACACTTATAACCAAGATAAACTTAGTCAGATAACTCACGATGCATAGCCCTTTCTAATGACTCATTATTGTCTCACCTTTAACCATTTTGGTTGAAAGATGCCTTCTTCGCAGACCTATAGGGCGCGATCATACCAACACTAATGCACCGGATCCCATCAGAACTCCTTAGCTAAGAGTGTTTGGGAAAAATGGTAACTAGGATGGGTAAATTTTTAACATTCACACAAAACCTACTTCTACCCATTTCCGTAACTCCATCTAGGGAGTGTTTAGCAGAAACACTAAGAATAGTACAGCAATGTGCGAAATTTATATATGTGAATATAAATTGTAAGAATGCACTTGAGGTAATCATCCCCACTCACAAATTCATTTTTCTTCATAAAACAGAATTATGTCTTCACCAAGAGGTAACCAACCAACTAGCAAGGCGCCATCCCTGTAGATAGACTCTGCTACTTTTCAAGTTGCAGTCAAGGCAGCCGTCATGGCGTAGCTCAATGCTAACCACGCCAGCAGGCGCGGAGTTGGTGCCAGAAATACTAACCGCAATAGCAATCAAGAACACCAGCTGGCATCTACCAACGAAAATACCTCAGACCACAAATCTAAGAACAAGAAACAAAAGTTTTGGAACAGAAATAAGGGCAACCCATCTCAAAAATTCGCTAAGAGACAACAATCCATGGCTACCCCTACAATTACGACAACAGTCACAACACATGCCTCGACATCAGCCACAACATCTGTCACTCAAGCACCAGACATGCAATATATGGGAACACTTCCAAAGTGTAACAAGTGGAACTACCATCACACAGGAGCTTGCCGAATTCTACACTATATCAGATGTAATAGAAAAGGGCATACCTTCCGCTTCTACAGGACCCCGACCCAACACATCGCTTCAACCACCAATGCTGGTGTAAGTCCAATATGCTACCTATGCAGTGAAATGGGACACTTCAAGAGGGACTGTCCAACCGAGAGAAATGACGGAGGAACAGGAGGAGTGTGACAATCGAACCATCAGAAGCAACAAGGAACCTTATTAGGACTTTCGGAACGGTTCAAAACAAGAATATTTAAGTACCATATGTTTGTAATATGCGTGGTGTGCTGCTAAGATTAAGATCTTTTAAAAGTAGTTAAAATACTCTCTCGCTCAATTAAATCAAAACACTTATGTGCATTGAGCGATCATCGAGAGACCTGTTAGGGATCCTAATATGAAACATCATCGCTAACTATCAGAACACATATACTACCAGCACTAGCTACTGTGGTATAAATCATTTGCAATAACAATAACATCGATCAAAACGGAAAACACTAAAAAGAAACATAGGATGCACTATCACTCGAACGAATACGTCTTACGAATACGACTTAGTTCATGTGTCATCGAGAAAATCCGGTGTCGTCATTCGATATGGATTGGTTTGGATCATCACCTTATAAATTGCATATGTTACAAGAAAACCCTCCACCTAACTAGCTGATATCGAAACCCTCGCCTCTCATAACCCTAAATATCACTCTGACTCTCTCGTCATCCCTCATTGGGAAACCCTAAATCACTCTTTGGAGGTGTGTTATACCTTTTGTAACCTTTTCAAATTCTTCCTAGTAAACCCTTCGAGAATATCACTCGTATAGCAGATCAAGATCATGCATGGAGACATTGGACGAAGGCAGTTAACCTATCACTACCATGAGTATATGCGAAGTGTGGTGTATAATTAAGGTTCTACGGACATTGGATGTGTGCTTCCGCCCTATTTCCTGTTCCTTGTCTGGTTGTGGATTTGGGGCAGAATCACTCATCCAACCGTCTTACCAAGTCAAATTACATACAACCTATATGCGCGAGTTCATGATGGATAGACCAGGCACGAGTCCTACCAGGATCTCCGGGACAAGGCTGCCCGGAAGTACGAGTGGATGTTCTACCATTCGAATTAATCTAGTCGTGTAAATTGAACCCATATGCTCAACACCGATCTAATCAAACATGAAGCACTACAGCAGGCCCTATGCAGCGCTCCGAGGATAAGTTATTACTTATGACTTAAGACAGCTAAAGACGTACGAAGTCGGCTAGGTCACGCATGACCTCGAACTAGGAGTGGTAGTATTCTCCCTAGAGATCTAGAGGCACTATGTCCACGACACGAAGTGTACAATCTTCACCGATCATAAGAACCTAGAAGGCAAGGATGGCAGAGCATGTTATCCCATGAACCGGATCTGGACATCAAAGTTGATAGAATCAGAAATGACGTCATGAACAAAGCACATGAAAACTTGCTACTTCATTCATCCAGGCTCGGAAAAGATGTGTCTGGACCTCAAAAAGTAACATCAGTGGCCGAATAGGAAAGCTGACATCGCTACACATGTGGGCAAGTATCGGACTTGTGCCAAGGTCAAGGAAGAACAATAGAAGCCTTTGAGTTTCCTATAAACAACCATTGATAACCGAAAGGAAGTGGAAGCATATAGCCACGAACTTCACAACCAAGTTACCCAAGTCAAAGGGTGGTCCCAATACCCTTTGGGTAATTGTTGATAGGTCGACCAAATCTGCACACTTCCTACCAATCAAAGGAACCAGCAAGATGGAAAATTTGACTAGAACATACATTAAATAGATCACACGACTGCATGGTGTGTTAATACCCATTATCTCTAACAGAGATGGTAGATTCCTTTTGCGATTCTGGCAACCCTTACAGGGACTAGACTAGGCTTGAGTACGGCCTACCACCAGCAAACTGACGGGCAGAGCAAAGGAAACCATTCAAACCTGGGAAGACATGATAATGGATTGGGTGATTGACTTTGGTAAAGCGTGGGGATGCCCACTTACCATTCATTGAATTTTTGCACAACAACAACAATCACCCTAACATCAAGGTCGCTCCATTAAAACTTTCTATAGCCGTAAGGGCAGATCACCACTGCGCTTGGCCGAAGTAGGAGATACACAGCTAGAGAAGGGGTGAGTCCCTAACAGCACCCTCACTGACCCTGAAATCATAAGAGAGACAATGGAAAGGATCGTACAAATTCGAGAAAGACTGAAAGCGTCTCGAAATCGATAAAAGAGCTACGCATATAAGCGACTCAAACCCTTGGATACCCAGGTTGGTGACCATGTACTACTGAAGGTCTCACCTTGGAGAAGAATGGTACGTTTTGGTAAACGTGGGAGCTAAATCCAAGACACATCGGGTCATTTGAAATCTTCTCCAGGATTGGGCACTGGTAGACAAACTTCGACTGCCACAAGAACTTAATAACGTACATCTTACCTTCCACGTATCAAACTTAAAAGAAATGTCTATCTGACGAGACCCTCGTGATACCACTCGATGAAATCAAAATCGATGATAGTCTCCACTTTGTGGAAAAACCGATAGAAATCAAGTTCCATTCCTATTGTGAATGTCCGTTGAAATGCTAAACGAGAACCCGAATTTACATGGGAACGCGAGGATCAAATGAAACGAAAGTATCCACATCTTTTCCCAAACTCTTGAAGCCCCCATCAAAATGCTAATTTCTGGACGAAATACCTTCTAACGGGGGGATGATGTGACAACTGTCAATTTCTAGTCGAGTCAAAGTCAAATAAAGTCAGAAAGTCAAACCGGTCAACTCAACTAACCCTTGTATACTAGGGTTTACGTTATGTAATTATTATTCAACTCGCTATTTTAATAAGAAGTCATCACTTGGAAAGTTCATAAGTTTAGGATTCTTGAACCCAAATCGGGGTAAGAGATGTAACAAAACGATAAAACACTATTGCATACCCTTCGGATGTGTGTAAGATCCTTAAACATGGCTTATTGGGGATTACGAACCTTGCATTTCGAAGTTAAACACTCGTAGAGGTCACAAACTAAGTCTCTCTCGATCTCTCTCACTCTATCTCTCTCTATCTTAGATCTCTCCCAAATCTCTCTCTTAATGAGAAATCTCTCCAAGTATGTGAAATCTCTCCCAAATCTCTCTCTAAATGAGAAATCTCTCCAAGTATGTGAAATCTCTCCCAAATCTCTCTCTGAATGAGAAATCTCACCAAGTATGTGAAATCTCTCTCAAATCTCTCTCTGAATGAGAAATCTCTCCAAGTATGTGAAATATCTCCCAAATCTCTCTCTGAATGAGAAATCTCTCCAAGTATGTGAAATCTTTCCCAAATCTCTCTCACCTTCTTATAATCACGCGAGGCATCCCGACCCTTAATTTAGATGAAAACCGCTCGAAAACGGAAGTTTTTGTGAAAAACAGCCTTAAGGAGCCGAACCCTCTTGAGGAGAAGAACCCTTCTATTAGAAAAGAAACTAAGAAGAACCGAAGGTAAGAGGACCAAAGCTACCCTTTGAGAACCGAACTTAGCTCGCCTGAACCGAACCTCGCCTAGGACCGAGCCTCACCTTTGCTCCCTTCCCTTCGCATGCGAGACTTCTCAGGGACCGAACCCTCCTCTCGGTTCTCATCTACTTTCGGTTCTATGAGCTGGAACCGTACGCCCGGCCCTAAATTTCGGAATTTGGCAAATTTTGCCCGGTTTTCAAGATTTTTAGCGTTTGGAGCCCGTTTATCGAGATTTTAACTCGAGATTTTCACCCAAACTCGTATTTTAACATAATAAACCCTAAATATTCATATTTTAACTATATTTTGGGGAAAATCCTTGCCTAAGAATAAAATCTGCTTGGTGAGATATTTAGGTGGAGTGTTGACTTATCCTTTGGACAAGGACACAAGCAACCATCCCATACTTGCATAGTACAACCCTCAGTCACTATTCCTCCATGCTTAGTCAATTAATTGTCCTTTCACACTATTTCACCAGCCCATAATCAGATCAAAGGGCTAGAAAATCTTCACATCACTTCCCTTAATATTCACTCTTTCTCAAGAAGGATCAAACCCATTTCTCTCTCATTTCCTCTCTCTAAAATTCGAGATTCAAAGGTTGGTCTTGGGTTTTTCCCCCACGAACTTCACAACCAAGTTACCCAAGTCAAAGGGTGGTCCCGATACCCTTTGGGTAATTCTTGATAGGTCGACCAAATCCGCGCACTTCCTACCAATCAAAGGAACCAGCAAGATGGAGAATTTGACTAGAACGTACATCAAATAGATCACATGACTGCATGGTGTGTTAATACCCATTATCTCTAACAGAGATGGTAGATTCCTTTCGTGATTCTGGCAACCCTTATAGGGACTAGACTAGGCTTGAGTACGGCCTACCACCAGCAAACTGACGGGCAGAGCAAAGGAAACCATTCACACCTGGGAAGACATGCTAATGGCTTGGGTGATTGACTTTGGTAAAGCGTGGTGATGCCCACTTTCCATTCAATGAATTTTTGCACAACAACAACAATCACCCTAACATCAAGGTCGCTGCATTCAAAGCTTTCTATATCCGTAAGGGCAGATCACCACTGCGCTTGGCTGAAGTGGGAGATACACAACTAGAGAAGGGGTGAGTCCTTAACAGCACCCTCACTGACCCTGAAATCATAAGAGAGACAACAGAAAAAATCGTACAAATTCGAGAAAGACTGAAAGCGTCTTGAGATCGAAAAAAGAGCTATGCATATAAGCGACTCAAACCCTTGGATTTCCAGGTTGGTGACCATGTACTACTGAAGGTCTCACCGTGGAGAAGAATGGTACGTTTTGGTAAACGTGGGAGCTAAATCCAAGACACATCGGGTCATTTGAAATCTTCGCCAGGATTGGGCACTGGTAGACAAACTTCGACTGCCACAAGAACTTAATAACATACATCTTACCTTCCACGTATCAAACTTAAAAGAAATGTCTATCCGACGAGACCCTCGTGATACCACTCGATGAAATCAAACTCGACGAGAGTCTCCACTTTGTGGAAAAACCGATAGAAATCAAGCCGTATTCCTATTGTGAATGTCCGTTGGAACGCTAAACGAGGACCCAAATTTACATGGGAATGCAAGGATCAAATGAAACGAAAGTATCCACATCTTTTCCCAAACTCTTGAAGTCCTTATCAAAATGATAATTTCGGGACGAAATTCCTTCTAACGGGGGGATGATGTGACAACTGTCAATTTCTAGTCGAGTCAAAGTCAAATGAAGTCATCAAGTCAAACCGGTCAACTCAACTAACCCTTGTTTACTAGGGTTTACGTTATGTAATTATTGTTCAACTCGCTATTTTAATAAGAAGTCATCACTTGGAAAGTTCATAAGTTTAGGATTCTTGAACCCTAATCGGGGTAAGAGATGTAACAAAACGATAAAACACTATTGCATACCCTTCGGATGTGTGTAAGATCCTTAAACATGGCTTATTGGGGATTACGAACCTTGCATTTCGAAGTTAAACAATCGTAGAGGTCACAAACTAAGTCTCTCTCGATCTCTCTCACTCTATCTCTCTCTATCTTAGATCTCTCCCAAATCTCTCTCTTAATGAGAAATCTCTCCAAGTATGTGAAATCTCTCCCAAATCTCTCTTTAAATGAGAAATCTCTCCAAGTATGTGAAATCTCTCCCAAATCTCTCTCTGGATGAGAAATCTCACCAAGTATGTGAAATCTCTCTCAAATCTCTCTCTGAATGAGAAAACTCTCCAAGTATGTGAAATATCTCCCAAATCTCTCTCTGAATGAGAAATCTCTCCAAGTATGTGAAATCTTTCGCAAATCTCTCTCAACTTCTTATAATCACGCAGGGCATCCCGACCCTTAATTTAGACGAAAACTGCTCGAAAAAGGAAGTTTATGCGAAAAACAGCCTTAAGGAGCCGAACCCTCTTAAGTCACCCTTAAGGAGCCGAACCCTCTTAAGGAGAAGAACCCTTCTACTAGAAACGAAACTAAGAAGAACCGAAGGTAAGAGGACCAAAGCTACCCTTTGAGAACCGAACTTAGCTCGCCTGAACCGAACCTCGCCTAGGACCGAGCCTCGCCTTCGCTCCCTTCCCTTCGCATGCGAGACTTCTCAGGGACCGAACTCTCCTCTCGGTTCTCATCTACTTTCGGTTCTATGAGCTGGAACCGAACCACCGGCCCTGAATTTCGGAATTTGGCAAATTTTCCCCGGTTTTCAAGATTTTTAGCGTTTGGAGCCCGTTTATCGAGATTTTAACTCGAGATTTTCACCCAAACTCGTATTTTAACATAATAAACCCTAAATATTCATACTTTAACTATATTTTGGGGGAAACTCCTTGCCTAAGAATAAAATCTGCTTGGTGTGATATTTAGGTGGAGTGTTGACTTATCCTTTGGACAAGGACACAAGCAACCTTCCCATACATTCATAGTACAACCCTCAGTCACTATTCCTCCATGCTTAGTCAATTAATTGTCCTTTCACACTATTTCACCAGCCCATAATCAGATCAAAGGGCTAGAAAATCTTCACTTCACTTCCCTCAATATTCAGTCTTTCTCAAGAAGGATCAAACCCATTTCTCTCTCATTTCCTCTCTCTAAAATTCGAGATTCAAAGGCTGGTCTTGGGTTTTTCCCCCACGAACTTCACAACCAAGTTACCCAAGTCAAAGGGTGGTCCCGATAACCCTTGGGTAATTGTTGATAGGTCGACCAAATCCGTGCACTTCCTACCTATCAAAGGAACCAGCAAGATGGAGAATTTGACTAGAACGTACATCAATCAGATCACATGACTGCATGGTGTGTTAATACCCACTATCTCTAACAGAGATGGTAGATTCCTTTCGCGGTTCTGGCAACCTTTACAGGGACTAGACTAGGCTTGAGTACGGCCTACCACCAGCAAACTGACAGGCAGAGCAAAGGAAACCATTCAAACCCGGGAAGACATGCTAATGGCTTGGGTGATTGACTTTGGTAAAGCGTGGGGATGCCCACTTACCATTCATTGAATTTTTGCACAACAACAACAATCACCCTAATATCAAGGTCGCTCCATTCAAAGCTTTTTATAGCCATAAGGGCAGATCACCACTGTGCTTGGCTGAAGTGGGAGATACACAGCTAGAGAAGGGGTGAGTCCCTAACAACACCCTCACTGACCCTGAAATCATAAGAGAGACAACGGAAAAAATCGTACAAATTCGAGAAAGACTGAAAGCATCTCGAGATCTACAAAAGAACTACACATATAAGCGACTCAAACCCTTGGATTTCTAGGTTGGTGACCATGTACTACTAAAGGTCTCACCGTGGAGAAGAATGGTACGTTTTGGTAAACGTGGGAGCTAAATCCAAGACACATCGGGTCATTTGAAATCTTTGCCAGGATTGGCCACTGGCAGACAAACTTCGATTGCCACAAGAACTTAATAACATACATCTTACCTTCCACGTATCAAACTTAAAAGAAATGTCTATCCGACGAGACCCTCGTGATACCACTCGATGAAATCAAACTCGACGAGAGTCTCCACTTTGTGGAAAAACCGATAGAAATAAAGCCACATTCCTATTGTGAATGTCCGTTGGAACGCTAAACGAGGACCCAAATTTACATGGGAACGCGAGGATCAAATGAAAAGAAAGTATCCACATCTTTTCCCAAACTCTTGAAGTCCCCATCAAAATGCTAATTTCGGGACGAAATTCCTTCTAATGGGGGGATGATGTGACAATTGTCAATATCTAGTCGAGTCAAAGTCAAATAAAGTCAACAAGTCAAACCGGTCAACTCAACTAACCCTTGTATACTAGGGTTTACGTTATGTAATTATTGTTCAACTCGCTATTTTAATAAGAAGTCATCACTTGGAAAGTTCATAAGTTTAGGATTCTTGAACCCTAATCGGGATAAGAGATGTAACAAAATGATAAAACACTATTGCATACCCTTCGGAGGTGTGTAAGATCCTTAAACATGGCTTCTTGGCGATTACGTACCTTTCATTTCGAAGTTAAACACTCGTAGAGGTCACAAACTAAGTCTCTTTCGATCTCTCTCACTCTATCTCTCTCTATCTTAAATCTCTCCCAAATCTCTCTCTAAATGAGAAATCTCTCCAAGTATGTGAATTCTCTCCCAAATCTCTCTCTAAATGAGAAATCTCTCCAAGTATGTGAAATCTCTCCCAAATCTCTCTCTGAATGAGAAATCTCTCCAAGTATGTGAAATATCTCCCAAATCTCTCTCTGAATGAGAAATCTCTCCCGAAATCTCTCTCAAAATCTCTGTCAACTTCTTATAATCACCCGGGGCATCCCGACCCTTAATTTAGACGAAAACCGCTCAAAAACGGAAGTTTACGCGAAAAACATCCTTAAGGAGCCGAACCCTCTTAAGGAGAAGAACCCTTCTATTAGAAAAGAAACTAAGAAGAACCGAAGGTAAGAGGACCAAAGCTACCCTTTGAGAACCGAACTTAGCTCGCCTGAACCGAACCGCGCCTAGGACCGAGCCTCGCCTTCGCTCCCTTCCCTTCGCATGCGAGACTTCTCAGGGACCGAACCCTCCTCTCAGTTCTCATCTACTTACGGTTCTATGAGCTGCAACCGAACCCCCGGCCCAGAATTTCGGAATTTGGCAAATTTTGCCCGGTTTTCAAGATTTTTAGCGTCTGGAGCCCATTTATCGAGATTTTAACTCGAGATTTTCACCCAAACTCGTATTTTAACATGATAAACCCTAAATATTCATATTTTAACTATATTTTGGGGAAAATCCTTGCCTAAGAATAAAATCTGCTTGGTGAGATATTTAGGTGGAGTGTTGACTTATCCTTTGGACAAGGACACAAGCAACCTTCCCATACTTTCATAGTACAACCCTCAGTCACTATTACTCCTTGCTCAGTCAATTAATTGTCCTTTCACACTATTTCACCAGCCCATAATCAGATCAAAGGGCTAGAAAATCTTCACTTCACTTCCCTCAATATTCACTCTTTCTCAAGAAGGATCAAACCCATTTCTCTCTCATTTCCTCTCTCTAAAATTCGAGATTCAAAGGTTGGTCTTGGGTTTTCCCCCACATTTGGTAAGTATCTTCCTCCTACACTTAGATATTCTACTATCCTTCATCCAAATCATAGATTGCTTACACAAATATCGTCATATTTGTCTGAAATCTTCAAGCATCTACCAAGTGTTCTTAAGTTGAACACTTCTTTTCTCCATCATCCATCTACTGAAATCACTCAAGCTGAGTTCATACCCCTATCTTTTCACATTTTTCTTAAGTTTTAGGGGGGGGGGATACAAGTTAAAACACCAAGAACACAACTAAACTCATCCAACAACTTTCATCAGAAAAGTTTAACTCCATTCACAGACTGTTTTGGACAGCTTAAACATTTTAGTTTTCAAAACTGTATTAGGTGCAAATAGTTGAGGTTCATACCTTTAAAATGACTACTTGCAGATCTCCATACGATTTTTCTACAATATATGGTGATTTTTACAAAACTATCTGTCATTTCAAGAACAAATCCGGACTAGTCTGTGAATATTGACATTTTCACACAAGTTAGAAGTCACTAAAAATCATAATAAAATTTATGAATTAACTATACACATTTTCTAAACTCTCAGAATTTACAGATTCTAATTTTAACTCTTCATCGTTTTTCTATAATTTTTCTAATAACAGGAACAGGAAAGCTAAAACTAGAAAAATAGTTAACTAATTTATTTACACCTTGTAACTTGCTGAGCAAGATCTGTACTTTTTGTAAGTACATGTTGTTATATTACATGTTATTTCACCTTTAGTAAGGTATATATCAATAAACAAAAGGGTTTTTACCTTTACAAATATAGTAGTTAACTATAATAAACAAAGTTATAACCATTACATTTAAATGTTTTGATAAACTATAATAGGTATAGTTTATGTTTCCATTAATACAACAAACACATTTCGGAAGGTTTTATTCCCACAGAAAAAGGTTTTACACTCACCCACACCACATGTAAACTTGTTAACTTAAATTGTGATACATTCTTCTCAGTACTCCTAGAGTACGGGTTAAAACTTCTGGTAGTTATAACTAGAGTCTCTTGTAGGGAGACGTGATAGTTGTGTATAGATCTATATTGGGTTTGACAAACCACACATAAGTTGCATGCAAAAGCTAGACCGGTAGGTCTGGGGTGACAAGTGTCATTATCTTTTTCGACGGCTGAGAAACGTCGTGGCAGGTTCATTCAGTCATAGTATGGTTATAGCGACTCACATAGGGAGTTAACAACACATAAAGTTTACGGGGATTTTTATAAATCAAAAAGGGTTTTTATGTCAATTTAAAATCACTTTTTATATCAATAAGTACGGATATTAATGTACACTTTCGGTCTTGGTATTTAAGACTAAACATCATTCTTGTAAGGAAAATATTGGATTTTTCTTGGTAACACACAGCACATTACAAAGATCGGTTTCCAAACTCTTTATCTAAAAAGCTTATGAACTCACCAACTTAATTGTTGACACTTTTTCATAACTACTTGTATTCTCAGGGAATCAACGAAACCAGGAAATCACAAGATTTTGAGGATGGTACGCTATGGCGTTGAACAATTATTTTTCATATCATGTTGTAATCAATCATTGAAATATTTAACCCTTGAAACTATGTAATTCTTTTCCAATTATATTTTATGATTGGTTGTATTGCTTTGATCACTATTATACTCGTTGTTATGATACTATACATGAAGTTCGCCACCCCCAGACATTTCCGCCATCCTTGGTTTGGGGGTGTGACACAGGTGATCCTGTGCCACAAGAATTGTACAAATGACGAGTGAGTGTTCTTGACAGAATGAGTAATAAATCGATTCAACAACTCCTAAGATGCTTCAAGAAGACTTGGATTAAATAACTCATTTTCTTTATCACATGAAAGGTTAATTAAGGTCTCATTAAGTTGTAATAAATCTTCATAATGAAATTTTTTGAGCAAATCTAAAGTTTCAACAATAACAAATGAAAGTCGTCTGTGAAATTGACTAAGTATATATCACCAAATCTATTCATGGATTCAAAAGGTTACATACATCACTTATGTATAATTATTTGTCAATCCATTTTTTCTTTAACTACTAATAGATAAAGACACTTGTGAATCATCTTCCCATATAAATAAGATTCACATACATCAAATGAATCAAGCTCATTTGCCTTAAAAAATTCCATCCTTTTGAAGTTGGTACATGTGTTTCATATTTATGTAGTAATGATAACTATGACATAGATAAGTTTGAATTAAATGTTATTTGATTATTTAGGTGTTATCTTTAGAAACATTAATTTAACGAAAACTTATAGATTTACTTCACAAATAACATTATAAGAAAATATTGTTTAACATAGAATACATCATTTCAGAACATGAATGTGAACATCCATTAAACAATAAGTAAAACTAAACTTATTCATAAATTTTAACTGTTACATGTTCCTATAAGAATAGGTACAAAACATCTATTGTTAAAAATGACTATAACATCACTTGTTATATCTTCAGTACGAAATATCATTTGTTTGTAATGATTTAATTATTTCTTGCAATCTTTAGCACATAATATAAGTTATTATTTTCATAGAGAGTATGAAACACTCAAGTGAAGGATGGAAAAAGTAAATAGTTCCATCATATAGATATATGAAGTCTTGCTCAAGATACACTTCCTCAACTTGATGAGATTTGAGGATGAGATCCTCTTTGAGTGTCCGGTTTCTTTCACAATAGAAACAACACTAATACTTTTGGTAATTTCTTGATTTCTGGGTTTATGATGTATTTTCTTTAACTAAACTATGTCTATTAGAGTACACAAACTCTTAGATCTTCCTTTATTTAATGGTTGAACAGTTTTGAAGCACGATCTACTATTCATAATGAATATTTGATTTACTTGATCAGCCATCTAATATGTTTCATAATTATCCAAGACTTACTGTAAATCAAGAGCAATTATTCCAACTTGATGTGAGATACATCAACATCACCACAATAATGCTTCTACCAATGCATCATGATCATATTGAATGTTTTGTAGAGGTTGTTTAGTCATGAGATCTTTCAATATATATATATATATATATATATATATATATATATATATATATATATATATATAATTTCTATTTATCTTTAAGGAGGAACCTCAAGGTATTATACAAGTAATAGAAATTATAACCATCAAATGTTACTGTCTCTTGAAACTCAACAAAACAGAGATTTTGCAGGGTGTACGAGTATTAACACTTATTTACAGAATCTAACAAAGTTTCATTTAGTATTTTTGATATTAAGTCTTTAAAAATTAACATCTTTTGTTGTTTCTAAAACATTAATTACTAAAGTCTAGGATTCAAGTAAAGAAACAAGTAAATGGTAGGTGACCCTTTATCCCATCCACATAATCAAACTCGGTAGGTAGCGATTACCAATTGCATAAGATATGTAATTCCTAGATGATGGGATCCCTAAAAACTATTACTTAACCTAGCATGTTTGATCCCATTTATCCCACATACATTTCATGCATAGCTGACCTTTATCACACAAGAGAGAGAGAGAGAGAGTATTGTAGCAAACACACACATGCTTCTATATTTTTGTACTACTCCATTATCTATACAACTTGTGCTTAAATGCTAGTTCAAGTGTTTTCGATTATGCATGATTATATAATTCCGTATTTGTCATCTTTCATGAGATTCTACATGTGGTATCAGAGGTTAATCATGAAGGTTTAACAACTTTTTTAAGATCAACGATCCTAGATGACAATATTTTTGCGTAATTGACTAGAATATTCGAAATCTTGAGCGAGTCTCTCCATTGTATCTGTTACTTTTAATTCCTAATCTTTTGATCCAATTTGTTTTCACAAAAAATGATATGGTTTGTTCAAAATCAAGTCCAAATTCTTTACGGTTCATCTTTTCTTGAGCACTAAGTTCTAATCTAAAATTTGATCATTTATGTTCATGATTTTTTAATTTTGAGCCCAATCTTGTGATAATTGATCCATTTATTGTCGAGTCCGTATTCTTTCCAGATAATACCTTTTCAATTCATGTTTTCTCAGCGAATTTTAGATCATGTTCGTATATCATTGTTTCTTAATTCTTTGTAAAATCAATACTCGGTCATAGTTATTTCACGATTCCAATCCACGAGATTAATTAATTTTAAACCTAATCGTTTGTTTTTTTTGAAATAATCCTGTTCTCGATCGATTTCATCTATGTCATATTCATCATTAAACAGAATCAATTTCTTTGATGTGAAAGTTGTCAGAATTCCTAAAATTGAATTCATTTGAAGCTATCTCGTTTCAATCGAATTCACCTGAATCAACATCTGATCGACAATTTCTTTTGAATTAATCTGAAAGTCGGTTTCAAAATTAAGATAGAATTCATCAATTATTTAGTCTAATAAAACATTGACCTTGATGGATCAAATATGTAATTGTGTTTGATTGTCATGATCTTGCTAATTTCACGATTGCCAAACAAATTCAAGATTTGATTTCGATTTTGGATGATGGAAAACAGATGGAGGAAAAGATGAATTTAATTGATATTGTTGAATTGATATCGAAGTGATTCCTTTCTGCTTTCTTAATCGAAATGTTCAATTGGTTCGTTAATGAAGAGACAACAGAAAAAGTCAAAATTGATGTTTTGACACTAAGATGTGAATTGAGATCGTAATTGATTAAAATTCAATAATGTATCTGAAAATTAAAAGTAGGGTCGAAGGATAAAGAAGAGAATGTGATCAGAATAAGAAAGCAAAGATTTTTCTTGACGTTCATTGGGAAGATTGAATAGCGAATATTTGATTCTTAATTGGGAAGTTGGGTTTCAAGGTTTAAGAACAAAGTAGTAATGGGTTCGCACATTGGAATGAAAGCTTCCCAGTCGTTGTATGTGATGGTGATCCGTGGTTTGATGAGTGGTCATAGAAATTAGAATACACTTTGGTTTTATGATTGAGTAGGTTCGATACATATAGAGTGATGGTCAAAAGTGAAAAGTCAAACAACAAAATACAAAATTGGGATATTTGATTTTGATGTGAACTGGAAATCGAAGTGAGGTTGAAAATCGAACATATGGTTGAAGGTTCGACATTGCAAAGATTGGGAAATAATCGAAGTATTGACTTCGATTGTGAGGGTTGGACATCAATGGTCGAAGGACATCGATGGCTTGATTTTCAATTGTGAAGTTTGGACTTCAATTGTGGTTCCATGGACGAAGACAGATAAGAATGTTTGATATTGATAGGATAACAAATTAGATTACTGGGGTCGATTGGGAAGCTATTGGTTCACTATTGGGTTTGAAGGGTGAGAATGAAAATATATATTCGATGGGAACATTGGACTTCGTATGTGAAGGCTGATAACGAATGGTTGAATGGGAAGCCTGTGGTTCGATGGGAAGTGGGTGCTTTGCATTTTTGTGCTGGATTCGTTGTTTGCGTGCTTGTTCGTTCTTTTGCATCTGGAACAGATTGGGGAAGAAGATAATAGATTTTCACATTTGGTTTCTACATTTTCAGAAAAAATGACAATTCTTACCCAAATACTAAAATCTTTGCAACTTTTGGAGTTTTTCTTTTTTGTTTTTTTTTTGGGGGGGGGGGGGGATTTCAGGATTGATATTTTTGTAAAACGTTTTGTAGCAACATGAACTGATTTTATGCATTTTGAAGTCAAAGTGGGCACGAAAGTCAAGTTTATGAAAATTGTCATATCTTTTTGGGTTTTATGGTTTTGAAGCTTCTCATTTTTTTATCGAGTGGGAGGATTGTATTGTCAAATCCACATTCAGCACTTTCTCATTCCCATTAGGTGTTTTTTTAATCATGTTTCGATTATAAAAAGGGAGAGAGATTATGATATAGGTATTCGAAATCCAAAGTTTTTCGATATTCATATCTTATGAATGATCATTTATGATTGAAGACCGATGTGACCTTGAGGGGAGTTTACTCAAATTCGATTTTCCTAAATTGATTATTTTTATGAAGGGTTTTCTCTTAACGAAGATTTTTTGGATGTGCTTTTATGCTCCAACTTAGGTAATTTGCCTTGGAGTTTTGGATATTCGAGGAAATTAAGTTACGTTTTGATGCTTTGTGTTGAAACATATAAGTGACCCTCTTAAACTTGACAGATCCGAAGCCATCTCCAGATCCGCAATCTATATCTCAACCGCTATTAGGAACCACATCCGCAGTCATCGTCATCATACTTAGTTTTAGTTTTATCTGTTATCTTTTGTCTTTACATTGTTTTACCCAGTGTGTCTTGCATGGCCACCTTAGACATATAAGACTTGTAATCTTCAAGACTCTATAAATAGAGTTCTCTTTCTGAATGAAAAACACATCTTTTGAATCTCATATTTGATCTTACTCTCTTCTTACTCTCTCATCTTTAAGTATCTTCAGAACTTAACTAATCGTAATCTCTATTCGGAGCAAGTCATTTTTGACTTCATCACTAAGTTTGATCGCACTCACTAACTTGGATTGATTGCAATCCTCGTTAAGAATCAACCTAAGTGTATACTTGATATAATACTTGTTGTCATTTATATTTCCTGATATTTCCGCACCTAACTATCTAACTATCTAACCTTTAACTTATTGTTGTTGAGATTTATGATCCTTTGAGTTAAACTTTATTTTGTAGTATTACTTGTTCTAATGTTTGTTCAAGTGTGTTTCTTAAGTTTTCCTCTCAACAATTGGTATCAATGCCAAAGTGGTTGCTTTTTGATTCTAAAAGGCCTTCTATACCAATGAAGCTCATTTATTAAAAAAAAACAAAAAAACCAAAATCTTTTCAAAACAAGGAAATATGGCATAAGCATTATCTCTCAATGTTTCCAACAGTGTTGGTGGTTCGAATAGAGCCCCAATACTGATGGCAAATGAGTATCATCACTGGTCTCAAAGAATGAAAATATATCTAAGGAGACTCGGAAGAGATGTATGGATATCTATAGAAGAAGGACCTCATGTCCCTGTTCTTACCCCGGTTCAAACCGACGGCGCTCAAGTCAGACTAGGAAGAGGTCAACCAGCCATGAATTGTCCCACCAAAGATGATCTTGATAAGATGGAAAATGGTGCTGTTGCATTTTATGAGATATCCTGTGGAGTTGCTCCTGACAACTTCGACATCATCATAAATTGCAACTCAGCTAAAGAAATCTGGGATGTTCTCAAGAACTTGTATGAAGGTTCAGAACAAGCTCAAGATAAGAAGCTCACTACTGCACTCAATGAATTCAACAACTTCAAAGATCATGCTGGTGAAAGTTTGGAAGACTCCTTCAAAAGTTTCAACTTGATTATCACAAAGTTGTCAAATGCTGGCACCGTCCGAAGTAACCATGAGACAAATCTTCATTTTCTAAATGGTTTGGGTAGACACTGGACTACGACTAAGATAATAGTCCAGGGAGATAGAAAAATTCATTATTTATCTATGTACAAGCTCTATGGTGAATTACAAGAACAAGAATCGACCGTACTCAAAGAATGTGCTGATTTCAGTGGACCGCTCGATCTCATAGCTCAAGTACCGCACAATCAATCTTACTCTCCCTCGTATGAAAATCCTCCACAGTCATACGAAGCTGACTCAGAGTATGATGATGAAGAAGAATTCCAAAACGCCATTGCCCGGGTAAGCCAACAATTCAATCGGATGTCACCCTCATCTTTCCACAAAAATCAAGAATTTACTAAATCTCCTTTAACCGCAACTTCAATCCTCAAAATAATCACTCTCGATATCCTAAAAACCCTCACTCATCACCGCAACCTCAAAACATTCAATCCAAACAGGCGCCGCAGCCTATCAAGTCAAATGACTCTAGTATTTCAACTGAAGACAAAACTAATGTCATAATTTGTAACAAGTGCAACAAGGAAAATCACTTTGCTAAAGATTGCAAAGCCAATGTAGTGAAAGACAGAGCATTCTACTTTAGAATGGCTCAAGAAATGGACGAAAAGGAGAAAGCAAGAGCATACGTAGCCCAGGTCAAGAGAGACCATCAAGTGTGTTCATCCGGAGATGAGGATGAAGATGTCAACAACATTAAGGGAAAAGACCTACATCATACATAATGAGCCTGCTTTGATTGGGGGTTGGGTTGAGGCGGTCCTGCTTTTGTGCTGTAGGCCAACATACACAAGGCGGTCTGGATAGACTATAGACCTAAGAGGGTATGCTAGTCATACCGAAGGCCCAGCGAGCGGTCCGGATAGGCTGAAGACCCTGTGAGGTGGTACAGACTTGGCGAAGGCTAGGAGAGAGATCTAGATAGACTGAAGGCCTGTGAGGCGGTCTAGTCAGGTTGAAGGCTCATTAAGCATGATGTTTTGTATTTGTTATATGATATGGTTATATTTGTATGACGTTGGTATTTTGGGGAAACTCACTAAGCTTCGGGCTTACACAACATCAAGGGAAAAAGTCCTACACCATGCATAATGACCATCAAGTTTGATTGGGGGTTGGGTTGAGGCGATCTTGCTTTGTGCTGTAGGCCAACATACACAGGACGGTCCGGATAGACTATAGACCCAGGAGGGTATGCTAGTCAGACCGAAGGCGCGGCAAGCAGTCCAGATAGGCCGAAGGCCCTGCAAGGCGGTCCAAACGTGTCGAAGGCTCGGAGAGAGGTCCAGATAGACTGAAGGCCTATGAGGCGGTCCAGTCAGGTTGAAGGCTCATTATGCATGTTGTTTTGTATTTGTTATATGATATGGTTATATTTGTATGGCGCTGGTATTTTTGGGAAACTCACTAAGCTTTAGGCTTACAGCTGTTAATTTTATGTCAGGTACCTCTAATGATCGCGGGAAGGCGAAGGTGTGATCGTGCACCTCCTCATATTTTCATGACTGATTTTGGGGATATTCTGATGCTTAAACTATTTTGAAAACAAATTGTAATAACTTAATGGTTTTAAATGTTTTAGAAAATTTTCAATTGGATTGAAAAATATGGGTGTTACAGTATGATTATGATTTTTGGGAACATCATCTTCATGTGGAAAAGTTTTTTCCATAAGATTCGGGAAGACCATAGTTGTCAGAACTAGACATCTACAGAGGGAGAAATTCAAGTTATTTGATTTAAGTCCATAATATAACACCCAAAATGAAATATTAAGGTTGGACCCAACACAATATTCTACAATTCGGAAGAAGGATTGTTACACCCCCGAATCAAGGATGGCAGAAACGTCTGGGGTGGAGAACTTCATGTAGTATCATAACAACGAGTATAATAGTGACCATAGCAAACACAACCAACATAAATATAATTGAAAAAGTTACACCATAGTATAAATTTACATGTTTCTAAATCAATTACATTATGTTGACAAAAATGAAATGTTTGACATCTTTGCGTCCCATCCTCAAAAGCAACTATTTACCTGTTTTACTAATTCACTGAGAATACGAGTAGTTTTGAAAAAAAGTGTCTACAATTAAGTTGGTGAGTTCATAAGCTTTTGAATGAAATGTTGAAATCCTTTCTTTGTAAAAGTAATGTTTATTCCAGAAAAATCCGATATTTTCCTTTTAAATTGTATTGTAGTCTTAAATGCCAAGACTAATAATGTAATGGTATTTTTCATGTGAATTGTAAATCTTGCAAGTTTAAATCGACATAAACTCGTTTAATTGAATAAAATCCCATAAATCTTATGTTTTGTTAATACCCCATGTGAGTTATTATAACCATGCTAAGACTTAGTCGGCCTCGTAATACGATGTTCTTCAGGCATCGCAAAGTTAAATGACACTTGTCACCTTAGACCTACCGGTATAGCTGTTGCATGTAGCTCAGTTGTGGGTTTGTCAGACCCAATATAGATCTATACACAACTATCACGCTCTCCCTACAAGAGACTCTGGTTACAATTACAAGACTTTTGATTTCGTTACTTTGGAAGTAATGTGAAACGAATGTGTCACAAATTTATTCATTAACAGATTTACGTAAAGTGAAATGAAAACCCCTTTTTGTAGAGATGTACTCTCTCGTGGTGTGATGAAAATGAAACATAAACTATGAATTGTTGTAGTTTATCCTAATTGTTTGTAATGTATATGAAAAATAAACTATACCTATTATAGTTTATCAAGATGTTTGTAATGTATAGAAACCTTTTCTGAGTAAGTAAAATGTAAAGCAAAACATAACTATGTTTATTATGCCTCATCTTATAGTAATTGTAATAATAAAGGATTTTTACAATTCAGTGAATATTTCCTGTTATATTTATATCACAACAGAGACCACATGCAAATTATGATGTCATCAAGGATTAACACTATGCTCAACATGCTACAAAATGTTATGAATGTTGTAAACTGTAAATTCGTTGTTTACCATTTCTACACTGATTTAGAAAAATCATATGAAGCCAAAAACTGAATCCGTAAAATCTGAGAGTTTATAAAATGTGACTAGTTTGTTCATAATTTTTATTATGATTTTTAGATTTCTCTAACGTGTGTGAAAATGTCCATATTCATAGACTGGTCCGAATTCGTAGCTACAGTGATAGGCAGTTTTATAAAAATCACCATAAATCGTATGAACATGTGCAAGTAGTCATTTTAAAGGTATAAAACTGAACTATTTGCACATAATACAATTTTGAAAACTAAAAAGTATAAGATGTTCAAAACAGTTCGTGAATGGAACTAAACTTTCCTGTTGAAAGCTGATATTTGACTTTAGTTAAGTTGTTGGTGTTTTAACTTGTATTTCCACCCTAAAACTTGAAGAAAACATGAAAATGTGGGGGTATGAACTCACCTTGACTGATTTCAATAGATGGATGATGAAGAAAAGGAGTTTCCAAGTCAAGAACATTTGGGAGATACTTGAGGATTTGAAGATCTAGTAACAAATATGATGATATTTGTGTAAGGAATCCATGATTTGAGTGAAAGGATGGAAGATAATCAAGTGTAGGATGAAGTTACTTACCAAACTTGGAGGGGAATGCTCAAGAATAGCCTTCAAATTTGAGTTTAGAGAGAGAAAGTGAGAGAGAGAAATGGGTTTGCTTCTTGGTGAAAGTGTGAAGAACGTGGGAGGAGAAGTAAAGATTTTCAGCCGTAATCACCCTCATATGCTGGAGAAAGAGGGTGAAAGGAAAAATAACTGACTAAGTAGCGATGAATAGTGACTAGGTATGGCCATGGAGTGGGTGTGGGGGATTGCTTGTGTCATAACTTAAAGGTAAAGGCAACATTCCACCTTAATATCATACCCACTAGATTTTATTCTTAGACAATGATTTCCCTTAAAATGTGTTTATATTATGAATATATAGGGTTTTATATGTCAAAATATGAGTTTGGGTGAAAATCCCACGTCAAAATCATGAAAAACGGGCTTAAAACGCGAAAGTGGTCAAAAACCGGGCAAAAGATGTGAATCTGCGAGAATTCGAATTCAGGGCCGAGGGTTCGGTCCCTGGGAAGCCAAGAACTGAAGGTAGCCTCGGTTGCATGAAAAGAACCAAAAGAAGGTTTCGGCCGAGAAATTTCATAGGCAAGAAGGGAAAATGGAGCGAATGCGAAAGTAAGAAAGGAAACGAAAGCGAAGTTCGGTCTCGGTTCATTTCGGTCCGCATGGGTTATGGTCTTGTTGTTTCTGTTTTGGTCCTCCAAGGTTCGGTCCTTCAGGTTTCGGTTTCGGTTGTTTTGGCTTCGGCTCTTCGGTATTTCGGTTCTTAGGGGTTTCGGCCCTAAGAGGGTTCGCCCCTATAAGGTTGTTTTTCAAGTAAACTTCCCGTTCTGTGCGGTTTTTGGCTAAGTTAAGTGCCGGGTTGCACCCAAATCATTATGGAAAGTTGAGGGAGGTTATGAGAGAGATTTGGTAGAGATTTGGGAGAGAGAGAGAGAGAGAGATTGATAAAGAGATATTGAGAGAGACTACATTTGTGACCTTTTTGGATATTTAGCTTAGTAACGCAAGGTTTGTAAACCCCGTTAAGCCTCGTTACGAGTGTTATATGTCCCCGAAGGGTATGTAATAGTGTTCTTATCGATTAGTTCCATCACTTACCCTGATTTGTGACAACCCAAGTTATTCCGTTACATTTCCCCGTTACCGTTAATGGAATATTCCACTGTATAAATGTTCCGTTAATTAGAGGGCGTCAATTTAATAAACATCCCATTTGGTTACATTTAGCATGTCGTTAAGTCGTGATAAAAGGAAATAAAAACACAGGGCCACACATTTCCATTTATTTGGAAAATGTCAAGTTTTATTATTACGACCGCTAAATCGGGTGCAACCAAAAGCCCCGTTTAACGGCAGTATCGGGTAAAATTCCACTGAGCCCCGACTGTGAAACCTATATAAGGGTGAGTGGAGTCCATTGGAGACTTTTTACACTCTCTCTCTATACTCTCTCTCTAGATCCGTTTTCGCCTCGAATCCGCAACCAAACGCTTCCAAATTGTAAGTCCGCTTACCCTAGCTTGTTCTAAACATTACTAGCTGTAGTTATAGCCCAAAAACCATTCAAGAAGGCATGGGATAAGGAGTTTACGGCCCAGGAACACTCTAGGGCCGTAAACCCCTAAAATGGTGCCAAACATGCCTCTAAACTTGCCCTTAAGCTTGGAAACTAATTAGGGATCTAGCCTAGGAGTGTTTAAACATCAAAACCCAATGAATTGGGGCATAAAAGTGAGTTTACGGCCCAAGCACATGCTTAGGCCGTAAACCCCTCAAAACCTTGTCTAAATGCCTCCAAAACACTCCTAAACCACACTAGGGCTTAACACATAAATTAGGGACTTAGTAATTGGGGTTTTGATCACTTAAACACATCATATTAAAAGAAAAAAAGGAGTTTATGGCCCAGGTCTATACCAAGGCCGTAAACTCCCCAAACCAAGTCAAAATGTTGGTTTTTGTCCCCCAAATGACCTTAGACATTTACCATAAAATACTAGGAAGGATTTAAGGGCTTAAACACATGAATTGGAGGGGTAAAAAGGAGTTTACGGCCCAAGCTAGTGTCTAGGCCGTAAACTCCCCAAAACACATACAAATGTTAGATTTAACCCCCCAAAATAGCATCACACTTCATTAGAAATTGCTAGAAAGGTAATAGGGGCTTAAAACTTCACTTAACTCAAAGACTGAGAGTTTACGGCCGTAAACTCCCATAGGAGTGTCTCTAGGCAGTAAACTCCTATAAAGTGCCCTTAGAAGCCTTAAACCCACTCATGCCTTTTAGGAAAAGTGCTTAGAATAATTCCATGATGCAAGTAGAAGCCTTAAACACACTAGAACCCATCACCATGAGTTTACGGCCGTAAACTCATGGTGAGATGTCCCTGGGCCGTAAACTATGTGATAGGGGTTTACTCTCCGATAGCAAGCTCCATTCCTTAGCCATACACACCCTAAAACGCTACCCGGGACACCCAAACACTTAGCCAAAGTGTTTTCCGCTCCTGTGAGCGCGTATATGTTTTTAATTAGTATTATATGCTAATTGTATGTGAACATATGTTACCATATGTTAAATAGGTCATTGTGTATGTTCGAGTCCTTGCGTGACACCGAACGCCCAAACGGCACCTTCGTCGGACCTACTTACACCATGTGAGTTCATACCCCTGAATGAACCGTTTAAATGTTTTAACATGTTTCATAGGGGGGGATTACAAGTTAAACATGCCAGTTATCATATCAATCACATGTGATTGATAACCCGCATGCACAAGATTTTACGATACTGTACACTGTTTTACTGAGTAGGACACTATAATGGTTTTCTAAAAGATTTTCATTTAATTCAAAACTCTTACTTGTACTGTTTTATCTAAATTCATTCTAAACTGGTTTATGAAGGATTTCCAAAGGCTTTCAAACATGTTTTTATAAAAGAATACAAATTGTGATTTTCCCGAGTATAAAGGTTTTTCATCAAAGATTCCCTTTTTGACGTATACTTTACTGTTAAATATTGCTGCTTTGCTTATACTTATTTTATACTCCTACTCTGTAACGCTTTCACTTAAACCTGAAATCACTTATAGCTGATGACGCTTATACTTATTCACACTCTTACTTAGTGATACGATTCTACTTCACTTATACTTGATATCGCCTTACTCCACTTATACTTGATACGCCCTTACTTCACTTAGTGTCGTCTCTACTTCGTGATACGCTTATACTTGTTCGACACTCCTACTTCACTTGCGACCGCTCCTACTTCACTTATTAGACACTCTTACTTCACAAGAATCACTTCTACTTGATACACACTCATTCGTAGTTAGATGTATGTATGTGCTTGTATAGATGCATATAGATAATGATTGAAGGACTCAGGAAGGTTTGTCCGCCCTATTTCCTTTTCTTCGTTGAGATGTGGTCTGGTGGGATCGGATGTCCATCCGAAGGTCATTTTATTCATTAGTTATATACTATGTATACAAGCTTAGGCATACGGGTTACTTCAGTCAGTTCAGTTAAGAGTCTCTACCTCAAGTCTACACTTACATTAGAAACCCACTATTGGGAAGTCTCTACCTCTAGTTCAGCACTTTCATTAGAAACCCACTATTTGGGATGCATCTTCAGGACACGGCCTTCTCCGTCGTCTAGTTGGTAACCAGAGTCTCCTGTAGGGAGAGCGGACATTGTGTGTATAGATCTATACGGGATTGACACCACCGCACCCTGACTGCTAGCTACAGTCCACGGCTCACCAAGCCAAGGGGTGACAAATGTCACATTATATAGATGCTTGTAGGGCGTCTGGTACTCTAGTGTCGGTTAGTATGGTTACGAGTATCCCGGGTTACCTTATAATTCATGGCCTTAAGGTAACGGTATTTCACTGGAAATTTACACTGTATGCTAGTAATTCATTTTCAGAGTCACATTGTTTCGACCCTACAAGACGTATCTTTCATTTGATACTGTCTGGGGTCTGTCTCCTCTGTTTTGACCTTACAAGACGTATCTTTCATTTAATACTGTCTGGGGTCTGTCTCCTCTGTTTTGACCTTACAAGACGTATCTTTCATTTGATACTGTCTGGGGTCTGTCTCCTCTGTTTTGACCTTACAAGACGTATCTCTCATTTGATGTTGTCTGGGGTCTGTATCCACTGTATTCACTGTATTCACTATATTCACGGTATACATTGTTTTAGACCTTGCTAGATGTATCTTTCATTTGATATTGCTTACGGTCTGTATTCACTGTTTTGGACCTTACCAGTTGTACTTTTCATTTGGTACCTTCTGGGGTCTGTGTCTCTATTGGTTAGACTGAACCAGGCGTGTCGTTCGTTCGATACTCTCCTGGAGTCTATGATTCCTTGCCTTAGTCAGCAGTCCTCACTGCTGAGGCATATGTTATTCCCTGGTGTCATTTGCTTTCCTCAATAATCAAATTCAGTAATTTGATAATGATAGCCATTTAGGGAAAATAACTTTTTAGCACATAACACTGACCAGTCTTGGTAGAAGGCTGCTTTATTTAAAGAAAATATAGGATTTTATGGAAAGGACTCTAATACACTGAAATCTCTTAAACTATTACTTTATTAAGTTATTTGAATGAAATGTCACCAAATGCTTATGAACTCACCAGCATTTGTAAAAATGCTGATACTCGCTTTTCAAATAACTTGTATTCTCAGGTTAGCATTAGACAAGTACATCCCCGGAGCTGTTGATGAAGATAGCTTAGTACCATGCTGTATTTATTCTATTACTTGTATTACTTTGATACCTTGTAATGTAACCATGTAAAATTATTCTATTAATGCAATGTTTTGTTGTACTTTTATTACTATAATGCATGTGTTGTGATACTTGACATGACGTCATCCACCCCAGAACGTTTCCGCCGTTTCGGGTTTTGGGGTGTGACATGATTAGGGTTTAAATTTTCTAAACACAAGAAACTTTCAAGTGATTACTTTATATTAACATAGCGAGTTGTACGACTTTAAACATAAGGAAAACCCTAATATACTAGGGTTAGCTAAGTTGACTAGTTTGACTTGTTGACCTTATTTAACTTTGGATGAACCAAAATTTGACGATTGTCACAGGGATGCCGTAATGTAATTGTAAAATATTTGAGGGTAGGTAAATGACGATTTACCAATTCCCCCCATGAAAAACGAAAAAGAATTGTAGGTTTTTAATGAATTGAAATTCCTAGATTCTTTGATATTCATTGAACTTTTCAATGGCATGTTTAAATCTTGATTATGTGCTTCAGGTTTGTGACTGGGATGCCGAGGATCACAAACAAGTTGTGAATAACCATGCAAATTAACTTGGTACAATTAATGTTACAAATCACCTAATCGATGTACCGGTTAACCACACACGCTCCATTGATCCATGATTAACATCGAGCTACCCATTTCCATCCTTCGTTAGTCCCAGATTACTGTGCTAGTTAACCACACACGCTCCACTAACGATTAATGAGGTGTAATGTGCAATTTCATGGGTTAGCATCAAATTCACATTTTTCCTAAGTAACTAAGATTGGGAATTTATAAAAGTATTTAGTTACTTGGTATTTCATTATAATTTCAATGAGAATCAATGTCCTATCCTACCCGTTCGGCTAACGACCCTCCACCAGTCAAGGAAGCGGTGGGTGAGAGTGGACACCCATTAAACCACCATTTTATAGGCAACAAACTTATACCCCCTTATAGACCGGCTTCGTGAATGAGGCCTACTAATGGTAAGACTGACCTTTTACTTATACATATATAATATATTAAACTTTTAATTTTATATAGTATAAGGGTATATTTTAAACATTTAAAATACTAGGTGGTTAATCTATTAATAAATTATACTCTTAATTTAATTAATCTTAAACCATGTTATTATGGATTTTTAAAACTTCTCTTTAAATTAAACACTTTAATTAATTTAATAAAGTCCATAAGGCGTAATTGAACTATTCAAAGCATCTAGGTTATTAAAAATTCAAAATTAAAACGATTTAATTAATTCTTAAATTATGAACCCAAGAGATGCATCTTTGACCTTTCGATTACTAGATGTTTTAGAATTCAATATTACAAATTAAAACTTTTTTAATTAAACTTTTCAAATTCCAAGACCTTAGGGCAAGTTTTGAAACTCTTCAAAACCTTTTGGATTCTAACTTGATGACAAGTTTTGTAACCATCCAAGACTCTTGAATTCCATAACTTATGGCTTTAATGTTGTTTTAATGGATGAGACTTTTCTTGTTCCATAACTTGAGGACAAGTTATGGAACTCATTAAAAAAATTATTTAGATCAATTTCAAAAAACAAAATTATCATATAATTCATGATTGATCTAACTAAATTCATATAGCAAGATAATATCAAATCAACAATTTACAAGTGACTTTGTGTATCATATAAAAAAAACAATTATCTTAAACCTTTGACAATTATCTTTTGATTGGATGAGTATAATCACTACCATATCAGAAAAATACAATTTTTTATGATTACAAAATAGTTTGTGTTAATGATCCTAATCCAATTATGGCGAAAAACTCGAAATTATGCAACCAGAAGACTTTATTCAACGAGTGCATGAACTTGACTCGTCGAGTTGCCCTTTTAATGAGTGAACTCGTCAAGTCCGTCAGTGGACTTAGCGAGTTCATCAGTCAGAGGCTAGAAAACCGACTTTTCAGCTTTGAAAAATAACCAAGCATCAAATATAACAAAAAACTCTCATTGGCTCTGATACCATTGTTGGGTTTTAAGTACTATAACACTCCTATGGTGCACATACAACCCTAGTAGCTTTGGATCTAGGTTTTCTCAAGTTATACATGCAATAAAATTTCCAAAGCATGCAGCCTGCAACTAGCATACAATTTTGGTACATGAATCATAAAATAAAATTCGAAGAACACCTCTTTATTGTAGCTTGTAGTTTTGGCCTTTCAAGAGCTTAGCACCTCAGGTATGATGCCTCAAATGGTTCACAAACACCATGAACAAAGGAGGACTTTGTGAGAGAGGTTAAGCACCACCAAACTCGGCTAAGGTTGTCTTAGAACTCATTAGGTGAACCGATTTTGGCTAAGGGGTGACATTTATATAGTGTGGGATTCCAAGGGCCATGGGTAAACCCTAATCCATACACTTAGGTTATGATCTATATCTTATGTGGGCTAACTCTTCATGGATACTTACATAAAATTAGCCTAACATGGATCAATAGCCCAAACAATATATATATATATATATATATATATATATATATATATATAAATGATTTACATAATCAGTCCCTGTTAATTTAATTAGTCTTTTTTTATCACTAAATTAATTCGAAATTAATTCTTGATCAATACTAATTAAACAATATGATTTCGCAATTAATATATTATACTTATAATATATTAATAAATCATAAATAACCTCTTTCTCAAATATCCATCCTATCAAATTGTTTTGGTGAAGGCAACCCAAATGGACCATGCTACTATCAGGTCAAGTACATACCAATTATAGTTATCAGCTTCGACACCTAATCCAACACTTTATGCCTACGAGTTGTTATAAAACGATATTTGCTAAGGACATATGATCCTATAGAGTCACACCTTAACTATTTATATTTATAAGGCATTAACATATAAGTCATGTACAAATTAAATGGACACTTTGAGTAGTCATTTAATTAGCATATGGAACGAGTAGTTAGAAGCTTGAGTAAATGGCACTTATTGCCTCCACTTCGCTTGTAAAATCCGTGAACCACTTAAGAGGATAAAGGGTTGAGTGTTGTCTTCCATTTAAGATCACATACCTCTTTACGAAGCCATGTTATGACTTGTAAGAAGGGATGGTCCATTATTTCACTTGCCTTAGTATATAAGGAAGATATGGATGCCAAAAACTAGCTATTTTTTGTTACACACTTCTCTTCTTTTTCCTCTCAAAGTCGAGAACATAAAGTGCTATCCCCTCTGTTTCCTCCTACAAGGTGTTGTGAAGATTGATTGATTTTATGATGGTTTTCCATAAGGCTTATTTGTTATAACTATTAATGGCTTAAGAATAACTTAATACAAGTGAATACTAGCATGTTTTAGTGGGTGATCCTTTCTTGATGGATACATTATAAAGAGCTTCTTATTTGGAGCCTCATCCCATCTTTATCAAATTTCAATCTTACATGAGAATCAAAGTCTTTAAAGGTTGTAACACTTTTACTTTTATGTTTGACTTAATCTTTCCATCATTGCGAAATGCTCCTTGGTGGGTTAGAATGGTTTTAAAATTGATTCTAATTATAAAGCTTCCATTGCCATTTTTAGCATTTTTAGGAAAACGATTTTGAATAAAACTCACCAGAATTCAACTACATGAGAGGAAAATGGATGTGGATGGAGTTCAGTTCTCAAAGTGAATGTATTAAATTTAAGAAAAATTATCATCTTATATGTTTCTTTATGTAATTGAATCCTTTAACCAATAATATTATGGTGTAAGAAAATCATATTTGGATTGAGGTAGATACATTACCACTAAGTTCATGGACGTCAAGTTCTTACACAAGGGTAAGTAAGATGTGGGGGTCGTTATATTTGTGGGTGATGATCATGTAACGTCCCAAAAATTGAGACCAAAAACTTCATTTTTTAAAATAATAAAACCATCATTTAGAATAGGTCCATAAAACCAGAGTATGATCAACACATCCAAATACATCAAAGTAAAATAAAAAGTGGAGCGACATGGTCTGTGCGATGTGATCACCCCGAGCTCTTCTCCTTGGATCTGGAAGTACCTTAAACATAAACTGAAAACTGTAAACATGAAGCTTAATGAGTTCCTCAAAACACCCATACCCTACATATCAAACATATAGAAGGCCTTGGCCGTCATCGCCCCCCTGAAATTAGGCACTGCCCGTAATCGTCAGTAATATGAGATGGGCCCAGCCACATCACATTCATCCGACCCCTCTAGGCATTGAACAGTGCCCAGTATACATACAATGCATAAACACATGCAAGAATCACACAGATAAATAGCATGCAATATAATCATCAGGCTCTGCCTGGCTACGGGCCCCTCCCGGTATACATATAATGTAACTCCTGATGGTTCCAAGGAGTTGAAGAAGCTAGAAGTTGCTTAGCCTGAAGAGGAGGTCTTGGATCCAGAACCTCTACCCATTTTGCAAGAACTTTGAGGTATCAAGTTCTTATCTTGGTTCCTAGACGTTTAGATATTGCTTTTTGTTAGATCGTTATGTTTTAGTCATGGTTTGGATGGATGTTAGGATTAGGACGTCCCAAAGGCTTGTTCTTTTAGATCCAAAGTATTCATGGACTCCTTTGACATAAAGGTGCCAACTGTATGGAGTTTAGGGCTTAATGCATCGATTAAGTCCTTCATTAGGTCCTTTTTAAGCCTTAGAGCTTCTTAAGGTCATGCTTGGACGTAAAGTTAGCAAATTTACGTAGTATTTCAGCTTAAAGGGGTCAAATCTACATTCTGGAACAATTCTTAAAAGGTTAGGAGCTTAATCTTGAAGTTGGCTGAATTGGATGAGTATGTTGGGCATACAAGGCTGTACGCGCAACATACAAGCCCTCAATGAAATACGCTAAGCGTACCAGTTGAGTACACCCAGTGTACTTAGTCTGATGGAATTTCAATAATGGACTTTCGCTTTAGCCCTTGGTTTGGGCTTGGAAGGTTAGGGTTATTTGGGCCATATGACTTTGGTAGTTTTTATGCCAAGTATGTTATTGGGCCTTGAGCTAAGGCCCATATTAAGTGACTAGGCCCAATTGGAATTTGGTCTATACTTTAGGCGTTGATGGATTGCTTAGCTTTTGGGCCCATTGGATTGTGGTTATGGGTTTCATTCTTAGACCAAGCTAGGTTAGGGGTAAAATAGTGTTTTTACCCTAAGTAGAGATTTTTGGTTATGAAGTAGATCCCTTATGTTAGTTAGTTTTTATTTATTGATAGCTCGGGGAGTTGCAGGACCAACAGTCGGGGATCATTCGTTTCTTTCAGCTTTTCGAGGCGAGTCTTCCTACTGGGTTTAGCAGATCGAAGGTACTAATGCCAACCCATGTTTATGTTATGTTAGTTTGCTAGCTGTCTTCGTGACTCTTGCATGTGTATGTGTTTATATGCTTACCGGGCTAGGGACGATGTCGGGTGGGGCCCAATGACCATTTGTATGCTATGTATGTTTGTGATTATTGTGTGTATATGTGATTATTTGATATATGTTATATGTATGTTGGGTGGGGCTCGATCTATTACCGAGTAGGGCTCGATGCTAGGCGGGGCCTTATTCCGGATGGGGTCCGATGTTGGGAGGGGCCCGTTATATGCTTATCGTATGTATGGTATGAGGTAGATTGTGGAACTCACTAAGCTTTGTGCTTACGATTTTTATTTTGTGTTTCAAGTACATCTGGTTCCAAGGGGAAGAGCTCGGGTTGACTGCATCACACACACCATATGTAATCTGTTTATGGGACATGCTATGATTTTGATGATATTTGACCTATTTATTCTATTGGGATATATGAACAATGTTTTTGGAAAACTATTTTTACTTTAATCAAAAATGAAATTTTTGGATCATAACTTTTGGATGTTTCAAGTTGAGTTAGAGTCTTGGTTTGAGGGATTCGGGCACACTCTCGGGTGTGTCTGAACTCAAATTGAGGATTTGATAAAGTTTTCAAAAAGTAACATATTTTAATAAATGGTTTTCTAAAATAAGGAAGAGTGTCGTGCATGCAATCAGCCGAGCTCAAGTATGTTTTCCCAAAATACCCATATATGTTTATGTTATGTTTTGAATTGTGAATTTGTGAATCTCATGCTTGACTAGGGCTAAGGATCTAGGTGATATGCCTTTCTATGCGTGTTGTATAAGCTTATAAACTTGCATGCTAGTAGTGATCAGTCATTAATAGGATGGCCTGATTAGGTTGTGCTTGGTTCTAATTACTTGAAGCTTGAATGGTGCTTGCTTTGTGCTTTTAGGAGTTCTAACTAGCTTCAACTAACTAGTAAACGATATGCTAAGTTACATATTATGGAAACTAAATAATTTTAGATGGTTAGGTTTTAACTCTATTGTGCAGGTCTTGTTTGAGTCCAAATGTTGTGGTGTGAGACCTCTCATTTGAAGAATTATCTAGTTTTTGTAGTATGCAATTGTATTATTGCACTAGTTAGTGGAAGTTAGCGGGAGTTCCTTCAGCAGCTGACGGCGGAGAGTGGTGTGGAGTATGCCCTAGGAAGACCTAGATTGAGATTTAGTGTTGGGAGCCTTATATGTGAGGAATTGTTGGATATAAAGTAACTTGGCTGAGTTAAGGCACTTTTTAAGGAAATTACTGATGGGCTTTGAGCAATAATAACACTCCTATGGTGAACATACAACCCTAATGCTTTAGATCTATGTTTTCTCAAGTCATACATGCAATTTTCTTTTTATCTAAAGCATGAAGCCTAACTAGCATATAATTTTGAGATTTAAAACATAAAACAAGTGAGATGAATACCTCTTTGTTGTAGCTTGTAGAACTTGGCCTTTCAAGAGCTTAGTACCTTTAATGAGTCACAAACACCAAGAACAATGGATGATTATGATAGAGAGGCTAGGAGGCACCAAAAATCAGCTAGGGTTTCTTCTTTGAAGACTTGGCTGATTTTTGGAGTGCTAGGGGTTACATTTATAGAGTGGAATTCGAAGGGTCTCGTCTTGTAAACCCTAATTCATTCATTTAGGCCTTTAATCTAATAACTCATTTGATAGCCTTTTGGACTAACTCTTCATGGACTCTCACATAGATTTAGTGCATCTCTAATTAACCTGGATCATTGGCCCAAACTATATGTATCACTTATTTACTTAATCTGTCCCTGTTAATTTAATCAGTCTCTTTTGATCACTACATTAATTCCAAATTAATTTCTGATCAATACCAATTAAATAATATGATTTCTCAATTAATATATTATTCTTATAATTTATTAATAAATCACAAATAACCTCTTTCCCAAATATCCATCTTATCAAATTGCTCCAGTGAAGGCAACCCAAAAGGACCATGCTCCTATCGGGTCAAGTACATACCAATTATAGTTATGAGATTAGACACCTAATCCAACAGTCTCCCACTTGGATAAGTCTAATAACTATAACTACCATTGTAACTTCAAAAGCCGATTAGCAATCGTAGCTCTCAAAAGTCGCTGTCGAACTCTAACCTAGTCAATAACGCGTCCTTAAGAAAAGTGATCATATAATACTCTGTTCTTCAAGATATCGTGTGGAAAAATACATGGAATAAAGTCATACTCATTGTTCAACAGTTTGTTTCCAGATTTCTGATTTGTTTAACATAGAACTTAATTGAACACATCAATTGAGTCCTGACCAGGCCCGGCACATGAGTCAAAACAAAATGATCGAGGGACCCATGATATCACTTTTAATCCTCTTAGGATAAAAGGAACATATAAACTTCGAGTTATATGCTTGTACTAATTACTTGTTAAATTATACACAACCACACGTTTTACAACATCAAGTTACTGATGCCTTTTCATACTATCAATGCCCAACCAAATCGTAATCAATAACTCATATATGTTGGTTTGAAGACTATATGATATTATCATCTCACAACCAATCGTGATAAATTCCATGAATTGATTCATGTGAGCGCGAGTTTAATCCAATACTTAAATCTTATTTCAGGAGCACTCATGAACGTTGTAGTAGAATTTTGCCATGTCTAAACACCTTAGACAATCTACAAGCCAATTCGTGACAGTCTAACCTCATAGCTTACTTCCAAAGTATGATTGACTGTGGATAGTCTGAATAACCATATTATTTTGGAAGTCAAAACATGCAAAAAGTGAACATAAAATAAACAATTGACAGAAGATAATAAGCTTTAATTATAAATAAAACCTTTATTATTTAATCATCAAATGTCAATTATGTTTATTTATTACAAGTTTCTAACTACCTATCTAATCACTAAAACTAATATCGTCTCTTATGCCAATGCTCTTAGCATGCTGCAAATGCTTAACCCTACGTAGTCCCTTCATAAGGGATCTGTTAGGTTATCCTCTGATGATACCCTATTCACTACAACGAGTCCCTCTTCTAATCAATAACTTATGAAGTGATATTTTCTGTCGATGTGCCTGGATCTATCATGATCCCTTGGTTCCTTGGTTATGGCGACCACACCCTCGTTGTCATAGAAAATTTCCATAGGCTCATTTACATCTAGTACAACTCCAAGGTCTCCGATGAAGTTCTTTAGCCATATTGCCTCCTTCGATGCTTCGCTTGCTGCTATGCACTCTAATTCACACGTTGAATCAGCTACAGTTTCTTGTTTGGAACTTTTCCATGTTACTGGTCCTCCATTTAGGCTAAATACCCAGCCCGACTGAGAGCGGAAATTATCTCTATTGGTCTGAAAGCTGGCATCACTATACGCTGTTACTCCTAAGTCATCGCTCCCACCGAGGGTAAGGACCCAGTCCTTAGTTCTCTACAGGTACTTAAGAATGTTATTTAATGCTATCTAGTGAGTTCTACCATGATTCCCTTGATATCGACTAACCATGCTCAAAGCAAAAGCCACATCAAGGCGAGTACATGTCATAGCATACATGATCGAGCCAACGACATAAGCATATGGTACTTGACTCATTTCTGCTATTTCGGCATCACTACTCGGACTCTGAGTCTTACTCAGTTTGGTATTGCTCTGGATAGACAATTCTCCTTTCTTGGAATTCTCCATGTTGAAACGTTTCAACACCTTGTCCAAGTAGGTACTTTGACTAACTCCTATTAGTCTTTTACTCCTATTTCTCAATATCCTTATCCCTAGAATGTAAGCAGCTTCCCCGAGGTCCTTCATAGCAAAACACTTCCCAAGCCAAGACTTAACTTCCTGCAAGGTTGGAACGTCGTTTCCTATGAGTAGTATGACATCCACATACAATACCAGAAAGCTAACTATACTCCCACTAGCTTTGACATATACACAGGACTCATCCTAACTTCTCGAAAAACCAAACTCTTTGACTTTCTCATTGAAACAAAGATTCCATCTGCGAGATGCTTGCTTTAATCCATAAATGGATTTCTCAAGCTTACACACTCTATTAGGGTACTTCGCATCTACAAAAACCCTTAGCTGACTCATGTAAACATCTTCAACAAACTTCCCATTACGAAAATCGGTTTTGACATCCATCTGTCATATTTCATAATCATGAAACGCAGCTATGGCTAGCATAACCCTTATAGATTTGATCTTTGCTACTGGTGAGAAGGACTAGTCATAGTCAACTCTAGGAGTTTGAGTAAAGCCCTTCGCAAACAATCGTGCCTTATATGTGTGTACTTTCCCATGTATGTCAGTCTTCTTCTTGAAGATCCATTTGCACCTGACCTTCTTACAACCTGGTACATTTTCAACAAAGTTCCAAACTTGATTGTCATACATGGACTGAATCTCGCTGTCCATTGCCTCTTTCCACTTTGCAGACTCTTGGCCCGCCATGGCTTCCTTGTAGTTGTTAGGTTCATCTATGTTTATCAATGTACTATCACTGATAAACATATCACCTTCAGTTGTTATATGAAAACCATATAAGAAAGGTGGAATGATAACTCTACTTGAACATCTTAGAGGTATGGAATTGTCATCTGGTTCAACAGGAGTCTCATCCTTAAGTTGATTGCCAGTGTTAGAGGTTCCTTCATCGTTGAACTCTTGAAGCTCTTCAAGGTCAATTTGCCTCCCACTATCCTCTTGGCATATGAGTTATCTTTCATGAAAGACACCCCTCCACGCTATGAAGACCACGTTCTCACTACGTTTATAAAACAAATATCCAAAGGATTTATGTAGGTAGTCGATGAAAATATAACGCTCACTATGAGGTTCGAGCTTGTCGTGAGTCTATCATCTTACGAAAGCCTCGCAACCCAAAACCTTAATATGTGCTAACAAGGGAACCTTCCCTATCCACATTTCGTGAGTTGTTTTGGAAACCTTCTTAGTTAGGACTAGATTAAGGATATGCGCTTCTTGTTGACATGTCCAAGACGACAATGCCACAAGCATGCCTCGTCCAAACCATTGGACGAATCAATATTCAATACATTATTTCCTAAGTTGTCAACAACCATCACAGTTTCATATACAACATTACAAGGCAATGCTTCAAAATAAAACTTATCATTATAAAAAGCATTTATAGAACCAATTTGATTATTAAATGAAAATCTAAAACCTTGTTTATACAAACCATGAAAAGAAATAATGTTTCTTGCCATATCTGAAGAGTACCAACAATTATTCAACTCTAAACCTAACCCACTACTAAGCATTAAAGAATAAACTCCAATCTTGGTGATAGGCGACACTTTCTTATTCCCCATGATCAAGTTCATCTTCCCGTGCTCCACATCCCTACTTCTTTTTAGAACCTACAAATAAGAGCAAATGTGGAAACCACATCCTGTATCAAGGATTCAAGAACTAGCATATGATGAGTTATTAGATTGAATAGTGTAAATACCTACAAAGGGGGGATTTATCTTCCCATCCTTAATGTCCTACAAGTATTTAGGGAAGATTCATATCTAATTATCCTTTTCATGACAATATAAGCACTCTGCTTCCTTTGGGTTGGATGAGGGAGTAGCAGGACCACCTTTGGACCCACTTGAAGACGATGCATCATGAGACTTTCCCTTGTGATTCTTTGAAGGAGCTTTCCTTTTCTTCCCTTTCCCATGTCCAAAAGCCAGGACTGGGGTAGTAGCAGTAGGTGTGGGAACAACAGACTTGCCTTTTAAACTATTTTCAGTAGTTCTCAGAAGGCCTTGAAGCTTGCTTAGAGTGACTTCCTCCGTGTTCATATGGTAAGTCATTCTAAACTGATCATAACAAGGAGGAAAAGAGTGTAGGATAATAGCAATAGCTAACTCTTCGTCGAAATTGACATTCAACATTAGCAACCGGGTTGTGATGGACTCTCATTCCTTCATTTTTGTTGTTATCATTGAGGCAATGATTTCATACCTTTCTTGTCGAGCACTCTGATGGTACCTTTCCATCAAGTCTTGGTGCATCTAAAAATTCCATAAGTCATCGTAGGACATCTGAAGCTCAGAACTCATAGTGGCTGGCATGATGCACGACACCTTTGTCACATCCTTCTCATGAGCTCTATACTTAGCCAGTTGCTCAGGAGTAGCGGTTTCTGATGGGTTATAGCCATAAGAACATCATATGTGCTCATACAAACCCTAATGCTTGGATCTAGGTTTCTGTATTGTACATGCAATTCATCCAAGACTATAAACCCTAGATCTAGTATATAATAATCAATATAACATATGAATTAGGTTTTAGATCATACCTTGATTGTTATGTAGCAATAACAATCACAATTCCTCCTTGTAATGACTTTAGAAAGCTGAGAGTCACAAATGTCACTCCTCTAATGGCTCACAAACACCAATACCAAGAGGATGAAGAAGAGAAGAGAAGGAGGCTGCCCAAAAACGTGTGGAAACCCTAATCCACAAGTTCACCACGTTTTTGAGCCTTAAGGGTCCTTTAAATAGAGAGGCTATTAGGGTTATCTAACAAGGAAACCCTAATTTGGATGCTTAAGCCCTAAGAAACCCATAGGCTCCTTCCTTAAAGGCCCTAGGACGATTTCTAATGGGTTTCCCCATAGAATTCATCCACCCCTTTAATTAGGAGTCCATTAGCTCAATATTCAACTATCATACAATTGACAGTTCTAGTCCCTTAAGTTTAATTAATGTCTTTTAGCCACAAACTTAATTCTTATTAATTCTTGACTAATATTAATTAAACAATATGCTTTCTCCTTTAATATATTATTCTCATAATATATTAATAAATCATATTTAATCCTTTCTCTCCATTATTCATCCTATCAAGTTGCTTTGGTGAAGGCAACCCAAAAGGACCATGCACCATTGGGTCAAGTACATACCAAAATAGTTATGGACTTAGACACTAATCTAACTATTTCTTCATCAATCTCCTTTAGATTTTTTTCGAGGACATATTCCTTTTCCTCATATCAAATGGCCATGAGAATGTTTCGAATCCATTCATTGAAATTTGACCCATCAAAAATGACCCTCCCACATAAGTTCATGAGGGAGAAAGAGCTAGAAGCATTTGAGTTTGAAGCATTGTTTGAAGCAAACATCTGAAAAGAAATACAAGTTTCATTTGATAGAAATTCCTTAATATAACACCCAAATGAAATATTATGGCTAGGAATGAAACACAATATTTCACAATTCGGAAAAGGGATGCCGTAATCCAATTGCAAAATATTTGAAGGTAGGTAAATGGAAATTTACCAATTTCACAGCCCAAAACTAAAATTTTAAGTTTTATGAAATTCATAGTTCTTTGAGATTCATTGAAATTTTCAATGGCATGTTCAAATCTTTATTATGCCCTTCAAGTTTGTGACTGGGATACCGAGGATCACAAAAAAAGTGTGAATAACCATGTAAATGTGCTTGGTACTCTCGATGTCATTTATCACCTAATCAATGTCTTGGTTAACGACACACGCTCCATTGATCTATGATAAACATTGAGCTACCATTTGTCACTCCTGCTTGTCCAAGTTAGTGTGTTGGTTAACCACGCATGCTCCACTAATGACTCGGCAATGTGCAAAGTGCAATTTCATGGAATAACATCATTTTCACATTTTTTTTCTAAAGTAACTAAGATTGGGAATTTAGAAAACATTTAGTTACTTTTATAATTGTCATTGTACTTTTTAATGAGAATTAATGTCCTTTCCAACCCGTTAAGCTAACGACCCTCCACTAGTTAAGGAAGCGGTGGGTGAGAGTGGACACCCATTCAATCGTCATTTTATAGGCAATTTCCTTATACCCCCTTATAGACCAGCTTCGTGAATGAGGCCTAGTAACGGTAAGACTGACTGTTTTATACATACATACATACATACATACATACATACATAAATATATATATATATATATATATATATATATATATATATATATATATATATATAAGTATTAAGTTATTAATATTACAATAGTATAAGGGTTGAATTTTAAACTTTTTAATCAAATTTGAAATTCCAAAACTTGAGGGCAAGTTTTGAAACTCTTTAAAACCTCTTAGATAAAATTTGAGACCAACTAAATTATTCATATAGTATGTCGATATCACAAAATTTGACCTAATCAAATTTCATATAGAAAGATAATTCACATCAAATTCTACAAACAATTAATTTATCACATAAACATGTAATTATCTGAAAATTTGACAATTATCCTTCAACTGGATGAGGATAATCATTACCTTATGATAAACAATGATTTTTATCAGTCAAAACAGTTCATGGTAATGACCTTAATCTAATTCTTGCAAAAAAAAACCCGAAAATATGCAAACAGATGATCCAACTCGTCGAGTCAGGCAATGGACTTGTCGAGTTGGATCGACTAGTCGAGTTCCTTCATAGGACTCATCGAGTCCACCAGTCAGAGAGCAGATTTCATTTGTTTCAACTTTGAACAATTAACCAATGAATCAATATAACAGAAAAAACCCTAAGCTTTGATACCACTGATGGGTTTTGAGCACTATAACACTCTTATGGTGCATATAAAACCCTAATGATTTGGATCTATGTTTTCTCAAGTTATACATGCAATTTTCTTTTTATCCAAAACATGAAGCCTAACTAGCATAAAATTTTGAGATTTACAGCATAAAACAAGTTAGATGAATACCTCTTTGTTGTAGCTTGTAGAACTTGGCCTTTCAAGAGCTTGGTACCTCAAATGAGTCACAAACACCAAGAACAATGGAGGATTACGAGGATTGATGATCTTTTCGACTACCTTGGATATGTATCGACTATCGAGAGTTGAATAAGGTAACAATAAAGAACCGTTATCCCCTCTCGAGGATTGACGATCTTTTCGACTAGCTTCAGGGTGCATCTTGGTTCTCCATGATTGATTTTCGATCGAGTTATCATCAGATGTGGGTCCGAGATGAGGATGTGCAGAAGACAGCTTTCCAGACTCGATATGGTCATTACGAGTTCGTGGTGATGCCTTTTAGGATTACAAATGCTCCAGCCGCGTTCATGGATCTCATGAACCACATATGCATACCGTCGTGGTGATAGTATTCATCGATGATATCTTGGTTTATTCAAATACTTAGGAGAGGCATGAGGAGCACTTGAGGGAGGTGATGGAGACCTTGAGGAGGGAGAGGCTTTTTGCAAAGTTCTCCAAGTGTGAGTTCTGGGTACGCGAGGTGTAGTTTCTGGGGCACCTTGTCAATTAGAAGGGTATTTTGGTCGATCCGACAAAGGTCGAGGCCGTGATGCAGTGGGAGGTTCCGAGGTCTCCCTCTGAGATTCGGATTTTGATGGGTTTGGCTGGTTATTATTGCAGATTCATTTAGAATTTCTCCAAGATCGTTGTTCCCTTGACTCGACTAACCAAGAAGTCGGTGACTGTTCAATAGAGGCATGAGTAGCAGGCAACTTTTGAGACTCTTAGGCAGTGGTTGTGTGAGACGCTTCTGACCCAGCCGGAGGGTGTTGATGACTTCGTGGTTTATTGTGATGCAACGATCATAGATTTGGGGGTAGTGTTGCTGCAGCGGGGTCGTGTGATCGCTTACGCTTTCAGGCAGCTGAAGCCTCATGAGACGAATTATCCGACACATGATTTAGAGTTGGGGGTTGTGGTTTTCGCCCTCAAGATTTGGCGACATTACCTCTACAGGGTTTGGTGTACCATCTACACGGATCATAAGAGCCTGAGGTACTTAATGGATCATCTGAATCTGAATATGAGGCGGCGTCGCTGGTTGGGTATGCTGAAGAATTATGAGTCGGCGTCAATGGTTGAATGTGGTGAAGAATTATGATTATGAGGTCATTTAAAACCCGAGGAAGGCCAATGTAGTGGCTGATGCTCTCAGCCTCAAGGTGATCACGAATCCGATCAAAGACCTATGTTTGAGGATGACCATGATTACTTTGTCATTAGAGCGGATTCGTGAGGCATACGTGGAGAGTATAAAGAAAGAGCATTGAAAGAGCCAGTGTGTTGTGGGGTAGGTGGCTTCATTCGATTATGATAGCCGTAGATTGTTGACTCTGCATCAGAGAGTCTGGGTTCCATACTAGGGTGGTGTGCGGCAAGTTTTGATGGAGGAGACTCATAAGTCGAGATTCTATATTCATCCCGGAGAGACAAAGATTTATAGGGATCTTCGTTCTAATTATTGATGGCCTTGCATGAAGCAGGATATAGCATTACGTGGAGCGGTGCTTGACTTGCAGGAAAGTCAAGGCTAAGCATCAGCAACCTGACGACAAGATGCAACTATTTGATATTCCTATATGGAAATAGGAAGACATCACTACGTATTTTATCATGAAGCTTCCCATGATTGCATACGGAGTGGATTCTATCTGGGTCATCGTGGATCGATTGACCAAGAGCGCACATTTCATTCTGATCCTAGAGAGTATTTCTGCAGAGAGGTTACTCGAGATTTATGTTCGGGAGGTGGTGGCACGTTATGGGGTGCCGTTATCAGTGGTTTCAGACAGGGATGTTCAATTTACTTCGAGATTCTAGAAGCGGTTTCATGATGAGATGGGTACTCATCTCCATTTCAATACTGCATTTCATCCACAGACCGATAGTCAGAGTAAGTAGACTACTCAGACTCTTGAGGATATGTTGTGTGCGTGCGTGTTGGATTTTGGTGGCAGTTGGGATACGTATCTTCCATTAGTTGAATTTTTGTATAACAACAATTATCAAGCCGGTATTGATCGACTTCCTTTTGAGATGCTCTAAAGTAGGAAATGCAAGACCCCAATTTATTGGGGCGAGGTAGGTCAACGAGTTATGGGTAGTATTGAGGTGGTGCTCAAGACCACTAAGTTGATTCAGTAGGTTCGAGCAGGTTCCAGACAGCTCAGTGTTGGTAGAAGAGCTATACCAGTAGGCGCCGGTCAGACTTAGAGTTCTATGTGGGAGATATGGCTCTCCTGAAGGTGTCACCTTGGAAAGGTTTCATCCGGTTCAGGAAGTAAGGCAAGTTGGGGCCCAAGTATATTGGCCTATTCATGGTTTTGACTTGGCTGGGTCGGGTTGCATATCGTCTTGATCTTCCAGTCGAGCTCAGTCAGATTCATAACACATTTCATGTCTCTCAGCTGCGGAAGTGTTTAGTGGATGATTCCATAGTTGTACCTTTGGAGGATATTCAGGTGGATGACAGCCTGAATTATATTAAGAGACCAGTGAAAATTTTAGATCGGAGGAAGAAAACCTTGAGTAACAAGGTTGTGGAGCTGGTAAATGTGTAGTGGCCGCACCACAAGTGGTAAGAGTGGACGTGGGAGCCTGAGGAGGAGACGAGGGAGAACTATCTAGAGTTCTTAGAGACAGCAGACTTCAAGGATGAAGTCTGATCCAGGTGGGGAAGAATTGTAACGTCCAATGGTTGCAAGGAGTTGAAGAAGCTAGAAGTTGATTAGGCTAAATAGGAGGTCTTGGATCCAGAACCTCTACCCATTTTGCAAGAAGTTTGAGGTATCAAGTTCTTATCTTGGTTGCTATATCTTTAGATCTCCTTTTTAGTTAGATAGTTACGTTCTTAGACATGGTTTGGATGGATGTTGGGATTAGGACGTCCCAAAGGCTTGTTCTTTCAGATCCAAGGTATTCATGGACTCCTTTGGCATAAAGGTGCAACTTTATGGAGTCTAGGGGCTTCATGAATCCATTAATTCCTTCATTAGGTCCTTTTTGAGCCTTAGAGCTTCTTATGGTTATGTATGGATGTAAAGTTAGCAACTTTACATGGTATTTTAGCTTAAAGGGGTGAGATCTACATTTTGGAACAAGTCTTATAGGGATAGGAGCTTAATATTGAAGTTGGCTAAGTACAATGGTCGTACAAGCCTATACACACAACATACAAGGCCTCGATGTAGTACGCTTAGCGTACCACCTAAGTACGCCTAGCATACTCAGTCTGATGGCATTTAAATAATGGAATTTCGATTTGGGCCTTGGATTGGGCACGAAAGGTTAGGGTTAGTTGGGCCATCTGACTTTGGTAGTTTTGGGGCCGAGTATGTTATTGGGCCTTGAGCTAAGGCCCATGTGAAGGGATTGGGCCCAATTGGAAATTGGGCCATACTTTGGGCCTTGATGGATTGTTTCTTTTAGGCTTATTGGATTGTGGTTATGGGTTTCATTCTTGGACCAAGCTAGGTTAGGGGTAAAATAATCTTTTTACCCAAGTAGAAATTTCTGGTTTTGATGTAGATCCCTTATGTTAATTAGTTTTAATTTAATGATGAACACGATGATGAATTATTGTTGAACATTTCCCAGATAGTGAAGGGGCGAAAAAGAATAATAGGGATGATAAAGGAAAAGATAAAAATATGGAAGGATTTATGGTAGAACAAGTTACATTATATAAGGAGTTTGAGTTTGTTTTGTCAAAAACCCATACCTACTGGTCTCTCTATAAACCATCAAGATTCAATGGGTTCTATTTTACTGAACAGAAGCTTCAAAAGAGCCATGGCCAAGTTAGTGATCACGGTGTTAGAAAGAAAATTTTCGATTCCATGTTAATTCCTTGTTTTCAACTACCTCAGTCAAGTCCTGTCATGTGGGAAAAATAAGAAAAAAAATCTAGAAAAAACATGGTATGTCTCTAATTAATGAAATTGTTTATAATATTGAGCTTGATACGACTTCGGGACACAATGTGAGTGGTTATGTGGAAACATTGACAAGTAGTGTCACACCCCAAAACCGGAACGGCGGAAACGTTCTTGGGTGGACGACGTCATGTCAAGTATCACAACATATGCAGTATAGTAATCAAAGTACAACAACCATTGCATTAATAGTAATAGTTTTCATGGTTTACATTACGTAGAAACATCAAAGTAATACAAGTAGTAGTATAGGTGCAGCTTGGTACTAAACTGTCTTCACCAAAAGCTCCTGGAATGTACCTGTCTATTGTTGACCTGAGAATACAAGTTATTTGAAAGTGAGTATCAGCATTTTTATAAATGCCGGTGAGTTCATAAGTATTTAGTGTCATTTTATTCAAATAACTTTATAAAAAGTAGTAGTTTAGAGTCAACGGTGTATTAGAGTCCCTTTCTAGAATATCTTATATTTTCTAAGTAAAAGCAGTCTTCTACCAAGACCCGACAGTGTTATGTTTTAAAGAGAATTTCCCTAAAATATTATCATTACCAAAATACGGTATTTGACTTTAAAGAAAGTAGAAGGATATCACAAGTAAAAGCATTAGGGAAAATAACATAGGCCTCAGCAGGAAATACTGCTGACTAAGGCAAAAGAAATCATAGACTCCAGGAGAGTATCGAATGAACAACATGCCTGGCTCAGTCAAAAGAAAAGAGACACAGACCCCAGTCAGTATCAAATGAATGATACGTCTAGCAAGGTCTAAAAACACTGAATACATATCCAAGACAATATCAAATGAATGATACGTCTAGCAAGGTCTAAAACCAGTGAATACAGATCCCAGACAGTATCAAATGAATGATACGTCTAGCAAGGTCTAAAAACAGTGACCACAAACCCCAGACAATATCAAATGAATGATACGTCTAGCAAGGTCTAAAAATAGTGAATACAGAACCCAGACAGTATCAAATGAATGATACGTCTAGCAAGGTCTAAAAACAGTGAATACAATATTAATTCTCGTTACCTTAAGGCAATGAATTATAAGGTAACCCTGAGATAATCGTAACCATATTGATAGACACTAGAGAACTTGACGCCCTGCAAGCATCGGAAAGAATGTGACATTTGTCACCCCTTGGCTTGGTAGGCCGTGGATTGTAGCTAGCAGTCAGGGTGTGGGGGTGTTAGTCCCGTATATATCTATACACACAATGCCCGCTCTCCCTACAGGAGACTCTGGTTACCCACTTGTTAACGGAGAAGGTCGTGTCCTGAAGATGCATCTCATATAGTGAGTTCCGATGTAAATACTGGACTTATGATAGAGACTCACAATAAACTGACCGATGTAAACCTTCATGTCTATACATGTATACATAATATATAATTAATGATCAAACGACCTTCGGACAGATATCCGATCCCACCAGACCACATCGCAACGAGGAAAAGGAAATAGGGCGAACTAGCCTTCCTAAGTCCTTTAAACATTATTTATATAACTATACAAGTACATGCATACATTTAACTAAGTAGAAGCATTTAACGAAGTTGAAGTGTTTATCGAAGTAGAAGTGTTTCACGAAGTAGAAGCGTTAACAAGTAGAAGCGTATCACGAATTAAAAGCGTTAACAAGTAGGAGCGTATCACGAAGTAAAAGCGTATCACGAAGTAAAAGTGTTAATAAGTAGGAGCGTATCACGAAGTAGGAGCATATCACGAAGTAAAAGCATATCACGGAGTAAAAGCGTTAACAAAGTAATAGCATTTAACTAAGTAGGAGCATTAACTAAGTAGAAGTATAACAAAGCAGTAGTATCTAACAAAGTAGGAGTAACAAAAACATGGAAGAAAACTTTGATGAAAACTTTGGAAAACCTTTATACTTAAGAAAATCACGACTTGGTATTCTTTTGTAAAATAAGTTTGAAAACCTTTAGAAATCCTTTGAAAACCTTTCATAAAGAAGTTTTAAATGAAACTTTGATAAAACATTATAGGTAAAGAAATCCTTTGTTTAAAATACTGATGTAACTAAATCTGAAATAAAACATATAGCGCGAGAGTCAATTTGAGAAAAGCTTTGAACAAGTAAAGACGTTTTAGAAAACCATTTATAGTATCATACTTGGTAAAACAATTAACAGTGTAATAAATCCTTGTGCATGCGGGTTATCAATCACATGTGATTGATATGATAACTGGCATGTTTTAACTTGTATTCCCCCCATAAAAGCATGTAAAAACATTTAAAAGGTTAATTCAGGGGTATGAACTCACCTGTTGTAAGTGGATCGAACGAAGGTGCCGGTTGGGTGCTCGGTGTTAAGTAAAGACTTGAACACACTTAGTGACCTATTAACATATGATGACATATGTTTACATACAATTAGTAAATATAATACTAACTAAACACGTATACACATCCTAAAATGCGGAAAACACTTTGGTTAAGTGCTAGGAATGTCCCGGGTAACATCTAAGGGTGTGTATGGCCTAGATAGGGAGTTTATTCTTCAAGAGTAAACTCTTTATAGAGTTTACGGCCTTGAGACCTTGTCCCCATGATTTTACGGCCGTAAACTCATGGATGGTGTGTTCTTTAATGCGTTAAGGTCTTATAACACTTGTGGAACTAGGCTAGGTTAAATTCTAAGGCTTATGAAGGGTTTAAGGCTTCAAAATGGGCCATTTAAGAAGTTTACAGCCTAAGACTACTCCTTGAGGAGTTTACGACCGTAACACATGAGTTTACGGTAGTAAACTCATGTTGACTCATGTTGGTCCATTTCTTTTGTTGTTTGGTGGTTCTAACTCATGCATCTAAGGTTCTAGTTGCTTTTAGGAGCATAGGAAGGTGTTTAGGGCACTTAAACACCTTGGAAAGGTGTTTACGGTCTAAGGAGATGTTCTTGGGGACTTTACTACCTTAAACACATGAGTTTACGATAGTAAACTCATTTTGTCCATGAATCCTATGTTTTGGTGGTTGTAGGTTAAGCATATGAAGTTCTAGGTCCAATTCCAAGCCATACAAAGTGTTAAGGGCACTTTAACACCCTTTGGGGTGTTTATGGTCTAAGAATGGGTGTTTACAGTCCAAGAACCTTCTTGGGCCATAAACTTAAGTTTGACACATATTTGTATGCTTTGGTGCATATCATGAAGGAAAATAAGGTTCTATGCACTCGAGGAAGTTCATGGAAGCTCTTGGAGGTGTTTGAGGGGTAGTTTAACACTTAAACAAGTGTTTATGGTCCATGAAGATGGGTTTACGGTCTAAGGATGTTCCTACACCGTAAACTTATGTTTACTCCCCATTTGGTCTGATTTTGGTGTTCTAAGTCCTTTCGTGTAAGCCTCTAAACCATTGCTAAGCATGAGAAGTGTTTGGGAGGGTTTTTGGGCATCAAACCCACTTCCAAAGGGGTTTACGGTTTTGGGAGCCTCCCAAGACCGTAAACTCATGTTCTTGGGGTTTTTGGATGATTAATTCACGAATTTGCAAGCTAGATAAGTTAGATAACAAGCTAGGAAGGTTTACTTAACGATTTGAGGCTCGGAGGGGCGATTTTTGACCAAAACCCGTTTGTAGAGAGAGAGAGAGAGAGAGAGAGAGAGAGAGAGTCTAAGGTGGGAAAAGGCTTCTAAGGAGTGACCACCCACCCTTATATAGGGCTTGGGTGTTGTACCCGGTATACGACTACCCGATACTTATGTTTAACGAGGTTTAAAATTTTACCCGGTTAAATGGTCGTAAATAAAAATAAACTTTTTCCAAATAAATGGAAAGATAATTTACTTGTTTTTATTTTCGCTTGACGAATATTAATCAAAATATTCCAACGGGTTTAAATCCGGTCAAAAATATTTCGGGATAAATTTGGCTAATTTTTGATGTAATTAATTTCGATGTTAAAACTAACTGAAATTTTTGGGTTGTCACATCATTCCCCCGTTAGAGGGAATTTCGTCCCGAAATTCAGGTTTAGGCAAGGAAGTAGGTATGAATGACCGAGTAATGAAATGAGGGTGCTTCCTATTCGAATGGTCCTCGCACTCCCAAGTGAACTCCGGTGTTCGCTTGGCCTTCCAGCGAACCTTCAATTACGGGATGCAAATTCCGTCTCGTGCAGTTAGCGATTCCTATAGGTTCGTCTACGAAGTTAAGGTTCCCAATGGTTTCTATCAAGATGAGTGGGATACAAAGAGTGACGTCGGGCAAACACTTATCAAGTCTAAGAAGTGGATTGATCTGTGGTGAAACTTGTGGAATATCCGAAAGTAGTAGTGGTCTGATGAGGGTTGGACCAATCCTTGTAAAGAATCTCGAATGGTCCTAAGCTCTCGAAAGGGTAGAGCGTTTCAGTACTTAGAACATAGTGTACTTCTATGGCGAGATCTTCACTGGTGTGATCGCCATTCCGAAGTTCTAAACGTTGTCTTTCATACTGGAAGTGTAGTCCTTCGGGTTGGTTCTTAAAAGTTCGTGTTGTCCTTGGATTTGTGTTCCTGTTGATTGGCTCTCCGAGGTTTCCTAGATCATCGGATGGATTGCGTGTCTACGGGTATCTGTTTGTTACGGAGTGTCTATCTCAATCTTGTTCAAAATGAACCTGCACTTCTGATTCTTGAGATATTTCTAACGGAAACCCTCAGGGTCGGGGAGATAGGGTTTCACCCGACGAGTGTTGGACTATCTCGGGAGGTGGTTCTACTATTTCTATGCGAGATAGTATTCATGGAACACCTAGTAGTCCAACGAATCTCTAAGATATTCCCTATTCTCTAAGGCGTTGGTTTATTTTAGTGCAGAAAGAGCATGCTCTTGTATAACCCATCGACTAACACCTAGACTGGTGTCAAGTCTATAATCTCTTTGAGATCTGGGTTATAACGCTTAACACAACCTACTATCGCACTCTATTCAAATATTCATGGCTGCGGAGGTTATCTTTTGGTTCTTGGCATTCTAGTGTTCACTTCGTAGGATGCATTCCATCGTCTATAGTGCGATGGTGAATTCTTCCACGTGAGAGGGCGTAGGGTCCTAGGCACTACTCTTCGGTAACGGGGTGGACGAAGTGCCTGAGTAGTGCGAACATCTTCTGCAACTACTCTACCGAAGGTTCTGGGTTTTCTCGATCTAGGTCAAATCTAGTGAGTATAGGGTTCCATCACTCGGAACTTTTAATCTCTTCATCCACTCTTCTCAAGGGTTAACGTATCGCAGCTTCTGGATTTCCGGGATATCCGCTGAGTTGCTTAATTCGGGGAAATTAAGCGAGAATGGATGGTCGTAGTCAATGTCCTTGACTCTTACGACTCAGATTTCTTTACCAACTGAGGGTGTTAGCTACTATGTTGGCTTAATCGGGATGACAACAAACTTCTGATTTGTTGTCATTATAGTAGCTTAACCCGCAGGGGTTCTCTTGACTCTAGCTCCCATTATGTGGGATAGGATGAAGGGTTTTACTATGAGGTTTGTGGTAGAGCTCGTACTTGGCTTAACCAGTAATACTTGGTGTATGCAAGCCGTATATAATTGAGGTCGGCAGGATGTTCAGTTGTGCGACTCCACCCCAGCCCACAACCCAACGAGGAACAGGGAGTAGGGAGGAAACACACATCTTAAATCCTTTTGATCTCAATTATATACCACCCTTATGCATATACTCAGTTATAGTGGTTAGCCCCATGAGTTCTATCCTCTAGATTCAAGAACCTGATTGCGAGGTGCGAAGGGTCTTTCTGGGTTTCTACGGTGTCTGCTTCGGATGGTTATCGTCTTCTGGAATGCCTGCAGTGCCTTTCGCTTCGGTTTCTATCTGTCTATGAGGGGTTGGTTAAAAACGCGCGGTACCCTTCTCCTGGGTACTTCGGACGGTTTGAAATAAGAGTGACGATTCAAGGATCGTATTAGTCTTTATTATTTTTTTATTTTGTTTAGGTTCGGAAGAACCTTTATTCGCTGAAATGGCTATGGAGAAAGTTCTTTTTACACAGCACTAAGGATTTACACATGGTTGCATGATGTCGAACGATGATTGATAGAGGCATCGAAGTTGGCATACTCCGACATGACATAGAATGAGGATCAATAGGGTCATGTGCTGAACAGGCATACAAGTTCTAGGCGTCTTGGGTTTCGTCCCGTGTATCACTGTTGCGGATACGTGGACCGATAGAGTTGACGCGGAACTATAGAGGGTCCTGATTTTTTCTGAGTAGAGTACCTTTTCATGAATGGATTCTCACGAGGCATTTCTATAATCGCCTAACATATGCTAGTCATGTATAATTAAGGTGGGGAAGACTGTTGACTGAGCGACTCCGCCCTAAATCCACAACAAAACGAGGAACAGGAAATGAGGCGACATTCGCTCACTCTAGGTCTAATCCATCTCAATTATACATGGTCGTAACGTATATATCTAGCCATTATAGTTTTACCTGATGAAATTTTAAATTTTATAACAGTGCTGCGACTTCCGCCTTTATGGAGAAATATTTACATTTTGAATTAGCCTTTTAATGTTTTCGGTTAGTTATCTGGGATTGAGAGACGTACCAAAAATCTACCGGGCCCCTTAATGCTTCTCCCTAAGCATTAGAGTTAGACTCCTCATGTGTCTTTGTTGTTTCCTTCGATTGGGCAGTCCCTTTTGAAGTGCCCAATCTTACCACATAGATGGAAAACTGGATCGGCCGCCACATTGGTGGTTGATGTAATGAATTCAACCGGGGCTTTGCAGGTACGAGAGGTGTGCCCCTTCCTGTTGCACCTAGCACAATAGAGTCCCCGTCATACACCATGATGGTGGTAGCTACACTTGCTGCAGTGAGGAAGGCTTCCTAGGTATGGTCTCCTTGTAGTCGGAATGGAAGGGCTAGCAGGGGTATTGACTATCTCGGCTCGTTTCCCTTCAGCAGGTCCTTGAGCTGAGGTACTTCCCTCCTTGATCTTGATCTTTCTCTTCAGAGGTTGGTTGCTGCTGTCCATTACTTGGATCGGAATTTCCGATGGAGCGCTTGCTAACATTGGCGTTGTTAGCATTCAGTTGAGCCATGACAGCTGCTACAACTGCCAAGACTGTAGCTTGGAACGTAGCTTCATCGAATAGGAGAGTCGGTTTCTTGCCAGCGGATGGGTTACGCTTCTTCGAAGGCATGGTTTTTCCTACATGGAAAGGAACACAAGCTGATGAGAGACGATGGTTAACCCTGGACATACATATCCTTACTATATTAGGCATAAATTTTCCCGTGCTTCGGATACTAGTTGTCTGAGTGTCGACCTACATCCCTATGATGTAGTCCGGGTGTCGAGGTAGGAGTATGAGTATCGGAAAAAGCCATAAGATAGGAGTCGTTCCTACTAAGTTACCTTTATACTGGGAAAGTTTTCACTCTCCGACTTGGAAATATTTGAGAATAGCTCGGAATGAAGACCGCGTGAAGAAAAGCTCATGAAGACTTATGGCTAAACATCCTCAATAGAGGTGTCGGGATCCGCTCTTATCGTATTACTTGCAACGGGAAAAAGGCAATTTACCTAACATATAGCGTGAGTAGTGTAATCACTAACTCACTAAATTGTATTATTTTATGGGTGCATTAGCGTGACGAACACGAGGAAAAGACACTTCTCGGGTTCCATGCACTGGCTCCCTCTGTCTACCTCGTATCTTTGACTGGAACCGGCGTTGGTTTCCTTCAGGTAGTTACCTAGGGTTTTCTTCTCCTATAGACATATTGAATTTTTACTCTGCCTTACTTCCGAATCCAACTCTGGGTGACATCACTTCATGATGGATGACTGGAAATCTCGGAAGTTTAGGCGAATTTCTCACCGATGCTCCTAAAAAGATATAGGCACTTAGTGGTTTCACAAGTCTCGACCTAGTTCATTTATTTCCGAATTGGAAATCTTCTCAATGAACCTATTATGGGCCTGAATCGCCTCTTCTGCCGAGTACTGAAGTGGATAGGGTTTTCTACAGGGTTCGTGCGAGAATGGAAATGTCTAAAGAATCCTAAGAGATTATTAACATTTCACTAGGTGATCCATATCGAGTCATGCTACGATTACATAGGGTATACAAATCATATATAACTTAGATCCGATAGGCCTTCGAATATGTGATACTACTCTATATCCACATCCCAACGAGGAAAACGAAGTAGAGCGAAACCACACATTCTTAGCCTATGGGATCCTTATTATATATAACCTTGGAAGTATGCCCTCTGTAATTGTAGGTATATCAATAAGGATCTTTTTAGTTCTTCACACAAGGTTATCTATGGATCCTAAAATACCCCTATGGTATTTCAATTTATTGTTTGTTCCTTATCTTCTGAATATGATTCTGAGATTAATGTGAGTCTTTTAGTATTCCAAAATACTCCCATAGTATTTTAAACTTTATGTTTGGCTCTAGCATTCCTAGTTGTTAAGTTTCAGACCTGTTGCAACATCACTATCACTCCCAAGCACACGTTCATCGCAACTCGAATAAATATAGTTGATCAGGTTACATTTATTCCAGCTTACGATTACATAACTGCCCAGGTTTGACGGTAATGCTTAACATCCGAAGACTTTTATTCTTGTTCTTCTTGTGATACTTGTGTTCGAGTGTTTAGATTCTGGATGTTCTTATACTTTGGTAAAATATGGTTATATTTTAAAGTATAATTCTTGGTCAGAGTGTTTTATCCCTATCTATTTATAGGCTGCATATCTTTTATGAATTGATATACTTAGCTCACTATAAACAATGCTCTAATACCAAACTGTCACACCCCAAAACTGGAACAACGGAAATGTTCTGGGTGGATGACGTCATGTCAAGTATCACAACATATGCAATATAGTAATCAAAGTACAACAACCATTGCATTAATAGTAATAGTTTTACATGGGTTACATTACATAGAAACATCAAGGTAATACAAGTAGTAGTATAGGTGCAACTTGGTACTAAACTGTCTTCACCAAAAGCTCCTGGAATGGACATGTCTATTGCTGACCTGAGAATACAAGTTATTTGAAAGCGAGTATCAGCATTTTTATAAATGCTGGTGAGTTCATAAGTATTTAGTGTCATCTTATTCAAATAACTTTATAAAAAGTAGTAGTTCAGAGTCAACGGTGTATTAGAGTCCCTTTCCAGAAAATCCTATATTTTCTAAATAAAAGCAGTCTTCTACCAAGACCCGACAGTGTTATGTTTTCAAGAGAATTTCCCTAAAATATTATCATTACCAAAATACGGTATTTGACTTTAAAGAAAGTAGAAGGATATCACAAGTAAAAGCATTAGGGAAAAAAACATAGGCCTCAGCAGGAAATACTGCTGACTAAGGCAAAAGAAATCATAGACTCCCGGAGAGTATCGAATGAACAACATGCCTGGCTCAGTCTAACGAAAAGAGACACAGACCCCAGTCAGTATCAAATGAATGATACGTCTAGCAAGGTCTAAAAACAGTGAATACAGATCCCAGACAATATCAAATGAATGATACGTCTAGAAAGGTCTAAAAACAGTGAATACAGATCCCAGATAGTATCAAATGAATGATACGTCTAGCAAGGTCTAAAAATAGTGAACATAAACCCCAGACAATATCAAATGAATGATACGTCTAGCAAGGTCTAAAAATAGTGAATACAAAACCCAGACAGTATCAAATGAATGATACATCTAGCAAGGTCTAAAAACAGTGAATACAGTGTTAATTCCCGTTACCTTAAGGACATGAATTATAAGGTAACCTCAAGATACTTGTAACCATACTGATAGACACTAGAGAACTTGACGCCCTACAAGGGTCGGAAAGAATGTGACATTTGTCACCCCTTGGCTTGGTAGGACGCGGACTGTAGCTAGCAGTCAGGGTGTGGGGGTGTCAATCCCGTATAGATCTATACACACAATGCTCGCTCTCCCTACAGGAGACTCTAGTTACCAAATTGATAACGGAGAAGGTCGTGTCCTGAAGATGCAACTCGTATACTGAGTTATGATGTAACTACTGGACTAATGATAGAGACTCACAATAAACTGACCGATGTAAACCTTCATGTGTATACATGTATACATAATATATAATTAATGATCAAACGACCTTCGGACGGATATCTGATCCCACCAGACCACATCCCAACGAGGAAAAGTAAATAGGGCGAACTAGCATTCCTAAGTCCTTTAAACATTATTCATATAATTGTACAAGTATAGACATACATTTAACTAAGTAGAAGCGTATCGCGAAGTAAAAGCGTATCACGAACTAAAATCGTTAACAAGTTGTAACAACCCGAATTTCGTTTCATTGTTTGTACCCCTTTTTGTAACTCATTTCGATAATCCAATCGCCATTTCCAAATTCATTTTCGATTCCGTCATTTAATTAAGTCATTATCGTGTATTTTATATTATGACCTAATGAGTGTCCTAATACCTTTAGAACTCATTCTAACACCTCATATTAGTGATCGGAACATTTCTAGAATCAACCATATCGAGTTACGGCAACTTGATCGGGTGCGACCAAAAGCCCCGTCTAACGCCGGTATCGGGTAGAATTCCTCCGTGTCCAAGTTTTGGGACCTATTTAAACGTGTTCAAACTTTCATTTGAAGCTTTTGCTTCATCTCTCTACTCTCTCTCTAACCTCTCTCCTCATCCAAGATTAAAGGTCCAAAAACATATAATTAAGGCTCCAAATCATAGAGGTAACTTCCCTAACTTGTTATTCAACCTCTTAGGCCTTCAAATCTGTGTTTAAAATGTGATTTTGGACCTAGAACATGTGTTTACGGCCAAGGAGCATGCTTGGTCCGTAAACACTTAATAAATGGGCTTTTGAGCAATTTAACCCCTCCAAACCAACATTGGGACTTAGATACGACCTTATGGCTTACAAATCCGGACTTAGAACACCCTAAACATGAATCTTGAGGAGAAAATAAGAGTTTAAGGCCAAGGAATATGCTTGGGCCGTAAAATCCTCATACATGGGGAGTAAACTCATTTTCTAGTGTTAAAAAGCCATATAACTTCACCAATAGCCTTGGAATAAATCCTAGAATCATCTAAAAATACTTTGGAGACCTTAAACATGTAAAACATCCTCCAATTAGGTGTTTATGGCCATGACACCCCAAGAATATGTTCCAGGGCCATAAACTTCTAAAGATGAGTCATTTGGTGCCCTAAATTCATACCAAGGCTTGTAAAAATTATAGGAATCACATATGATTAAGCTAAGACAATTAAATCATCAATCTAAGGGGGATAGGAGTTTACGGCCATAAACTCCTTGTTTAGGGCCATAAACTCCCTTTTGTAGTGTTATTGGTGATTTAATTCCTTCCAAAGCCTTAGATAAATTCATCCCAATTATCCCTCAAGTGTTATTGACCATTTTAGCACCATAAAACACCCAAACATGAGTTCACGGCTGTGAACTCATGTGTGTATGGTATAAGAGGCCGAAAAATCCATAAGGAGTTTACTCTTGAAGAGTAAACTCAATTCCCAAGTCCCACGCATCAATACACGTCCGTAGATGTCACCTGGGTCACTCCAAACACTCGTTTTGAAGTGTTTTCGCTCATTGGAGTGTAATATCATATCTAGTTAGAGTTTATAAATCTAATTAGATATATTTGTATACCATTTCGTATTACATAGGAACCTCGCGTTCTATCAAGTCTTGAATCAACACTTAGCATCCGGAACGTCGCATTATCTCGTTTGGTGAGTTCATACCCCTACCCTTTCTCAATGGTTTTTTAATGTTTTCAAGGGGGGAATACAAGCAATAGTACAAGAATATCTTGTACTTAAATTCATTATTTCATTTAAATGTTTTGATATTCGCACACTTTTAAGAATTGAAAACTTACTATCAAACGTTTTTAACTTGCAGAGTTGTTTGTTCAAACGATTTCAATTCTTATTATATACTGTTATGTTTCACAATTGATTGTTCACTCTTATATTGATAGAGATCATAAAACATTGTAATGTTTGTAATAAAACACCCTAGGCTCGAGTGTAAAGGATAGACACCATTAGAAAACATAAAACATTTGTAATGTCCTTAATAAAACACCTAGGCTCGAGTGTAAAGGACAGGCACCATTAGAACTTAGTTAGTCATAGATACTACTTCCCTAGGCACGAGAAGTAAAGAGTAATCTTAAAGATTGGAGACACGTCCTCTGTAACACTTCCTTGGCACGAGAGAGTGGAGGACTACCCCTGTAACCAGAATCTCCAGGAGGGAGAACGTGACTTGAGTGTATAGGTCTATACGGGACTGACAATCCCGCACCTGGCTGCTAGCTACAGTCGAACCAAAAGGTTCAAGGGTGACGAAAGTCATAAAAAGGATATTGGCCCTGACCTGAGTCATATCTAGTCTGAAGTATGGTTAAGGACTCGCAATTAAGATTATGAACACTTTACACTTAATTATTAGTTTTATATACGTGTTAAAACTAATGTACATTTAAGGATAATCAGACTTTCAGGAGATATCACACACACACACACACATTCAGGAAAATATGGGATTTTCCTGGGGATCACATTGAACATAGTCAGAATCGGTAACTAATTCACACACACACACATGCAGGAAAATATAGGATTTTCCTGGGTAACAGTGGTACGTAACCAAAAACGTGTAACAATTTAGATAACTAAACTTTACAATTCACAAGAACAATCATGTTTTCAGTGTACATCTTTATAATTATATTTTGGATTTGGTAACCAACTTTTAAGAAAATATGGGATTTTCTTGGATAACCACGTTTTCAGGAAACTAAAGGAACTCGTACATTTTCAGAAAACTAACCGCTTATCACATGTATAACTTACTCTTGAAACAAATGTAAACCTTTCTATATGTAATGTAATGGTTGTTTTACTTTACTTACTATGTGCATTGGATTTGATACTCAACGTGGAGTCAACCCCGGGAATGTTTCCGCCTTCGGTTTTCGGGGTGTGACAAATTGGTATCAGAGCCCTTGTTTATAGTGAATGAAGTATACCAAACCTTACATGGTATAAAACTATAAACATTAAGGGGCCTAAGTGCTCTAAACTAAAAGTATCCTTCAAAATATAAGTATTTTCAAAAGTATATAAGTATACTGAACCGTCGAGATCTGTAACTACAAGTAGAACAAAACATAAGTAAATGGGTGTTGTACGCTGCGGTTAAACCTGGGCAGTTATGTAGTCGTGTCTAGGATCAATATAGCCTGGCCAACTATATTAATTAGAGACACGGCCAACATGTTCTTGGGAGTGACTGTGATATGTGGCGTGCCTAAAACTTACCCTAACACCACATACATCGAGCCAGCGTCATAACAAATCATGAAATACTATGGGAGTATTTCTCAAGCCAATCCTTGGTAGAAATCCTCATTCATACATTGTTCTTTGATCATTCCCTTAGCGATAATTTTCCTGCTTTGATAACTCTTTCCTACTTTATCGCTTATTCGGAATATATCAGCCATATCTCTTGATTTAATCCAGAGGACTTATCATCCTCTCTCTCTCTCTCTCTTGATCTTATTAGATCAAGATGCCTCCAAGAAAGAGACCCAGCTCCAAGACCAACAACCCTCCGTCACCACCTCCTCCCCAAATAGACCCTGTAGTATTCCAGGCAGCTGTTACAGCCGCAGTGGCAGCTGCCATGTGTCAACGGAACTCTGGCAGTTCCGGTGGTTCGAGAGGTGGTACCTAAACCCAAAACCAAGAAAGTAGTCAGGGACACCGAAAAGAGGGTTCCTATAAAGATTTCATGAACGCAAAACCCACGTCCTTTGATGGCACTGGAGGTGTCATTTCCCTCACCCGATGGTTCGAGAAGATCGAATCCATCTTTGAAATTTGCGCCTGCTCAGAATCTGACAAGGTGAAGTTTGCCGCCTACACCTTTATCGACAAAGCCCTGACTTGGTGGAACGTCCGAGTCAAATCCCTGACATTACATGTAGCCAACGCCATGGGTTGGGAAGCCATGAAGGAACTACTGCTGGCTGAGTACTGCCCTCGGGGCGAAATGCAGAAGTTAGAACACGAACTCTGGAACCTGAAGATGAAGGGTTCCGATATCATCGCTTACACTTCCAGGTTCGATGACTTAGCATTATTCTGCCCGAGAATGGTTACCCCAGAGAGTAAGAAGATAGAGAAATTCATCTGGGGGCTGACCCAGCCAACAAAAGGAAACGTCATATCTGCGAGGTCGGATACATATGACAACGCCAAACGCTTAGCACAAATCTTAATAGATCATAGTGAAGACCCTGAGGAGACAGCTACCACTCTTGAGCCGACAGAGAGGAGTGGTGAGAAAAGAAAAATTAGGAAGAAGGAGAAAAGTCAGACAACATAGGCGTCTTCGAAGAGGCAACAAACGGTAGCAGTGCACGCTGCCACTTCCCCTGCAACTGTTTCTGGATCCTCAACTCGAAAACCTGCCAGTAGGTATGCTGGAACCCTTCCTAGTTGTGATATGTGCAACTATCATCACCTTCCTTCCAGTCCATGTATAGAGGTATTTGCAACAGTTGTGGCATAAAGGGTCACATGGCGAAAAACTGTAAGACACCAACCCAATCAACCAGTCAAGCTTCCGGAGCGGGCATTGGTCGGGCCTGCTATGGTTGTGGAGAAGTCAGACATTACAAGCGAAACTGCCCCAAGGCAGTAACATCTCGCAACATTGGAAGAGTTCTAGCGATAGGACAAGAGGAGACAGCCACCGATCCCACCGTTGCCACAGGTATATTTCCCCTCGTTAAATTTTATGCATGTGATTCTTTTCGATTCTGGCACCGAAAAAAATTCGCTAACCATCCATTTGAACATCTTTTAAACCCTGTCATTCGTGAGTAATCGAAAATGTATACTGTCGAGATGGTTATCAAGTGAGAATGAGAACGCTAACGTCAAATCCGTAGATTGTATCCTCAATCCGGACAATTATTCTTTTCCGGTGGATCTAATGGCAAACTTTTCATGAAATGCTTTGATGTCATCTTTAGCATGTAATGACCAAGCCTCATTCATGTTGTTATTCCTAGTTTCGAGAAATCCATTCGTCTTAACTTTCCTCCGACCCGACTCTCATGATCTTCGTGCATCAAAGCTTAAAAGTTCTCCCATGTATTCTTCGTCCGAGTGATTATCGAGAAACGAGAAGTCTGCAACTCCTTCCCCGATGCCTTTTTCCAAAGATTTCCTGAGAATTTCCCTCCGAATGTGTAGTTAAGTCTCGCATCGACTTAAATCCCTAGAATTACCTCGTAGCCAACACCTCAGTGAGCACGATGTGTCCAAGACAGCAACCAGGGCTTGATATGATGGCTACGAGATAGTAGTGGTGCCCTTCGGTTAAACCACTTTCCGGTAAAGTAGATAAGCAAAGCAGTCATACTTGTGGACCTTTCCAAAAACTAAAAACAATAAAGAATTAGTCGGCACCGAGGATACCCATGGAAACCCGTCAATTCTTGGGTCCCGTCGGCTATGATCGTAGACCCACGTAGAAGTTTCCTTTAGGACCATCAGACCCTTAGTTACTCTGCCACATGAAGATGTGCCCTCTTGTTGGAAGTTTTACTCTGGAAAGACATAGTACGCCTTGGGAAGTGTGGAAAACTTAACTCGTGGAACATTAGACCCTTCGAGATCCTCATTAGGAATCGATTCCGTAGCCCTCTCCGAGCTATCTTCAGAACTCAGCAGCAACCATCTGGTATTCCACATCTTTGTTCGTAAGGAGTGTCGACGTGACGAAACCCTAGAAATCCCTTGATGAGATCGAAACAGACGGAAGTACGAACCTTCATGGATGAATCAATTGAGATCATGGATTGATAGGTTGACTTTTTGAAATAAAGCCGCATCCCGACAGTGAGGGTTCGCTGGAATGTCAAGCGGAGACCCGATTCCACTTAGGAGCATGAAGAACCGAAGCAGTAGATCCATCCTCATATCTCTTTTCACTTCGCGATCTGTGTTCAAATCTTTGAATTTCGGGACGAAATTCCCTCTAACGGGTGGATAATGTAACAACCTGAAATTTTGTTTCATTGCTTGTACCCCTTTTCGTAACTCATTTCGATAATCCAATCGTCGTTTCCAATTTCGTTTTCGATTCCGTCATTTAATTAAGTCATTAACGTGTATTTTATATTATGACTTAATGAGTGTCCTAATACCTTTAGAACTCATTCTAACACCTCATATTAGTGATCGGAACATTTCTAGAATCGACCATATCGAGTTACGGCAACTTGATCGGGTGCGACCAAAAGCCCCGTTTAACGCCGGTATCGGGTAGAATTGCTCCGTGTCCAAGTTGTGGGACCTATTTAAACATGTTCAAACTTTCATTTGAAGCTTTTGCTTCATCTCTCTACTCTCTCTCTAACCTCTCTCCTCATCCAAGATTAAAGGTCCAAAAACATAGAATTAAGGCTCCAAATCATAGAGGTAACTTCCCAAACTTGTTATTCGACCTCTTAGGCCTTCAAATCTATGTTTAAAATGTGATTTTGGACCTAGAACATGTGTTTACGCCCAAGGAGCATGCTTGGGCCGTAAACACTTAATAAATGGGTTTTTGAGCAATTTAACCCCTCCAAACCAACATTGGGACTTAGATATGACCTTATGGCTTACAAATCCGGACTTAGAACACCCTAAACATGAATTTTGAGGAGCAAATAAGAGTTTACGGCCAAGGAATATTCTTAGGCCGTAAACTCCTCATACATGGGGAGTAAACTCATTTTCTAGTGTTAAAAAGCCATATAACTTCACCAATAGCCTTGGAATAAATCCTAGAATCATCTAAAAATAGTTTGGAGACCTTAAACATGTCAAACATCCTCTAATTAGGTGTTTACGGCCATGACACCCCAAGAATATGTTCCAGGGCCGTAAACTCCTAAAGATGAGTCATTTGGTGCCCTAAATTCATACCAAGGCTTGTAAAAATTATAGGAATCACATATGATTAAGCTAAGACCATTAAATCATCAATCTAAGGGGGATAGGAGTTTACGGCCGTAAACTCCTTGTTTAGGGCCGTAAACTCCCTTTTGTAGTGTTATTGGTGATTTAATTCCTTCCAAAGCCTTAGATAAATTCATCCGAATTATCCCTCAAGTGTTATTGACCATTTTAGCACCATAAAACACCCAAACATGAGTTCACGGCCGTGAACTCATGTGTCTATGGTATAAGAGGCCGAAAACTCCATAAGGAGTTTACTCTTGAAGAGTAAACTCAATTCCCAAGTCCCACGCATCAATACACATCCGTAGTTGTCACCCGGGTCACTCCAAACACTCGTTTTGAAGTGTTTTCGCTCATTGGAGTGTAATATCATATCTAATTAGACTTTATAAATCTAATTAGATATATTTGTATACCATTTCGTATTACATAGGAACCTCGCATGTTATCAAGTCTTGAATCGACACTTAGCATCCGGAACGTCGCACTTTCTCGTTTGGTGAGTTCATACCCCTACCCTTTTTTAATGGTTTCTCAATGTTTTCAGGGGGGAATACAAGCAAAACTACAAGAATATCTTGTACTTAAATTCATTATTTCATTTAAATGGTTTCGTATTCGCACACTTTTAAGAATTGAAAACTTACTAAAAAACCTTTTTAACTTGCAAAGTTGTTTGTTCAAACGATTTCAATTCTTATTATATACTGTTATGTTTCACAATTGATTGTTCACTCTTATATTGATAGAGATCATAAAACATTATAATGTCTGTAATAAAACACCCTAGGCTCGAGTGTAAAGGATAGACACCATTAGAAAACATAAAACATTTGCAATGTCCTTAATAAAACACCTAGGCTCAATTGTAAAGGACAGGCACCATTAGAACTTAGTTAGTCATAGATACTACTTCCCTAGGCACGAGAAGTAAAGAGTAATATTAAACCTTGGAGACACGTCCTCTGTAACACTTCCTTGGCACGAGAGAGTGGAGGACTACCCCTGTAACCAGAATCTCCAGGAGGGAGAACGTGACTTGAGTGTATAGATCTATATGGGACTGACAATCCCGCACCTGGCTGCTAGCTACAGCCAAACCGAAAGGTTCAAGGGTGACGAAAGTCATAAGAAGGATACTGGCCCTAGCCCGAGTCATATCTAGTCTGAAGTATGGTTAAGGACTCGCAATTAAGATTATGAACACTTTACACTTAATTATTAGTTTTATATACTTGTTAAAACTAATGTACATTTAAGGATAATCAGACTTTCAGGAGATATCACACACACACATTCAGGAAAATATGGGATTTTCCTGGGGATCACATTGAACATAGTCAGAATCAGTAACAAATTCACACACACACACACACATGCAGGAAAATATAGGATTTTCCTGGGTAACAGTGGTACGTAACCAGAAACGTGTAACAATTTAGATAACTAAACTTTACAATTCACAAGAACAATCATGTTTTCAGTGTACATCTTTTACAATTATATTTTGGATTTGGTAACCAACTTTTAAGAAAGTATGGGATGTTCTTGGATAAACACGTTTTCAGGAAACTAAAGGAACTCGTACATTTTCAGAAAACTAACCGCTCATGAACTCACCAGCTTTATGCTGATTTTCAAACCACTTGTATTCTCAGGTTTGCATTAGACAGGTACCCGACGATCTCTTTTGGCGAAGACGGAGTGCGTAGAAGACTCGTCTTATTTGGTTCATATATACTATGTATCACATGTATAACTTACGCTTGAAACAAATGTAAACTTTTCTATATGTAATGTAATGGTTGTTTTACTTTACTTATTATGTGGATTGGATTTGATACTCAATGTGGAGTCAACCCCGAAAATGTTTCCGCCTTCGGTTTTCGGGGTGTGACACAAGTAGGAGCGTATCACGAAGTAAAAGCGTATCACGAAGTAAAAGCGTTAACAAGTAGGAGCGTATCACGAAGTAGGAGCGTATCACGAAGTAAAAGCGTATCACGAAGTAAAAGCGTTAACAAAGTAATAGCATTTAACTAAGTAGGAGCATTAACTAAGTAGAAGTATAACAAAGTAGTAGTATCTAACAAAGTAGGAGTATAAAAACATGGAAGAAAACTTTGATGAAAACTTTGGAAAATCTTTATACTTAAGAAAACTTTGATGAAACCTTTAGAAATCCTTTGAAAACCTTTCATAAACAAGTTTTAAATGAAACTTTGATAAAACATTATAGGTAAAGAAATCCTTTGTTTAAAATATTATTGTAACTAAATCTGAAATAAAACATACAACACAAGAGTCAATTTGAGAAAAGCTTTGAACAAGTAAAGACGTTTTAGAAAACCATTTACAGTATCATACTTGGTAAAACAATTAACAGTGTAATAAATCATTGTGCATGCGGGTTATCAATCACATGTGATTGATATGATAACTGGCATGTTTTAACTTGTATTCCCCCGTAAAAGCATGTAAAAACATTTAAAAGGTTAATTCAGGGGTATGAACTCACCTGTTGTAAGTGGATCGAACGAAGGTGTCGGTTGGGTGCTCGGTGTCAAGTAAAAGACTTGAACACACTTAGTGACCTATTAACATATGATGACATATATTTACATACAATTAGTAAATATAATACTAATTAAACACGTATACGCATCCTAAAATGCGGAAAACACTTTGGTTAAGTGCTAGGAGTGTCTCGGGTAACATCTAAGGGTGTGTGTGGCCTAGATAGGGAGTTTACTCGTCAAGAGTAAACTCTTTATAGAGTTTATGGCCCTAAGACCTTGTCCCCATGAGTTTACGGCCGTAAAATCATGGATGATGTGCTCTTTGATGCATTAAGGTCTTATAACACTTGTGGAACTAGGCTAGGTTCAATTCTAGGGCTTATGAAGGGTTTAAGGCTTCAAAATGGGCCATTTAAGAAGTTTACAGCCTAAGACTACTCCTTGAGGAGTTTACGACCGTAAACACATGATTTTACGGTAGTAAACTCATGTTGGTCCATTTCTTTTGTTGTTTGGTGGTTCTAACTCATGCATGTAAGGTTCTAGTCGCTTTTAGGAGCATAGGAAGGTGTTTAGGGCACTTAAACACCTTGGAAAGGGTTTTACGGTCTAAGGAGATGTTCTTGGGGAGTTTACTACCTTAAACAGATGAGTTTATGGTAGTAAACTCATTTTTTCCGTGAATCCTATGTTTTGGTGGTTGTAGGTTAAGCATACGAAGTTGTAGGTCCAATTCCATGCCATACAAAGTGTTAAGGGCACTTTAACACCCTTTGGGGGTGTTTATGATCTAAGAATGGGTGTTTATGGTCCAAGAACCTTTTTGGGCCATAAAATTAAGTTTGAAAAATATTTGTATTCTTTGGTGCATATCATGAAGGAAAATAAGGTTTTATGCACTCAAGGAAGTTCATGGAAGCTCTTGGAGGTGTTTGAGGGGTAGTTTAACACTTAAACAAGTGTTTATGGTCCATGAAGATGGGTTTATGGTCTAAGGATATTCCTACACTGTAAACTCATGTTTACTCCCCATTTGGTCTGATTTTGGTTGTCTAAGTCCTTTCGTGTAAGCCTCTAAGCCATTGCTAAGCATGAGAAGTGTTTGGGAGGGTTTTGGGCATCAAACCCACTACCAAAGGGGTTTACGGTTTTGGGAGGCTCCCAAGACCATACAATCATGGTCTTGGGGTTTTTGGATGATTAAGTCACGAATTTGCAAGCTAGATAAGTTAGATAACAAGCTAGGAAGGTTTACTTACCGATTTGAGGCTCGGAGGGGTGATTTTTGACCAAAACCTGTTTGTAGAGAGAGAACGTAGAGAGAGAGAGAGTCTAAGGTGGGAAAAGGCTTCTAAGAAGTGACCACCCACCCTTATATAGGGTTTGGGTGTTGTACCCGATATACGACTACCCGATACTTATGTTTAACGAGGTTTAAAATTTTACCCGGTTAAATGGTCGTAAATAAAAATAAACCTTTTCCAAATAAATGCAAAGATAATTTACTTGTTTTTATTTTCGCTTGACGAATATTAATTAAAATATTCCAACGGGTTTAAATCCGGTCAAAAATATTTTCGGGATAAATTTGGCTAATTTTTGACGTAATTAATTTCAACGTTAATTTCGACGTTAAAACTAACCGAAATTTTTGGGTTGTCACAAGTAGTATGTGCATGTTATTTACTTTTTTTTATAGTTTATTTTAGCATATTTAAATTTATTTTTAGTTAGTCATCATTCATATTTTCTTTTAATTATTTTTATCTATTTCGGGTGCTTGTGAGTTTCTGTGCTTAATTTTAGATTTTAAGAAGACTTGATGCGGATCAAGATTTAATTGGGCCTTGCGGACTTAAAGATATGGGATTTGGGTTTGTTGAGATGAAGAAGGATAGATGATTATGGGCATTATAGAAGAAAGAAGGTGAAATTTGGATCTTAATGGTGCTGGAGAGTTGGACGAAAAGACAAAGAAGATCATGGTTTACAGAGACATACAAATGCAATCAACATTAGAGCTAACCAAGTCACACAACCCACATGAATTTTTTACACTACACTCACGTGGTGCATATAAGTGTTGTTAAGGGTATTTTTGTCTTTTCGTTTTTTATGTTTATTTGGGGAAGGTTTGTTGTGTCTTTTGGTTATTACAAACTAGGAAAGGAAGAGAGCATTCTTTGGAGATTTTAAAAGTTGTGGAAGAGTTCTTAGAGATTTTTTCACTTAGTTCATTTGCTTTTTGTTTGGTACACTAAACTATCTTTCTTTTCATACTTAGTTTTGCTTGGTTAAGTTTTCATTTGGTTGATGTTGGATTAGTCCATGGATTTCAACTTATTTTGAAGTTTTCATGAACTTTTAATGTTTATCAATGAATTTGTTTCCTATTTGAATTTCTATGTCATTGTATTCTTATTCTAGACTTTAAATGTTTAAATGACAACTAGTTTGTTAATTTCTTGATTAAGTAAGGCAGCTTTAAATTAATTAGGAACAAATGGTTTTTAAGTATGCTTTCAATTCATTTAAATCCATGGAAATGCATCGTCCAACATGGTAGTGAAAGCCTTAGACTCCTCATGGATTTGGTTATCCTTTCATCTTAATGCTAATCAACTTTCCTGAATTAGATGTGATGTGTTATATCCAATCTTAAACTTTCAGATCGATTTCACCAAAGTTAAGGACTATTACACAACAAAGGAAGTGTACTAAATCATATGACAATATAGTAATGACGAGACCAAGTTGTCAACCTTAATGGGAACAATAGTGAATTAATATTAAAAAAATTATTATCAATTAAAGTAAACACACACACAAAGAAAAGGAAGAATTTGATTACTCACACATAACTCAAATGAGCAAACAAACATCAAATAAACTATACAAAAATTATTAGAAAAATATCACTTAAGGTACTTCTACTTAGACTAGACTACTCTGTACAAATATGGTTTACTTATATATCATGCAACGGATGTCAATTCATTATTCCCCGATTCACAATCCGATTAGTTCTTGATCCGAATCTAACCCTAATGATTATAAAGAACATTAACACGATGGTCATGTAATTAACTATTTATTCTTTTCTTAAGTTCGTATTATGCAAGATTTGATCTTAATTAATCACATTGGTCTATAAGAATTAATTCATGTAAATAATGGTTATGTAATGTTGCTCACATACATCAAAGTTCATAAATTTTTTAACCTAAACCTAGGATTTGGTCTATCAGTATTCACCACTTTTTTTAGTAATCGTCCAAAACTTCATTGTCCGTCACCGCTTTCATGCTCGTGACTCTCCTTACATGGCATCGTCATATTGGACATCATGGATCTTCTGTTCTTCAGTTTTTACATTCTAGCCGTTTCATTTCTAGTTCTATATATGAATAAACTCCCAAGTTTTCATGCTTCTCAGCTTGATAAAAAAATTTCGTTTACATTATTCGTATTCTGAAAATAAAACTACTTGTATGTTTGAACTTATACATTTTGATTTATGAACACACTTATTACTAATAGTAGTCGTTTAAATAGTACATTTTATTTTTAAATTAGTTTTCTCATTTTTTGTGGCTGTTTCCGTTATGTGCTAAATTCGATGTGTTTCAAGTCATTTATGATTTTCACACTTATGTCAAAACTCAATTTAAACATCACATTCAACTTTTTGTGTGTGATAAAGGTCGTGCATTTTCAATAATTAACCATCGCTTCATTTTCCGTTTCCAATTATTTACAGTCTGATTTTCTGTGCCCATCGACTTCATAGAAAAATGGAAAAGTTGAGCATAACATATTCTCAATAAACAACATCATTGTCAATTTATTGTTTCAGGCTTGCCTTCCCCTAAAGTTTTGGGAAGACTTTTTTCTCACTGTTGTTCACACCATTAGTCTTCTTCCCACTACCACTCTTGGCTATAAAAATCCTTTTGAAATTTTATTTGATTTTCCCCAATATGATCATCTTTGTTTGTTAAGTTGTCTTTCATATCCAAACACATCATCCACAGTTCAACACAAAGCTCTCTTCATGCTCATTTTGTGACATCCCCATTTTCACGGCTAGAGAAGACCGATTTTGTTTATGCTTTATAAAAATCAGAGTACCTCTTTAAATAAAAATGTTGCGGAATTTGTTTCCAATAAGACATGATAAATACGTTATCAAAGCATTTCTAAAGAAAAGTATTTTTATTCATTTTAAAACATTTGGGATGTCATCGTCAATACAAAAACATAAGCATATACAGAACTTATATTCATTATCACTAGTGATTTATATCTCCTTAATCTCTCATTGTAATGTGACTTCATATCAACACGTGTAATATAAATAAACTGAGAGGATCAGGTTGAGAAACCTGGTGAGTACCTAGGGTTTTCAATCCACAATAATACAATTATTATGTTTAATCATCAAACAATTAACTCAATTACCCATCCTCATTATCTTATTTACTCTTAAGTATCTACCCTAAGAATCAGCTATTTATTGTTCATTTATTCCTGAGGATCATCCTAACGAATCGACACGAAGTCCATCATCACCGGGTTTAGGCACTAAGTCTGCATAGTCGCTAGGGTTTATACAACAGGCACTAATTCTGCATAGTCGCTAGGGTTTATACAACAAGAACTAAGTCCGCATAGCTGCCAGGGTTTAGGTACTAAGTTTGCATAGTCACCAGGGTTTAGGCACTAAGTCTAGATAGTCGCCAAGATTCGGGCACTAAGTCTGCATAGTCGCCCTGGTTTATCTCGTTTATTGAAAGTATCGTTTTTGAGAGTCCACTCGCAATACATGTTAATGGATTTTTAGAGTACACCGTTGAAAACATCGTTCACAACACCTACAGGTTGCGAGCCTGCAAATGTTCCACTGGACTGTTTAGAATAGTCTGTGGTTGTCATCCATGCTCTGCTAGATGATGGGGCCAGCATTTGGGAACAAGGCTTCTCACATTGTACACCTCTCACCCTTACCTCATGGTCTATATCACCTCTCAACTCATCATCCAACTCATATTTCATCTACCCATGTTTTACCCAACATATTATGTAGATATAAATACACATACAATTTAAATCATATAAAACTTGTATAAAATCGTTCATCTAGTATAGATAGCAAGTATACAGATAATGGGCACACACAGCACGTAGTTTATATAAAATACTTCATATCTATGTGTAAAATGATAGAGACCATGCACTCACTTGAAAAGTTGGTGACTCGGCACTCGAATAGCACTTCGTTACTCTTAACACGATTTTCCTTTGACAAAACCTAGTATCATTACCACTAGAGTTTAGTCTAATATTCACCAAGACTAATTAACAGTCTTGCTATGATTACTATTATATAAGCACGAAACAATATTTCTCAACCACTATATACAGACAGGGGCCATACATAAAACATCGGAGGGCAAGACCATTTTGGCATATAGCACTTCTGAAATCCAACAACCCTATGCGGCCCTTTAAACCAGATTCCCCGTACCATGTGTGGTTAAAAAGATATTATAACGACACTTATATACCTCATAATAATATCCCAAATACTTATTATAAGGTCCTAATAACATTACTATATTGAAACATAAGATATAATAACGATATGGTAGGTGTAGCTCACTTATAGTGGGTTTTCTCGAAAACCGGGCTTCACTGGAGCAGCGTTCCCAAGCTGAAAGGTTCTTTTCTCGGGGCTTCAGGAGCCTTGGGGTTTCCTTTGGGTGCTAGGGGGGTTTACCTAGACTTTAGGGGCCTTAAGGGGAGCTAGAGAGAGGTTCTAGAGAGAGAAAGTGAAGTTGGAATGGTGGGAAGAATGAGGGAGCCCGTCACCTCTATTTATAGGCTGCCAAGCAGCTGGACTCGCCGAGTTGGGTCACTGAATCACCTAGTCAGTGCCATGTGTCATCATCGGATGGCTTTTCTTGGGTAGAAAGCAACGGTTGTGATCGCACCACGTCACCCAAACTCACACAATACCCTACCGACTTAAAAAAATCATAACTCTCGCATACGAGCTCTAATTTTGACATTCTATATATTCATGCATAGCTAAAAACAAGTTCTACTACATTCATTTAGACCCCGTCGGCTAATTCTCGGCCGATCTTAAATTTAACAGTAGGAGGAGATTATACTGTTAAATGTCCGCGTAAAATTCTTAGCTTCTACATACGGACTCCGCTTTCGTCTGTCTTTTTATCGTTGAGTTCCTATTAGTGAGATCTTCAACTCTCATTTAGCTCGCGTAGGCCAAAAACCGCTCGAACTAAAATTCAAGTTTCGGGTCATGCACTGCTATGCCAAATCTTAGAGAATTCATAACTTCCTCATATGAAGTTAGATTTGGGCGTTCTTTTTTTTATATTATCTCGGTTTAACATATACTACAAATTTTGTTTAGATCAATAAGGCTAAAAATTCCTCTATCATAAATTCACTATTTACGTATTCCGATGCCGTGTCGATTTTGCCGAAAAACTTCGACGGTTCATAACTTCTTTGTTATAACTCAGATTTCGGCGTTCTTTATATGTACAGAACCCTTGTAAGATATAGTACCACTTGGAAAAGATTAATCCTTAAAAATAATATTCCATCAAAAACTCATTTTTGATGCTTATTGTCTCTAAATTGAGTAGCCCGGATCTGCAGACGTTACAATTATCTCCCCCTTAGGATGATTAAGTCCCGGATTCATCAACAAAACAGGGAAATATAATGATTCCATACGTTATCTGTTCATCCTAGGTAATAATCTTAACTTCATTGTTCATTCGAATGAGTATCTAACTATTGGACTCCTTGAGTGCAAGCGGTGCTCGATCTTGCACGTGCTCCCTTTCTCACTTTAGACTCTAAATTATAACCTTCAAGTCACAATCTCGATCCTCACTGGATACGAACTTAAGATAAGTTCTTTTATTACTACAATGGAACGATGTGTCATATTCTAATGACCTATCATTATATGTTGCAACACTTAGACTTAGGTCTCTTAAAGTCTTCCAGAACAGAATATACTTTCCTTCATGTTCTGATCTCATCTTAAAAGGTAGCATTTCTAGCTACAAGCAACCATCACGATACATCTACTGATTGGTTTGATTAATTCTTCCAGCTTAAGTCAGGCGCTACATCGAACTTGGTTCTCGGAACCATGTAACATACTCGTCGTAGTCAGACTTAATTTGGTATGACCACTAGGGTCGGAATAACAATCATCTTCTTAGTCATTACCGAAGCTATGGTAACGATATAGTTGAATAAAACAGAATCAACTACTAGCTTCTTGGTAACCTTGTGACTTTCCCTGGTCCAAGCGTGAGTCCTGTGCTTTCGGTAGTATAGGCCTCTACTACCATTCACACCTACTCATACTCGTCCCAAGTATTGTCTTGCAGTTTTCCAAGTCATCATACAAGAAAATCACATAAAAACTTAACACACTAGATAACAAAATGAAGGTTTTATATTATTCCTTGAAACAATTACGTAGGTGTTCAAGTTCACCCTAGACTATGCCTCTAATAGGCCATACCATACGATACTATCCACATGGCTACTGCATTACTCGATCTTTGGATATGAAGTCGTCATCCTCGATTCCCCGCGTTGTTTTCTGCTTCTTCAAGGATCATGTGGAATGCCCTTCGCCTTGGTGGTGTGTTTGGCCTTGTTGTATCGTTTTTCTTTGGGCAGTCTATAGAAATATTCCCTTCTTTGTTACATCCATAGCACACCTTCATGTTGGACACGCACTTGCTGGCGTAATGCCCTGTCTTTCCACATTTGTAGCAAGTCACTTCCTCACCACATTTCCTGAAGTGTTTCTTTTTGTACTTCTCGCACCACTTAGCTTCACCTCCTCCTCCTCCTTCAGACTTTGAGAATTTTCTTTCTTTGTTGGATTTTGAAGATCCTTCAAACTTCCTTTTTTCTCCTGCCTTATCCTTTTCTAGACCCTGTTCTCTTATTTGGGTCTATACATTCTTAGCTGCTCTAATGGTTGTCTTTAAAGTAGTTGCTATTTTAACTGTTGGGCCAAAGTCTAATGGCAGTCCGTTATCAAACCTATCTATCTTGGAGAGTTCAGTAGGCGCCAAGTAGGGAAACAACTTCATCCTCTTGGTGAATGCGGTGTCATGCTCATCGACACTCATCTTCCCTTTCTTCAGGTTCTGAAACTCGTTGTTTAGGTCTATCAGATCTATCTCTGAGCAGTATTGCATTTTCAGCTACTCCATGAATGCTTCCCAAGACATCCGCATGACTTCTCCCCATGGCATTGTATCTGCCAACAACTTCCAACAACTTAAAACATCAGTCTTTAATTTTCTGACTGCAAAGACCGACTTTTGCTTATTACTACATTCACAACTTTCAAATACCACCTCCATCTTGGAGATCCAGTCCATAATCTCCAATGGTTTTTGGATTCCAGCAAGACTTGGTGGTTTGGAACTCAAAAAGTTCTTATACATCCGTCCATCCTTGTTATTTCCCCTTTCCGGGCCATTCATCCTTGCCCCTTGGGTTCCAGCTTGACTGATAGTGTGGGTGTAGTTTCCTTCCTCCTATTGCTTTGGAACCAGTTCAGGTTGCACGATCTGTATTGTAGCTTCCTCTAGATTCTGTTGAAGTAAATGCCTTGTTTCCTCCATTTGACGTTCCAACATCATCTGGATCATCACTTGTACTCCGAACATCGTAATTGGCTCAGGAGCGGCTACGACAACAGGTATTTGCTCAATCACTAGTGGTTGATTCCTGCTTCCATTCGTGTTCCCAACTCCACTTCGGGTTCTTGCCATTTCGATCTATACAGCAAATCGGACGTCCGATGTGTAATGACGAAAAATAAGATAGGAAAAATTTTATTTATGATCGACGTGTAAATCTCCCTATTACTCTGAAAAGTTACATGCTAGTTCTAATACCGTAATTAAATGTTTAGAAATCTGAACACATAAAGCTTTCCAGATCCGGTCGGCAACAGACCATGGATCCGATCATATAATGCATATCATAAATCAGTTAGCACAAAAAATCCTGTTAGGCATTTTCCCTAAATAAGCTAGTGCTTGTGTCTAGTCAAGTGTGTTACCTAAACTTATTAGACACACTCCTCACAATCATCGCTTAGTATTCTAAGTTTAAGTATAGAAGTAAATCCTTATTCCTAGTTCGATTAAACTAATGCTCTGATACTAACTGTGAAATCCCCATTTTCACGGCCAGGAAAGACCAATTTTGTTTATGCTTTATAAAAATCAGAGTGCCTCTTTTAATAAAAATGTTGCGGAATTTGTTCCAAGCAAAACATGATAAATACGTTATCAAAACATTTTCGAAGAAAAGTATTTTTATTCATTTTTAAACATTTGGGATGTCATCGTCAATATACAAACATAAGCATAAACAGAACTTACATTCATTATCACTAGTGATTTATTTCTCCTTAATCTCTCAGTATAATGTGACTTCATATCAACACCTGTGATATAACTAAAGTGAGTGGATTAGGTTGGGAAACTTGGTGAGTAGATAGAGTTTTCAATCAATAATAATATAATTATGATGTTTAATCATCAAATAATTAACTCAATTACCCATCCTCATTATCTTATTTACTCTTAAGAATCTACCCTAAGAATTAGCTATTTGTTGTGCATTCATTCCTAAGGATCATCCCAAGGAATCGGCATGAAGTCCATCCTCACTGGGTTTAGGCACTAAGTCTGCATAGTCGCAAAGGTTTATACAACATGCACTAAGTCCGCATAGTTGCCAAGGTTTATACAACAGACACTAAGTCTGCATAGTCTCCAGGGTTTAGGTACTAAGTCTGCATAGTCACCAGGGTTTAGGCACTAAGTCTACATAGTCGCCAGGATTCAGGCACTAAGTCTGCATAGTTGCCCGGGTTTATCTTGTTTATTGAAAGTATCGTTTTCTAGAGTCCACTCGCAATACATGTCAATGGATTTTTAGAATACACCGACGAACACATCGTTCACAACACCTACAGGTTGCGAGCCTGCTAGTGTTCCACTAGACTATCTAGAATAGTCTGTGGTTGTCATCCATACTCTGATAGGTGAAGGGGAAAGCATTTGGGAACAAGGATTCTCACATTGTCCACCTCTCACCCTTACCTCATGGTCTATATCACCTCTCAACTCATCATCCAACTCATATTTCATCTACCAATGTTTTACCCAACATATTATGTAGATATAAATTGATATATAGTTTAAATCATATAAAACTTGCATAAAATCGTTCATCGACAATAGATAACAAGTATACAGATAATATGCACACATAGCACGTAGTTTATATAAAATACTTCATATCTATGTGTAAGATGAAAGGGACCATGCACTCACTTGAAAAGGTGGTGACTCGGCACTCGAATAGCACTTCGTTACTCTTAACGCGAATTTCCTTTGACAAAACCTAGTATCATTACCACTAGAGTTTAGTCTAATATTCACCGAGACTAACTAAGAGTCTTCCTATTATTACTATTATATAAGCACGAAACAATATTTCTCAACCACTATAAACAGACAGGGGCCAGACATAAAACACTGGAGGGCAGGACCATTTTGGCATATAGCACTTCTGAAATCCAACAACCCTATGCGGCCCTTTAAACCAGATACCCCGTACCACGAGTGGTTCAAAAGATACTATAACGACACATATATAACTTATAATAATATCCCAAATACTTATTATAAGGTCCTAATAACTTTACTATATTGAAACATAAGATATAGTAACGATAGAGTAGGCGTAGCTCACTTACAACGGGTTTTCTCGAAAACCGAGCTTCGTTGGAGCAGCGTTCCCAAGCCGAAAGTTTCTTTTCTTGGGGCTTCGAGAGCCTCGGGGCTTCCTTCAGGTGCTATGGGGGTTTACCTAGACTTTAGGGGGCTTAAGGGGAGCTAAAGAGAGGTTCTAGAGAGAGAAAGTGAAGTTGGAATGGTGTGAAGAATGAGGGAACCCGACACCACTATTTATAGGCTGCCTGGTAGCTAGACTAGCCGATTTGGGTAACTGACTCGCCGAGTCAGTGCCATGTATCATCATCTGATGGCTTTTCTTGGGGAGAAAGCCACATCACCCAAACTCGCACAACACCCTCCCGACTTAGAAAAACCATAACTCTCACGTACGAGCTGGGTTTTTGACGTTCTTTATATCCACGCATAGGTAAAGACAATATCTAGAACTTTCATTTAGACGTCGTCGACAAATTCTCAGCCGATCTTAAATTTAACAGTAGGAGGAGATTATATTGTTAAATGTCCGCATAAAACTCTTAACTTCTACATACGGACTCCGCTTTGGTCTGTCTTTTTATCGTTGAGTTCCTATTAATGAGATCTTCAACTCACATTTAGGTGTAGGCCAAAAACTGATCGAACTAAAATTCGAGTTTCGGGTCGTGCACTACTATGCAAAATCTTAGAAAATTCATAACTCCTCATACGAAGTCAGATTTAGACGTTCTTTTTTTATATGTTCTCGGTTTAACGTATACTACAACTTTTGTTTAGATCACTAAGGATAAAAAGTCCTCTATCGTAAATTCACTATTTACATCTCCCAGTGTCGTGCCGATTTTGTCGAAAAACTTCGACGGGTCATAACTTATTCGTTATAACTCGGATTTCGGCATTCTTTATATGTAAGGAACCCTAGTAACATATACTACCACTTGGAAAAGATTAATCCTTCTAAATAATCTTCCATAAACAACTCATTTTTTATGCTTATTGTCTCTAAATTGACTAGCCTGGATCTGCGGGCGTAACACATTTGCTCATGTTTACCTTAGCCATTCTCATTATCAACGAGGTAACCACTGCCTTTATTCATCATGAAACATGTTCTTATCTCACATCACTTCATTTTTAATGCGGATGTTTTCCCTTACTATAATTTTTATGATGTTGCTTAAATATCTAACTATGATTCTCTTGTCATTGAATATCCCTTTTCCTCTAGCCTTTATTACCCTTCCTATTGTCTCACATACGACATCTCCTACCATCTGGGGATCTGATGATCACTTATCTTCTTATCGCTCGTACTTGACAGCCCGTACCCTTTCTCCCCTCCCATTTCAAGTTATTATATGACTTCTCGTTCTCATGCCAATTACCTTAAACTACATCAAATCTTTAACATCTTTGCCACCTCATACATCTCACCCATTCCATGATCCATTACCCAAGCTCTAAATGACCCATAATAGAAGTATATCATAGATAGGGAGATATCTTCTATCGATTCTAACCATATGTGTGATCTTGTTCCTCGACCTTCACATGCCAACATAATTGGTTGTTGATGGTTATACCATCACTAGTTTAATAGCAAAGACATTCTTGATTGTTACAAATGATATCGTTTTGCTTAGGTTTCTCTCTATAGGATTTGGTGTTTAAGCCCATAACTATAATTGGGATGTACTTGACCCAATTGTAGCATGATCCTTTTGGGTTGCCTTCACCAATGCAATTTGATAGGATGGACTTTTGAGAATAAGGTTATTTAGATTTATTAATATATTACAAGTATAATATAGTAATATGAAATCATATTATTTAATTAGTACTGATCAATAATTATTTGGAATTAATTTTGTGATCAAAAGAGACTAATTAAATATATGGGGATTGATTGTGTAAATCAATGATTCTTATAGTGTGGGCTAATGATCCATGGTTATTTAGGATGGGATAAACCAATGAGATAGTCCATGGAGGTTTGACCCATGGAGCCTAAGTAATATGAAAGGTCATTAGGGTTTACATGGTGTAACCCTAGCATTTGCTACACTATAAAAGCACACCCCTAGAACCAAAATCGGTGACTCCATCCTTCTAAGAATTTTGATATTGATTTTGTGCTAAGTAACTTATTCTCTCAAGCCTACTCTTGCATATTGGTGTTTGTGAACCATTAGAGGCATCACACTTGAGGTGCTCAAGCTTTCAAAGGTAAAAGAACTACAAGTCCTTCTAAGAGGTAAGTCATTTAACTAGTTTTATTGTTCAAATGTAAATTTGTATGCTAGTTAGGATGTATGCTTTGGAAAAATTGAAAATATGCATGTATAATTAGAGAATACATAGATCCAAAGCATCTAGGGTTGCATGTGCACCATATGAGTGTTATAGTGCTCAAAACCCAATAGTGGTATCAGAGCCTAGGATTGTTTTCTGTTATACTTGATGCTTGTTAATTTTCAAAGTTGAAAATTTCAATTTTCTGGCCTCTGACTGATGAGCTCGCCGAGTCCACTAGCTGACTCGACGAGTTGTAGGCTATGGTTGCAGAAATTCGAGGTTTTTGGCCAGAATTGGATTAGGATCGTTACCACAAACTATTTTGAATCATAAAATCTATTTTTTTGATATGGTAGTGATCATCCTCATCCAATTAAAAGATAATTTTCGAAATTTCAAGATTTGTATTAGTTTATATGATTAGGCTAATTTCTTGTAAAATTGTTAATGTGAATTATCTTGTGTTATGAGTTTAACTAGATCATAGATAAATTACTTGATAATATTTGTTAGTTAAAATGTTGGTCTGAATGCTTTTAATGACCTCCATAACTTGTCCTCAAGTTATGGAAAATGAAAGGTCTCATCCATTAAAATGCAATTAAACTCATAAGTTATAGAAATGAAGATTTTTGACAAGTTTCAAAACATGCCCTCAAGTTTTGGAATTTGTAAATTCTCACTAATAAAAACCTTAACTCCAAACCCTAGAGTTTTAAAAGTTAAAATTGAACCCTTTATACTTTACAATATTATAAGTTTAATAATATATATATATATATATATATATATATATATATATATATATATATATATATATATATATATATATATAAGACAAGTCAATCTTACCATTAGTAGGTCTCATTCACGAAGTTGTTCTATAAGGAGGGTATAAGGTTACTGTCTATAAAATGATGGTTTAATAGGTGTCCACTCTCCTCCACCGCTTCCTTCAATGGTGGGGGCTCGTTAGCCGAACGGGTAGGATATGACATTAATTTTCATTAAAAGTATAATGATAAATATAAAGTAACTAAACTTTTATTAAATTCCCAATCTTAGTTACTTTAGGAAAATATGAAAATGGTGCTAATCCAAAAAATTACACTTTGTACCCTTGTTAAGTCGTTAGTGGAGCGTCTGTGGTTAACCGACACACTAATCTGGGTCTGAAAATGTGTGACAAGATGTTAATCAAACACCAATGGAGCATGTGTGGTTAACCGACACATTAATTAGGTGATTTGTAAAATTGAGTGTACCAAGCTAGTTTGAATGGTTATTCACGCCTTGTTTGTGATCCTCAGCATCCCAGTCACAAACTTGAAGGGCACAATCGAGATTTCAACATGTCATTGAAAAGTTCAATGAATCTCAAAAGATCTTGGAATTTCAATCAAATTAAAACTTTATAATTCCTTTTGTTTTTCATGGTGGAAATTGGTAAATCCTCATTTACCTACCTTAAAATATTTTACAATTGGATTACGGCATCCATTTTCGCAATTGTAGAATATTGTGTTGGGTCCTAGCCTTAATATTTTATTTGGGTGTAATATTAAGGATTATCATCTAACCTAAACTTTGTTCTTCTTCTTTTCAGATGTCTATTCCAAACAATGCTTCCAACCCAATCCCTTCAGGCTCTTTCTCCGTCATGAACCTATGTGGGAGGGTCATTTTTGATGGTTCGAACTTCAATGACTGTATTCAAAACATCTGAATCGCTATTCGATATGAGGAAAAAGAATAAGTCCTAGATAAAGAGGTTAAGGAGATTAATGTAACCACTGCTACTCCTGAATAAATCGCTGAACACACTACTCGTGAGAGGGATGTGACAAAGGTATCGTGTCTAATGATTGCTACCATGACCGCTGAGCTATAAAAGTACTATGAGGACTACTATCCTTTTGAAATGTATCACGATTTGATGGAAAGCTACCATCAAAGTGCTCGGCAGGAGAGGTATGAGATCATTGCCTCCATGATCACAACCAAAATGAAGGATGGAGATTCCATCACGACCCACTTGCAGAAGATGCAAAGATATGTGGACCGCTTGCTAAAATGGAATGTTAATTTTGATGAAGAGTTGTCCATAAATATTATTCTACACTCTTTACCTTCTTGTTATGATTAGTTTTGTATGACCTATCATATGAACAAAGAGAAGGTCACTCTTAGAAAGCTTCAAGGCCTTTTAAGGACCGCAGAAAGCAACCTGAAAGGCAAGTCGGTTGTGTCTACTCCTACAACTACTACTTCTGCCCCTGTTCTGGCAATCATACATGGGAAGGGAAAGAAGAGGAAGACTCCCTACAAGAGCCGCAAGGGAAAATCTCTTGATGGATCCTCTTCAAATGGGACCAAAGTTGGTTATGCTAATCCCTCGACAAATACGAAAGGATGCAGAGTGCTTCCACTATCATGAAAAAGGGCATTGGAAACGAAGTTGCCCCAAGTACTTGCAAGACATATATGATGGCAAGATCAAGCCCTCCTTTGCAGGTATTTACACTATTCAATCTAATAACTCATCACATGCTGATTATTGGGGTCTTTGATACAGGTTGTGGATTTCACATTTGTTCTGATTTGTAGGGACTAAAAAGAAGTATGGATGTGCAGCACGGGAAGTTAAACTTAATCATGGGAAATAGGAATGTGTCGCCTATAACCAAGATTGGGGTTTATTCTTTATTGCATAGTAATGGTTTAAATTTAGATTTGAATAATTGTTGTTACTCGGCTGATATGGCAAGAAATATTATTTCCTTTCACATTTTGTATAAAAAAGGTTTTACATTTTCTTTTAATAATGAAATTGGTGGTATTAATGCTTATTATAATGGTGTATTTTATTTTGAAGCATTACCTTGCAATGGTATATATGAAACTGTTATGGTTGTAGATAACTTAGGAAATAATGTGTTGCACATTGATTCTTCCAATGATTTAGATAAGGCATGATTGTGGCATTGTCGTCTTGGACATGTCAATAAGAAGCACATAGCCCAACTCCAAAAGGATGGAGTCTTGAAGTCATTCAACTTGAAGTCGGATGACACTTGCGAATCTTGTTCACTTGGAAAGATGACTAAGTCACCCTTCACTGGTACTTGTAAAAGAGGTGAAGGTCTTTTGCATCTCATACACACTGATGTGTGTGGACCATTCAGAACCGCTACATGGGATGCCAACCACTTCTATGTGACTTTCACTGATGATTACAGCAGATATGGCTATATCTACTTAATCAAAAATAATTCAAAAACTTTTGAAAAGTTTAAGGAGTTTTAGCAAGAATTGGAGAATCAATTGGGCAGGAAGATAAAGATGTTGCGATCTGATCGAGGAGGAGAGTATCATAGTATCGAGTTCCTAGACTATCTTAAGGAATGTGGAATTGTTTTGGAATTGACACCACCTAGGACACTACAGCTTAATGGTGTGGCTGAAAGGCGCAATTGAACCTTGTTAGACATGGTTTGTTCCATGATGAGTCGAGCTTCGTTACCTATCTCATTTTGGGGTTATGCCTTACAGACTGTCGCCCATATCCTTAATCTAGTACTTACCAAAAAGGTTTCCAAAACACCTCACAGGATGTGGACATGGAAGGTTCCCTCGTTAGACCACATCAAAGTTTGGGGTTGTGAGGCTTTTGTGAGAAAAGAAACTCATGATAAGCTCGAACCTCGGAGTGAGTGATGTATTTTTGTAACGCCCGCAAATCCGGGCTAGTCAATTAGAGGCAATAGGGGTCGAAAACGACATTTCGACAAAAGATTATTTAGAATAAATAATATTAACCAAGTTGTAGAATATGTCACATGGTTTCCGTACATATAAAGAACGCCGAAATCCGAGTTATAACAAAGAAGTTATGACCCGTTGAAGTTTCGCGACGGAACCGGCACGACACCGGGAAGCGTAAATAGTGAATTTACGATAAAGCGAGTTTAGCCTTAGCAATATAAATGAAATTCGTAGAATATGTTAAACTAAGAGCATCAATAAAAAGAACGCCCAAATCTGACTTCGTATGAAGAAGTTATGATTTTTCGAAGTTTCGGATTACCAGTGTACAGCCCGAAATTCGAATGTTAGATCGACCGGTTTTTAGCCGACATGACCTAAACGAGAATCGAAGATCTTGTTAAGAGTAGCATAACGAGAAAAATATGGGTAAAAACGGATGTCGGATGAAGAAGTTATGAGGATTTAATGGACCAATCCTGTCCCGGCCTGTTAATAATATAAAATTTAAAATCAAATCAAAATTAGCTGACGGAGTATAAACAAAAGTTGTACAGTACGTTCCCACCTTCGCGTGGATATAAAGAAAGTCAAAAACGGAGCTCGTATGCGAAAGTTACGAATTTTTAAAGTTGAATCATGAAATTACGAGACTTGATGAAGGATCGATGATGTGACACAATCTAGACCCTCCATCGCTGAGTCGGTACTCGCTTCCGATGAAGGACACGTCGCCTCGCCCTACGCCCCGCGTATGAGATCCGAAACGCCCCGCGTACCCTCGGTTCTTATCCGGTCCGAAGTGGCTAACAGTTGGATGAGAGCTGGAGGCTTATCCGAACTACGCCTAGCGTAGTCCTGTCCGACGCCCAGCGTAATCCGAGAGGCTTCGCCTATAAATACCTACGAGGGCTGCCGAGCAAATTACACCAAAAACCCTTCTCTCTCTAAAATCTTTCTCTCTCTAAGGTTCCAAACCACCCCTAAACCCTAGGAAAAATCCCCTAGCACCCTAGGGAAGCCCCGAGGCTCCCGGAGTCCCGAGAAAAAGGAGTCTTTCGGTTTCGAAACGCTGCTCCAAATAAGTTCCGGTTTTCGATAAAATTCGCTGTAAGTGTGCTACGCTTACGCAATTTTTAATATAGCTTTCAAATAATTATAGGAAAGTTATTAGGTCCTTAAAATAATTATTTAGGCTATTATTATGAGTTATATTGAGTGTTATTAACGCTTGAACAATAATAATAATAGTCAGACTATTAATTTGTCGCGGTTATCGTTAGACTAATCCATAGTAGTATTGGTACTAGGCTTTATCAAAGGAAAATTGTTTTGAGAGTATCGAAGCGTTGTTCGAGTGCTGAGTCACCACCTTTCAGGTGAGTGCATAGTTACTTTCAGCTTACACATAGATATGAAGTATTTTATATAAATTACGTGTTGTGTGTGTATATTATCTGTATACTTGCTATCTATGCTGGATGAACGTTTTATACATGTTTTCAATGATTTAAACTGTATATGTATTTTATATCTACAAAATGTGTTGGGTAAAACATGGGTAGATGTAATAGTTGCTGTGTGACAAAATAAAAATAATGAGGGGCCACGTTATAGATGTTATTGATGATCCAGTCATCTAGCGGAGTATAGATGACGACCACAGACTATTCTAGACAGTCCAGTGGAACACTAGCAGGCTCGCACCTATAAGTGTTTAATTGAACTGTGTGTTTATTCGAACTGTGTGAACTGTGTGCTCACCAGGTGTACTCCATCCCCCACATGGTCGCCTTTAGGACTTTCATTGCCAAAGAATCCCCTTAGCAGTAGTGTCCATCCCAATGATAGTCCTTAGACTAGGTCCCTTGTGTTAGATGTTTTAGGGACGTAATGTGAGGATAACCGGAATGGGTAATTGGGTTGATTGTTTGATGTTTAAAAATAATAATTATATTATTGTGGGTTGAAAACCCTATGTGCTCACCAGGTTTCCCAACGTGACCCACTCAGTTTATTTATATCACAAGTGTTGATATGAAGTCACATTACACTGAGAGATTTAAAGAGATGTAGATCACTAGTGTAAATAAATGTAAGTTCTGTTTATGCTTATGTTTCTGTATTAACGATGACATCCCAAACGTTTTAAAATGAATAAAATACGTTTCTTCAAAAATGTTTTAATAAGGTATTTATCATGTTTTTCTGGGAACAAATTCCGCAACATTTTTATTAAAAGAAGTACTCTGATTTTTATAAAGCATAAACAAAATCGGTCTTTTCTGGCCGTGAAAATGGGGATGTCACAATTTTCATTGGCTACCCACAAAAGTCCTTTGGATATCTCTTCTATAGACCGAGTGACAATGTTGACTTCGTCACGAGAAGAGGAGTCTTTTGTGAGAGAGAACTCATATTCCAAGGGGACAGTGGGAGCCAAATTGACCTTGAATAACTTTAAGAGTCAAGCAGTGAAGGAACCTCAAACACTAGCAATCAACCAGATGAGGAAACTCCTGTTGAACCAATTGACGAATTCGTACCTCTTAGGCGTTCCACTAGAGTTAGTATTCCACCTGTGTTATTCTGTTTTCATATAATAGTAGAAGGTGATACATTTATAAATGATAGCATACTGATAAATATGGATGAACCTAACAACTATAAATGGACAGTGAGATTCAGTCCATGTATGGCAATCAAGTTTGGAACTTGGTTGACAATGTACCGGGTCGTAACATAGTTGGGTGCAAATGGATCTTCAAGAAGAAGACCAACATGGATGGGAAAGTACACACATATAAGTCGCAACTGGTTGCGAAGGGCTTTACTCAAACTCGTGGAGTTGACTATGATGAGACATTCTCACCAGTAGTGAAGATTAAATCTATAAGGGTTATGCTAGCCAAATCTGCATTTCATGACAATGAAATATGGCAAATGGATGTCAAAACCGCTTTCCTTAATGGAAAGTTGGCTGAAGATGTTTACATGAGTCAGCCAGAGGGTTTTGTTAATGCAAAGTACCCTAATAGAGTGTGTAAGCTTGAAAAATCCATATATGGATTGAAACAAGCATCTCCCAAATGGAATCTTTGTTTTGTAAAAGAGTTTGGATTTTCGAGAACCGAGGATGAGTCTTGTGTATATGCCAAATCTAGTAGGAGTATAGTAAGCTTTCTGGTATTGTATGTAGATGACATACTGCTCATATGAAACGACAACCCAACCTTATAGGAGGTTAAATCCTGGCTTGGGAAGTGTTTCACTATGAAGGAACTTGGGGAAGCTGCTTACATCCTAGGGATAAGGATATTGAGAAACAGGAGTAAAAGACTAATATGACTTAGTCAGAGTACCTACTTGGACAAGGTTGTAACAATTGGTAAAAATAGGAACGATCATACGATGCTATGTTTTGATTATTAAGCAATAAGAGTATTTTATCAAGAATGGTTGAAAGAATTTAACCTCTTTTATTTAAGTAAGTTCTTGTGAAATATAAAACAAGTAACTATTGATAAATTTCGTTATGATGTATGACTACAAACCATCACCGGTTTGTGAAAATTAGCGTATAACGTCATTTGAATGCAACAAACTTAATTTTTGTATCAACATGTATCTAGTTGGTAAGTAAGTTAGGTTCTATGTAAAACGTGTGCTTAATAGTTGTGGAGGATCTAAATTTGACAAATATATGAACCAAAGTGACAAAACGTGTTTAACGATATGGTTAACCGGTTAAATGTCACGAAATTATACCTTGGTCAATAAATTTTATATTTAAATGAATAAAAATATAAAATGAATTATTATAAGTTATAATTATAATGTATTTAAGTGTTTTTAATAAAAAAAAAATAAAACATAAACATTAAAGTTCAAATACACAAAAACTACATTGTTATTTTATACTGAGTATACATGTATGCATTTGTACATATGTATAAGAGAATTGGTGGAGATAAGTGCCAACTTAACTAAGAAGTGCTTAATCACTTAAGACATTTTACTAAGAATTCTTCTTAATCCCTCTTCTAATTTTCGAGATTAAGACCTTCCCTCTCCTTAACTAGAACTCCTAACTAACTAAATAACTAGTAGCTACTTAGTTAATTAACCCTATCTCTAAGCAACCACCTAAGCAAGTGGCTAGACAAGATCACATCACTTAAACTCACATCCCATCACAAGCTAGTCTAGGTTTTGTCCCCTTATCCTCTTCCACCATTTCCTCCTTCATAATCACAAAATTTCCTCTTCATTTTACCCTCAATTCACCAGCCAATACTCCAGGGAATTACTCTCAACCTTCATCTCATTTTCAGCCACAAGAACTTCCTTCCAAAACCGTAAACTAAAGGGCTGCTGTCCCTTTTGTGTTTCAGCCACCATTTCACCCATATACACCTTCCTTTTGCTTGATATTTTTACCACCAAATACCCATGGAATTTAGTTGTTATTCTACTCAAAATTATATATCCAAAACAGTGAGTAAACTACCCTTTTTCTTACTCTTTTGCTGTGAAGTTTTCGTGACAGCAACATAGCCAAAACAGTGGTTGTTTTGGAGCATCAAACCAACAACCAAAAGTTCTTCATCTTCAACCTTACAGTCTTCAAGTATTCAAATAAGTTGAGTTCATACCCCCTACATACTCATGTTTTCTTCAAGTTTTAAGGGGGGGGGGGGGGAGGGGGAATACAAGTTAGAACACTAAACATAACTTAAATTTAAAAAGACAGCTTTCTACAGAAAAGTTGAGTCCTGTTCATGGACTGGTTTGACCATCTTAAACTTAATATATTTCAAAACTATACAATTTAGCTAACAGTTCAGTTTTATACCTTTCTATGGACTACTCGCACGTGTGTTCACACTAGTTTGAGACCACTAAAAATCATAATAAAAATTATGAGCAAATTAGACTCATTTTCTAAACTCATAGAGGTGACAGATTCAGTTTTTGACTTACGATAATTTTTCTATAAGTTTTCTAAAAACAGGGACAGTAAAGGGTAAAACTGTCAAAAGTGGTTTATAGATTTATGAACACCTTCTAACATTTTTTAGCAAGGTTTATACATTAAGGAAGTTAAAACACAATCATTTAAATATGTTTAATTACAATTTTCACAAAAGTGATAAGTACAAAAAGGTCTTTACTATTAAACTTAAGGGTTATTTCATGCAAAGTTTCTAATAAAAACGTAAGAATATGAACAACAATTACAAAACACACCAAATCATCTTTTAAAATTTATACATATATATACATATATATATATATATATATATACATATATATATATATATATATATATATATATACATATATATACATATATATATATATATATATATATATGTATATATATATATATATATATATATATATATATATATATATATATATATAACCATTTGCATATATATGTTTTGTTTAAAAAACTTGTCTTTTTCATCAAAAATATACAAATATAGTTAATGAAACTTTACCCCATTTTTATATCGTTGAGAAAAGGGTAAAATATTATCAAATGCATATCTAAAGATTTCACGTCGTTTTTCATAGCTATCCCAGTTTTAAGGATGATCATTTATACAAACATTTTTAGCACAAAAACATGTAAACTTGTTGATCAAATTTAGTGAGTTTTGTCTTCACGTTACCTTATAAACTACACACGAAAGTCTTCTTAAATATAACTAGAGTCTCTTGTAGGGAGAGTGTGATAGTTGTGTATAGATATATACTGGGACCGACAATGCTGCACCTTAGCTGCTTGCAACAGCTGGACCGGAAGGCCTGGGGGTGACAAATGTCATAACGAAATCGACACCTGAAGAACGTTGCGAACAAGGCAGTCTAGGTCAATGAAGCATAGTTATAAGATAAAAATGAAAACTCACATAAAACAACGACACTTTTAGTTTACGCAAAGTCAGTCTTCAAATAGTTTCATATACAAACAAAATTGCATAACATCATTTTAAGTAGGAAAATTACTTATATGCTTTGGTCTTGGTTCATTTAAGGCCACATCTCATTTAAGGGAAAATATAGGATTTTACGGAAAACAAACATTACTACATTTCATAGAAAAGGTTTACAAATATTCGTACAAATGCTTATGAACTCACCAACTTAAATGTTGATACTCTCTTTTCAAATAACTTGTATTCTCAGGAAATCAGTAAATCAGGTAACAACTGGCTTTAAGGATGCGACGCTTAGCCGTCTAAACAAATCTTTTGACAACATATTGTAATTGATATTTTGAAACATGTAATATCTACAAATAATGTAACTTTTTCAATTATATATATGTTGGTTGTGTGACAAGCCGACATTTTGAGACAATATAATGTAACACCAGTCAAATTTAGGCCAAAATATAACTTTCCTAAAAAATTATTTGGGTTAAATAAAGTGGTAGGAATTTTATCAAGGTTTTCGTACATATAAAGAACACTAAAATCCGAGTTATAACGGAGAAGTTATGACCAACCGAAGATTCTCGACAGAACCAGGCAACACCGATTAAGCGAAAAACGCGAAGTTTCAATACAATAACATTTAGCCTTAGGTATCTAAACGATAGTCGTAGATTTCGTTAAACCATGATCATGCATAAAAAGAACGCCCAAAATGGACATCGTATGAAGAAGTTACAAATTTTCTAAGTTTCGTAACAGCGGTAGACAACTAAAAAGTCGAAATAAAGATCGAGCGACTTTTAGCCGACACAACTTAAACGAGAGTTGAAGGAGTCGACAATAGTAGTTCGATGGTAAAAAGACAAACGAAAACGGACGTCGGATACAGAAGTTATGGATTTTTAACGAAGTTATCGTGTCTCGGCCTATTAATTAAAATATAATTAAAAATAAAGTCAAAATTAGCTGATGGAGTCTAAACGAAAGTTGTAGAGTATTTTCTCACCTTCGTGTGGATATAAAGAACATCAAAGACAGAGCTCGTATGCGAAAGTTACGGATTTTACAAGTTCGTGGCACACATACCGAAACGATTTACGCCCAGCGTACTCGGATGCTAGGCTCCGGATTGTCCACGTCGCTTCGATGCTTCTTCTGAAGATGCGGTAACCGCTGACGTCGCGTACGCCCAGCGTACTCCGAAGTTACGCCCAGCGTAATCCCTCTTCTAGCACCCTATAAATTGAATGCGAGGGTGTCAGCTGCCTTTGCTAAAATTCTTCATTCCTCTCACATTTTCACCTTGTTTTTCGTGCTGACAACATCCCGACTTCCCCGTTTCATATCTAAGCCCCGACGAAGGTCCGAAGCCCCGTGATTCTCGAGAATCTCGTCACTTTCCGGTCGAGGTGCCGCCCGAGAAAATCTCGTTTTCTTCAAATCACGCACTTTCTTCGGTGAGTTCATACCCCTATAAACTACATTTTTAAATGTGTTATCCATACTTTTTATATACACTTTTAAGGGGGTAATACAAGTAAATACACGATAATTATCGTGTGTAACACAAAGTTTCACTAAATACTCATTTTTATCAAGTAAATCATATGTGATTCATAACCACTACATGGAACCTTTCGTACGCAAAATATATCACGATATCATCTTGTCTTTTGAAATTAAATATGTCGTTTTACATATACGAATCAAACACTTTATTTATACTTTGAGTAGATGTGTTCATCTATGTCACCACAAAAGTTACACATTACATAACAAGTGAGCATTTCACTAGGGTTTACTATACAAACGAAACAAACTTTTGGAAAAACTATAATAGTTTACGACAAACATTTTTACATGTTAAAAACTCTTTATCAAACTGTCTTACATACTTTATGTTCCTTTCAAACGCTGTTAGAATCGTATTTCAAACAAAGGTCTTCTTATACTTAAAATCGTTCTTATCAAACAAACTACTTTCAAGTCGTTTTATAAACTGACATCAAGTCATCATTTCTTATTTATTAAACTTCTCAAAGGTTATACAAAACTTCTTTTATATTTTTCTATTGTCAAATGCACGCCTATACATGTGTAGTTATATATATATATATATATATATATATATATATATATATATATATATATATATATATCATGTATACATATATAGATATAAAAGTTTTCCATCAGTTGGTTTAGTACCTTTGGGTAGCAAAGGCATATTTCGGTTATACACCCACACTACTAGTAACTATAATAGGTATAGTTAGGATATACTACTTACCATTCCAAGTACAAGGAATCACACAAGAGTCAGTTTATTTATGAGTCTATACTAATACATCACATACTATATGAAGAGATACGATTACATACAATTACAAGGCATATAAATTTCAAGACATACAATTTCAAGAGATACGATTACATAAGATAGTGTACTAGATATTCATGAAATTTTACATACTACAAAGTACCATATCAAAGAGATATTTTCATATACAAGAACAAATGGACATTTTCATACGTAAATCTGTTTTATACTAGGTTTTGTGAGACATTTCACGTACTTTCGAGTATGCATTATTAAGTCCTGTATTATATACCATAATCCCTTGTAGGGGGAGTGTGATACTTGTGTATAGATCTATACGGGATTGACAATGCCGCACCTAAACTGTTAGCTATAGTTAGACCGGCAGGTCTGGGGTGACAAATGTCATAACATTCCAACGCCTGAAGAACGTTGTTACAGGCAGTCTCGGTCATTAGCATGGTTATAAAACTCACATGGAGTATTAAAAACACGTTGATTTACGGGGTTATCATATACCTTAGCGATTATATATGTACACAAATCTACTATTTTAGACATGAAAAACATCATGGTAGTTCATTTTTGGGACTTTTAAACTACTACCCACTTATAAACAAATATTGGATTTCTGAAGCAAACATTCAAAACAGTCGGGTCTTGGTAGAAGGCTACATTTTATACTAGTAGAAAATATGGGATTTTCTAGGGTTTTCAAACGTTTACAATTACTTACAAACATGTTCGTTGGTACGAACTTTCCTTCAAACATTTACAGGTCTTTCTTTACAGCTTTACAAATCAAAGTCACATAAATACTTATGAATTCACCAGCATTATTGCTAATACTCGCTTTCAAAATAACTTGTATTCCCAGGACACGGATAGACAGGTTCGACTACCAGGTTCTGTGAAGACGGAGCGATCAAGACTCGTCTTTTATTTTTGAATATTCATTTTTGTAGAATTATACTATGAAAGAACTCAAATGTAATTAAAATTATATTATTAATGCAATGGATGATGTTGTTGCTTGTTTACTACTTTGCATTGTTGTGATACATTACATGACGTCATCCGCCCCATAACGTTTCTGTCGTTCGCGGTTTTGGGGTGTGACAGATTGGTATCAGAGCATTGTTTATAGTGAATTGAGTATATCAACCCATAAAAGATATACAAACTATAAATACAATAGGGATTAAAAATACTCTGACAAAGAGTCTATACTTTTAGATAATAAAATATTTAAGTATACGTGCCATCATTCATACGAAAATCAGTGTCACTAGGACAGAACAAAAGTATTACGATTGTTGGACAGCACAAGTAGACTTAGAGACATATAGTCAAAACTTGGATGATATAGCCTGATCAACTATATTATCCGAGGGTTGACTAGCGTGTGCCTAAGTGTGGTTGTGAGTTGCAACAAGTCTAAAAACCTACCCATAATACCACAATGAGAACAATAGAACATAAACCTAAAATACTATAGGAGTATTTTGTGTATTACTATAAACTACTTATGTGTTAGATTCTTATACCCCAATTATCGCATAGATAACATAGCTGGACCCCATCCCCATGACGACCCGTATTGCCCAATCAAAGGCAATGCTGGATGGTTCAGAGAAGAACTAGAGAATGATCATCCAAACCCTTTCGAATGATCACCATGTTGAAGACCTTTCGGGTGATGATAACTCCGAACTCGAGGATGAGAACCTACCCCCAGTAACTCCCACTTCAAACCCTAACCCTCGTCCAGCTCTTCATGGCTCGACACTTCCATGGGTAGAATGCTTGGAAACATGGAGCGAAGAGCAAGATCAACCTATGTCGTCTAAAGGAGACCGAAGCTGCTACAACTTAAGTGAAGGAAGCTCAGCAGGCAAAGTTCTACCAATCCTGATCCGTAGAGTTGCTCGAAACGAAATTCAGGGCAGGACGACTCTCCATTATATCGAAGAGGTTAAATGCCAATGCAAGAATAAACACCATCCACACCAATCGTCTTGAAAACACTCGTGAGAGATTTGAGAGAGACCAAGAGACCCTGCTGCAAGCATTAGCTAAAACACGAGCCGAAGTTATAGAGCTACGAGTATGCCAGAGAGTGTACGAAAGACACCTTCTTCATAATGGAACGTCAATTGGTTGAACTAAGTGTTCACCAGAAGGATGAACGCCGCCAGTAAGAAATACTTTATTTCCCTTCCTTGTTTAAAGGAATCTTTTTCCTATGTATGTCCTATGTAGCATTTTTCTATGTAACTATCTTGTACTGTAAGTACTGTTAGTTAGGCCCTTATGCGGCCAAAACCTTTCTACTCATGATATGATGTAAGACCTTCTTCAAGATTAAATTTTCCTAAACTTATTACATCTTAAACACCGATGATATTGACAGTCGGCTAACTTCCGTGTCGCTCTTTGTTCAAAAACTCTCATCATACCTTCGTTGGAGTCTATCCGAAACATGCTTTAGTCAAGTCATTAGACTATAGTAATTTAACTCCGAAAACATTTCCAAAGTCTCTTTTAGTAGTAAGATCATGTTATTCACCATCCAACGATACCTCGGCTTGAACGACAAACGTCTTAAGACCACTCTACAAACATACTTCTACTATGTACTAGGACTACATCATAGGGATGTAGGTCAAACTTTCGAGAACATACTCTTACTCTTTACATAAGCGATCGAAGTACATTTTGGGTCAACCAAAATCGCTCACAAAATCCTTTTTCGTTCGTGTTACAGAATCATGTCTTCGAAGAAAAGTAATCAACCCATCAGCCAAACACCAACTCTTCAGATTGATGCAGCTACCTTTCAAGCTGCAGTCTCAGCTGCCGTGATAGCTGTTCTGACTCACCTTAATGCTAACAACGCAAATGTTAGCAGGATGGTTTTCAATAATTCCAATCCAAGTAACAACCAAGTACACCCACGAGTAACAAACTACCACGACACTCCGAACCTCAAACCAAAGAGTAATAAACGAAAATTCTGGGATAAAGTTAAAGGCAAATCACCTCGAGGGATAAACAAGAAACCATCACCAGTGGCAACCTTCGCAGCCACAACATCTACAACTTCTACCACCAACACTACTAGTATCCCAATTATCCCTAACCCGGCCAGACAGTATGCTGGAAACCTACCGAAGTGCAATAAGTGCAGCTTCCATCACCTAGGTAGTTGTCGCCTGTTACACTGCAAGACCTGCAACAAGAACGGACACATTGCCCGCTTCTGCAGGACTCGGGTCCAACACATTACTTCAACCACCAATGTTGCAATTTCTCGGATATGCCATCTATGTGGTTTAATGGGACACTTCAAGAGGGACTGCCTAACAGAGAAGAATGACAGTGGAACAGGAGGAGTTTGATCTCAGAATGGAAAAAGGCAATGAAGGACCCGACTATATTAGGGGCTCACTTCCAATCGTCAGCATTAAGTATACTGTTAAACATGTTTAAAACTAGTGCAACTAGAGTCTTATCTTTTGAGAGATCCCATCAGAAAAGGGGACCCTCGTGCTGCGTATACTTGCCTTTTGTAGTATACCTTGTTCGCAATAATAGTCTTGTAGGAAAACCGAAGTATTGTAACTCTGTTAAAAGTTGCACTGTTGTGTTTTGTCTGTAACACCTTTATGATCAAATCTAATACCTTTATTTCCAAGTAAGTCTGATATCATCATACAACTTGACTCAATTCGATCCTCGCAATACCAGTTTTGTGCTACTTCTCCTTCTCCGAAAAAAACGTCTTTCTAGCCTGTTGGGTGTATGGTGTTGCGTCTTGGGCTCAACTCTTAGCCCTGTTTTGTATCCGGATTGGGCATGTCCATCCGTGATTTATTTATTAGGGTTTAAGTATATATAGGTGCTTGCATGCATCTTAGTACGTAACATTCGGAAGTAGATTTGATATCGTTTTATAGTTATCGATTGTAAACCCTAAAGCCTCTACAACGGAAGTTCTTTGTCGAGCTCTGCTGAGGCTTGAATCATTTGAATCATTAAGCATACTGTTGATTCCATCTCTTGTTTATTTCTTTGTTTGAATCGTTTTGCCAAACCTGTGTAAGATCTAAACGATCTAAGAGATTAATATCTCATCAATTGGTATCAGAGCAGGAGGCTGTGTAATTCATACACATCTCTTCTGTCATAGAAGTGATTAGGGTTTATTCTGCATGCATTGATATTTATTGAGCCATCACTCCATTATTGACGTATCTCATTAATTATTAAAATCTGCCCTAATATTACGTATTACAAAGTCTGATCTTATAACAGGTTAAATGATCAAGCATGGACGATTCTCAATCCAATCCAATCAACATTTCTAACACCATCGGATCAACAACCAAGATTCCAATCCTCTACACTCAAGATTATGAAGTGTGGACGCATCATTTTGAAGACTACGTTATTGGATCAGAGGACAACATGTATCTTATATGGGAAGCAATCGTAAATGGCCCATTTGCTCATTCTAAGACTTCAAAAATCATTAAAACTCAAAAAGAGTACAATGATTTGTTGAAAGATGTAAATGACGTCGCTCAGGACGAAAAGGAGAAGTTTCAATGCAACATTAAGGCATTGAGACTAATCCGTTTTGCCCTTCAATCCAACACGTTTCGTTTGGTTAGTTCATGTAGTACAGCGAAGGAAATCTGGGATAGGCTGAGAGAACTGTATTCGACAGATGACGACCTTGAGCACTCGATTCAGACCCTTCTTCTCTCTAAATTTGGAGAGTTCAAGCAAAAGCCAGAGGAGTTAGTTACACAAATGTTCGATCGATTCAAGCATCTTCTCATTAAAATGATCAAACATGACATTGAAAGAAAGCTGATCGAACAGAAGGTTACTTTTTTAAATGGTCTAAGATCTGAATGGCGGGCGGTCGTATCCACAGTTAAAGCACATGAACAGTTTAAATCTTATTCACTGGCGAAAGTAGTAGGAATTCTGAAATCCCAGGAAAAGACGGTGTTGCAAGAAAAGAGTGTGGTCACAAACTTGGGATCTTTGGTCCTTCTGTCTAAAAGTAAGAATGCAGTAGAAGACGAAGATCCGGACCTAGGGGACTACGATCTAACTTCAGAGGATTATGCAATGATGGTATCCAATCCCACAAGGTTCATTAAGAAGAAGTTCCCTACCAATAAGAACCGAAATTGGTAGGGCTACTACAGTTCTGAAAAGGTGAAGGAGGAGTCGAAGACTGAAGAACCTGAGAAAGAGGCGAAGATGGAAGCTGATTATGGTGTCAACTGTTATTACTGTAGAGGAAAGAATCATTACGCCAAAGATTGTGTTTTGAAGAAAATAACGGAAAAAGATGAGGAGAAAGATGAAGAAGCAATTCTCCTGAAAAAGCAGGAGGAGATTAAAAAGAAGAAAGCTGCTACTAATCCCTCTATGAATGCTCTTATTGTGCAGGGTTCAGCAGATGATGATGAGTTCGGGGGCGTTCAAGTTTGGTCAACCGACTCAGAGGATGATGAAGTGAGAAAGCCTTCTCATGGAAAGGCTTATGTTGCGAAGAGTGATGATGTTAGTGGAAGATGTTTCATGGTGACGGATGTGTCTCAGATGAGGGGATACAACACTGACGGTGGAAATGATGCAACCAAGGAAAGAGAGGATGTATGCTTTACTACAAAGCCTCTCAGTGTGCAGATCAATGAACTTGACGAATTGATCAAGAAGGTACAATCCATTTTTATTTCGTTTAAAGTTCCACAAGTATCATACGAAAAAGAATTAATAAACTTGAACTTAAGAATTTCGAGTCTAGATAGCTGTTTAACTCAAACACGGGTCACAAATTCTAATCTAACTAACCAAATGAGCAGGGTGTCATCCAAAAGTAAGGAGCAAAGGATGTGGATTGAGCAGAAGGAGTCGGAGCTAATTAAGTCTAGAGATGAAAACATTTATTTGCAAAGAGTCAATTTGAAAATGTTAAAACAAAGGAATGTTTTTTCTTTGATTGCTAAAAGACTTTATGCTAACATTACTCAACTGCATCTAAATTATGAAATAGGGCAGAAGATACATCGCATGATTCTACCCTTCCTTGAGTTTAAGGAGGATGAAATCGATGCCGAAGCATACAACTGTGAAAGTCTTGTATCTTCCGATGATGTCAATCCCACTTATATGTATGGTCTAGATAAAATAGAATCTTTTATAAAGTCCAAAGATCATAAGGACATGCTTAAAAATCTTTTGGATGAAAATCTCTAATGGTGGATTTAAAAGTAATTGTGTAGAGCAAGATAAAGATTTGTTAAAACAATTTATTATCATCAAAGAATACTTACTTTTGAAGCATATAGAACAGAAGTCAGAGAAAGAAAGAAAAGAAAAAGAAGATGTTCTTGATATTCTTGAAGAAGTTCATGATGTTCTTCAACGTTCTGAAGAAAAAGCGACTCCAGATGTTCTTGTTGAGGGGGAGTCAAGTGTTTCAAGTTTTTTAGAAGCTTCACAATCCGAATCTAGTTGTTCTGAAAAAGAATCTCAAAGTATATCTCCGGAAATAGTGAAAGTGAAGGAGTTTTGCTCTAATGGAACAACTACAGGTGATCAGATTCAGAAAGATGAAAAGGTTGTTCAAATCAGAAATTTGTTTCTGAAGCCTAGAAATAAGAAAAGAAAGAAGAAGAGAAAGAACAAGAGTAAAATGAAGAAGGTTTGGATGCCCAAGGTACAAGTAACCAATGCTTGTGAAAAAGTTCAGAAAGTTGAAGTCAAGAATGTTCAAAAGAAATTCCGTTCACACTTTTCTTCAAATGAATATGGTAAAAGTTGGAGAAAAGAGAAAAGACTATTTGGTTGGTTTAATGAAGTTTTTGGAAATTTTTGTTTTCCAACTAAAAAGAGGGTATTATTTTCAGAGGATGATATATTTTCTTCAAATAAGTGGGTGTGCAAGAAACCAACTTCAAAGTTGAACCTTAAATGGGTACCAAAAGTCCCATAAAATTTTGTTCTCTATTTAAAAAAACAAAAAAAAACAAAAAAAAAAAACAAAAAAACAAAAATGGGGACAAAATCTTGGTGAAATCTGGTGAATATTGGGTCAAAGATATGAAATCTTATTGAAGAAATCAAATTTATTGTTTTTTTGTGTGTTGGAATTGACAAAAAGCTGAAAAAGTTGAAAAATGGGTGAAAAGTGTCATTATTCTGCAAAAATAAAGCTGCTTTCTGACACTTTTCTGCTTAAAGCGTATAAATTGTAAATTTGTTGTAACAGGAGGGGTTGCTTCCAGATTTAATCTCAATAAAAGGTTCTGTTCTCAACTATGAATATGTAAAGGGATGAATGTGTCACTTCACTGATTCTCTAGGGGCCAAAATCATAACTTTGGTATAGACTTCCAATTTTGCAATTAATCGTAGTGTTAGTGTTCAAGGTTTCGTTTGTTCATTTGCAGTCGGCATACTGTATATCTATGTTTCTTTGAAGCCGACTAAAAAACGAAAGTCTCAGTCAAGAAGGAGATTATGAACCGAACTCATAGAGGCGAACCTCACGAATAAGAACCGAACTCAAGTTAAAGAATCGAAACTCAGATTAAGAACCGAACCTCACAATTAAAGAACCGAACTCTCGATTAACAACCAAACCCGAATCTACTGTTCACAACCGAACGTTCGGTTGATTTCGCTTTCGGTTGTGTAATTGATGAAGCGAACCTGCAACTGTATTTGAAGCGAACCTAAGAACCGAACTCAAGATTAAGAAGCGAAACTCAATTGGAACCAAAATAGACCGAACGTTCGGTCTATTTTGCTTTGGGTATGAAATTGAAGCGAACTTGCTCTCGGTCCTTTGGTTCATGAACATTCAATTGGGAGCGATAGGAACGAATCTGGATTCACAGTTGGAACCGAATGCCACAAGAGGTGAAGGTTGGTTCGTCAAGAACCGAACTCACCAGAACCTTACAATCAAGAAGCAAAACTCATAGGAGCGAGAGGTCAACGATTCCGGGCTGCCTTGATTTGCACCATTGAACTTGCAGCGAACCTTGTCGATGTTTGTAAACTCAGTTACTCTCGCTCAAATCAAGAGAGTTCGATTTCAAATGTGAATACTGAAAGCAAAACGAAACTGAAATCGGGGTTCAAGCGAATTGAAATCGGAATTTTTGATGGAATTAGATGTCAAAAATCGTCGGCATCATGAAGTCGATGTTTGATATTTTATATAATCGGCACTCCAAATCTGATAACGGGTCTTCTAGCTTGTGAATTTGACACTGGGAAATAGGAACAAAAATCAGTCGACGTCATTATTCTAAATCGATTTGGATTTTGTTTGAAAACAGAAATCAGAAGTATCAAAAGCGATTTGGGATTTAAACCAATCAAACTACGATCGGAATCTATTCATCGTTATAAACATCAAAGTTTCGAGAATCAAAATTGAATACGGAATTGGACTGACTCGGAATCAGATTTTACAAATCAAAATCGAAACTTGATATTGTAATCGGAACTATTTGCTTGAATGATGTTTGTGTTCTTCTGCAATTTCAAATGGAGCTTCAATGGGTTCGTATCAGGAGTAAATTTCTAAGCGGGATCTATTTGGACTTTTTAAAAGTCAAAGAAACTCCGTTCTCTAAATGAACGAAGAAGATGACTCAATGTTATTTCTTTTAGCGTTAAAATGAAGCAATGGGATATATTTTCATCTTTATCCCCCTGACTTTCAGAACTTCACCGATTTAACCACATATCCCAAATTCTTTCCAAACTTTTCGGATTTTTACCCATTCTTTCCAAAATATTTTCATTTCTTATCCTTTTCTTTGGTCTTATTCTTTTCAAACCCTTCTAAAATAATTGCTTCTTATTCTATTCTTTTGTCTAAATTTAAATATTGGAAAATACCAAATTAAGTTTTGTTATTTTTCCGGTTTTAATTTTTGAGAAATGGGTTTATTCTAACGGGATTTATTTCATTATATCTGACGGGTTTTGAAGATTGTGGGTGATACTTCTTAACTTTCCGGATTCTCTCCATGGTATTTGTTGAAGATTCAAGGGGGAGTGATGATTATTCAAGGGGGAGTTCGTATTTGGAAGATTATTTCTAATTCTCTCGTTTTGAAGACCCCATGTGCTGATAAGTATCACAATTTAGGGGGAGAAATGCCAAGAAGATCTGAAATCGTGATCTTCATCAGTTTCAACATCTAGGGGGAGATTGTTGAGTATTTAAGATATTGAAACTGATATGGCATATTTGGTTATTTAGGGAAGCCTTTTTAGGGTTAATCATTTTATGATTCCCTACAGTGCCTTTGCAGTAGAAGTTCTTAATCGAGCTCTGCTAAGGCATTGGTTTTATATTAGGCTTTTATTTTATATTTATGGTAGATATTTATTGTTCCCTATAAATAATCATTAGGTTTACTTTTGGTGTAAGGTTTTTACCATATTAGGGTTTTTCTCTGTACGTTCATGAGATAATCAATATACAAAAACCCTTTATCAGATTACTTGCATATTATGGTGATTGATTCTTGATTGTTCATGATATTCCGCATTCGTCATCTCAGATTTATTCCCAAGAAAGCCAAGCCGTCATTCCAGAACACCGAAGTACTCATGCATAGAGTACCTCATGTTTCTTATCCTTTCCAAAGAAACCTCAGCAAACCTCCCCAAAGTACCACTCATGCAGTACGTCAAGTTCAATCCAAAGACCCACCTTTTCAATCTTAATTATATACAACTCGTATACCCGAGATTGTGATTGATAAACCACGTATGAATTCTACTATGAACTTCAAAACAAACACTGCCCAAGACTACGAGTGATCGTGCTTCCGTAAGAATAAACTTAGAAATACCTATCCTTTTCACTAATTCATGAGTAGTCATGCTTTCTTTTAGATCTTCACGACAGCTAATCCACCCCAAGGTTTGGACATCATAATCAGTAGGAGTTGGTAAGTCTACATCGAGCCGACATCAGGTGCTTTGATAAAGCAGTTCGTCCTAACCTCCCTAAACAACGAAGCCCTAGTTATTTACAGCCATGAACCAAGTACGAACCCTCTCATCATTTCGTGTATGCAAGCTCAGAAATGCTTATGAAAGGAATATTGTCACACCCCGAAACCGAAGGCGGAAACGTCTCGGGGCGGAGGTGATTTCATATGAATCATAACCAATGTACATAGTAAGCGAAGTAAAACACAAAACATTACATTACATAGATTTCATTACATCAGTTGAAAAGTAAAGTAGTACAAGTTTCATAGATATATAGTTTAAACAAAAGAAAGACGATTCTTCTACGCACTCCGTCTTCACCAAAAGAGATCGTCGGGTACCTGTCTAAAGTGGACCTGAGAATACAAGCGGTTTGAAAATCAGCATAAAGCTGGTGAGTTCATAAGCGGTTTGTTTTATGAAAAGAATGAGTTCCTTTAGTTTCCTGAAAAAGTGGTTAATCAAGAAAATCCCATATTTTCTCAAAAGTTAGCTACCAAATTCAAATTGTAATGTAAAAGATTTACAATGAAAACATGGTTGTTCTTATGAATTGTAAACTTTAGTTATCTAACTTGCTACACTTTTCTGGTTACGAACTACTGCTACTCAGGAAAATCCTATATTTTCCTACATGTGTAAGTGTGAACTATTACTGGTTCTGTGTGAGCTAACTGATATTGATTCCGATTATGTTCATTATTATCCTTAGGAAAAACCCCATGTTTTCCTGAATGTGTGTGTGTACGATTACCAATTCTGTGTATGCTAACTGTTACCGATTCTGATTATGTTCATTGTTCTCCCCAGGAAAACCCCATGTTTTCCTGAATGTGTGAATGTGTGTGCCTGTCATCCTTGAACATACATTAGCTTTACTATGTACATAAAGCTAGTAAATGATTCTAAAGCGTTAATAATCTAGATTGCGAGTCCTTAACCATACTCAGACTAGATATGACTCGAGTCGTGGCCAGTATCCTTTTTATGACTTTCATCACCCTTGAACCTTTCGGTTCGGCTGTAGCTAGCAGCCAGGTGCAGGATTGTCAGTTCCGTATAGATCTATACACTCAAGTCACGCTCTCCTACGTTCGGATATTCTGGTTACAGGGGTAGTCCTCCACTCTCGTGCCACGGGACGTGTTACAAAGGACGTGTCTCCAATCTTTAAGATTACTCATTACTTCTCGCCTAGGAGAAGTAGTATCTACGACTAACTAAGTTCTAATGAGCCTGTCCTTTACACTCAAGCCTAGGTGTTATATTAAGGACGTTACGAATGTTCTATGTTTTCTAATGACGACTATCCATTTACACTCGAGCCGAGGTGCATTATTAAAGACATTACAATGTTCTATATTATCAAATGACTGTTGTCCTTTACACTCGAGCCTAGGTGTATTATTAATGACATACCAAAGTTTTATGTGTTCTTTATGGTGTCTGACTTTTATACTGGTACCTATTGTATTTTATTATAGACTTTACAATTTTTTATGTTTTCTATCAATATAAGTATGAACAATCAAATGTGAAGTATACAATATTACAGTATATAATAAGAATTGAAAATCGGTGTTTAAACAAATAACTCTGCAAGTTAAAATAGTTTGTTAAAAGGGTTTTAAATCCTTAAAAATGTACAAGTATGAAACCATTTAACTAAAATCATAAGTTTAAGTACAAGATATTCTTGTACTCTTGCTTCTATTCCCCCCTGAAAACATTGAAAATTCATTGAAAAAGGGTAGGGGTATGAACTCACCGGACGCGGAAATGTGTCGAATGGGATGCTAAACGTCGAACCGAGGCTTGAATACGAGCGATGCTCCTATGTAATATTAATTAATACACAAAGGTATCTAATTAGAATTTAAAACACTAATCAGATACGATTTTACACTCCAAGACGCGAAAACACTTCAAATTAAGTGTTTGGAGTGACCCGGGTGACTTTTCTGGACATGAATGGCTAGGATATGGAGTTTACTCTCCAAGAGTAAACTCTAGGGAGTGTTCAAGGCCTTAAAAACCTCATCCCCATGAGTTTACAGCCGTAAATTTCAAGACATACAATTACAAGAAATACGATTACATAAGACAGTGTACTAGATATTCACGAAATTTTACATACTACAAAGTACCATATCAAAGAGATATTTTCATATACAAGAACAAATGGACATTTTCATACGTAAATCTGTTTTATACTAGGTTTTGTGAGACATTTCACATACTTTCGAGTATGCATTATTAAGTCCTGTATTATATACCATAATCCCTTGTAGGGGGAGCGTGATACTTGTGTATAGATCTATACGGGATTGACAATCCCGCACCTAAACTGTTAGCTACAGTTAGACCGGCAGGTCTGGGGTGACAAATGTCATAACATTCCAACGCCTGAAGAACGTTGTTACAGGCAGTCTCGGTCATTAGCATGGTTATAAAACTCACATGGAGTATTAAAAACACGTTGATTTACGGGGTTATCATATACCTTAGCGATTATATATGTACACAAATCTACTATTTTAGACATGAAAAACATCATGGTAGTTCATTTTTGGGACTTTTAAACTACTACCCACTTATAAACAAATATTGGATTTCTGAAGCAAACATTCAAAATAGCTGGGTCTTGGTAGAAGGCTACATTTTATACTAGTAGAAAATATGGGATTTTCTAGGGTTTTCAAACATTTACAATTACTTACAAACGTGTTCGTTGGTACGAACTTTCCTTCAAACATTTACAGGTCTTTCTTTACAGCTTTACAAATCAAAGTCACATAAATACTTATGAATTCACCAGCATTATTGCTGATACTCGCTTTCAAAATAACTTGTATTCCCAGGACACAGATAGACAGGTACGACTACTAGGTTCTGTGAAGACGGAGCGATCAAGACTCGTCTTTTAGTTTTGAATATTCATTTTTGTAGAATTATACTATGAAAGAACTCAAATGTAATTAAAATTGTACTATTAATGCAATGGATGATGTTGTTGCTTGTTTACTACTTTGCATTGTTGTGATACATTACATGACGTCCTCCGCCCCAGAACGTTTCCGCCGTTCTCGGTTTTGGGGTGTGACAGGTTGTGTGTTCTTTGAACATTTATACTCAACTGTTATGATACACTACATGATAGTCACCTGCCCCTGGATGTTTCTGCCATCCTGGTTTGGGGGTGTGACAGATTGGTATCAGAGCATTGTTTATAGTGAGCTATGTATATCAAACCACATAAGATATACAAACGATAAATACATAGGGACTAAAACTCTCTGACTTAACAATTTCAAAACATGAACATTAGGGGTCCTTCACTGGTAAGTCTATGTTTGCTAAGTATATACGTTAAGGTGGTATATACTAAAGGTTTTATAGACTTAGAATTTATGATTTTCACTTTACTTCCTTTTCCTTGTGTGGATATGGATATAAGGTAAGATCACTTATTCGAATGACTATTCAATCTTGACTGTAAATCACCTGTATACACAAGGAAACCATAGAAGGACTAGGAATGGACCGAGATTTCACGAAAAACATAAGTACGTACAAACATGCTAGTAAGGAGTCATATTGGTAACAAAACAAAAAGTATTAAGATAAGTTAAATACTACGAGTAAGCCTCGGGGTATGTGATCAGTTCCGGGATGAATATAGCCTGATCAACTATATTTATCCAAGAGGTAACCAACGTATGCCGAGGAATGGTCGTAGTGGATGACGAGTCTAAAACATACCAACAAACCATACAAAGAAAACTTTAACATACAAATTTAAAATAATATAGGAGTATTTTGCATTACTATAGAACCACACACTTAGATTCTGCATATGCTTCTTACCCCTATTCTCGCATAAGCATATCAGGTAGACTTCATCTCCACATAGACCCCTACTATCCTACCACCACAGCCAATAGATGGACTGAGAAGGATCCAGTAGAAAAATTCGAAGAGTACCAATAGATGAAATACGAGGAAAAAGATTCCAAGAAGGGACCAGATGGAGAAAGAAGTTCGGGAGATACCATTAATAAACCTTACCCTATCAAAAGGAGTGTGAGAACCTCCACCTCTCATTTCAGGAAACAACCCGTTATTGACTACCTTGCCACACGTATAGACTGGAGAGGACAGTCGGCGATCCATAACCAACATAAACTCACTACACCGTAGTTCGGGCCATAGCACCCACAGACCGGAAAGCAGATCAAGAGAACAATACGAATCACCTACACTCCTTAGAAAAGGAGATAGTCGTTTTAGGACAAAGAACCCTTACAGCTACAACCTGGACAGTCATCACAGAACATAGAATAGAGGAGGCCACTCGCGAAATAGGTGAAATGGAAGAGCACCTTGTACATCACTTTAGTATATGTTAGACTAGTATAGCCTAGTGAGTTAGTGACTACACTACTCACACTATTTGTTAGACTAAATGTAGTTTTCATCGCATCTGGTAGTTGAAATTCAAGTGAAGTAAAGTCCCCTAGAAACCCACGAAAGACGAACTAACTTAAGATTTTTATATCTAAGTTTTGTCTACATAACTTAACATTTGTATAATACTTACTACTACTCACTACCATAAGTATGTCACAAGGGTGTTGGCCGAAAAACATTAAGAATCGCACAACATAACATGAAATTTATGTGTACATATAAATATAGATGGAATACAACTAACAATATATACAGTTACTTATGAAACTATTTCACGCCTTGCAATAAAATCATGCCAACACATGAAGGTAATCAGCATACCGGCGCAACACTAGTTCTAAAAATGGACCCTGCAACATTTAAAATTGTGGTAATAGCCGTCGTGATAGCAGTCATGGAACACCTCGACACTAACAACACACACACAATCGGGAACGGCGTCGAAAGTTCAAATCGTAATAACAACCAGGGACACCCCCGAGTATGTTCCTACAAGGACGTACCAACTTCCAAACCTGAGAACGCCCAAATAAATGAAGGAGTACTACCCAAGAAAAGAAAGTTCTGGACCAGGAGAAAGAGCCGTCCGAATAAGGGTCCTACCAAAAGACAACAAACAGTGACAGTCCATACCACCACCATCCCTACTACCTCAGTGCCAACAAGACCATATGCTAGAAACCTGGCAAAATGAACCAAGTGTAGCTTTCATCACAAAGGAAAGTGTAGGGAAATGCGCTGCAAGAACTAACAAAAAGGGGCATACCACAAATTTTTGTAGGGTGTCGGATCAACAGACCGCCCAGGACACAAAAGCTGGGATGAGTCGGACTTGCTACAGATGTGGAGAAGTAGGGCATTTCATAAAGGAGTGCCCAAAGACTAAAAACAAAGATGTCATGAGCGTTGGAAGTGTTTCAACAACAGAGCATGGGAAAGCAATAATAGACCCTACTGAGATTCCGGTTCGTTCATTCTCGATAGCACATATGCATGTATACTATATAATAGCAACGCGGAGAGGAGTATTGTGAGTCGTAGATTTAATAAATTTCTCAACGAAAAACCTCAAACACTTAAACGAAATATTTACAGTAGAATTGGAATAATCAAAAGCACTAGAGACGTGTACATAAGGTGGACTCTAACACTAAATCAACCAATTCGTTCAAATCATCCTAAAACTGGTCACAATAGAAAGTTACGACATTTTCATTTTAACAACGTATTAGTTAGTTTCCTCACCATACCGATATCATATATTATGAAAAGGTTGTTCGCCTAAATCCATTGAGTAACAAAACCCTCATCGTCTATGGAGACAAACCGGACACAAACCCCTGACTCACCTTTTACATCAAGACTCAGAAGTACCTACACAGGAGGTACCACGCCGTCCTAGCCCCCGCTGTGGATAAGAAACAAGAAGAGAAAGACATCAGGGATGTTCCAAACACCCGTAACATTCCCGATATATTCCAAGAAGATCTCCTAGGAATACCATCCGTACGGCAACCCGAGTTCAAAAATCAACTTAAATGCAGTAGCTGTGGAAAAGGGTTGTTGTAAATGCCATCTCACCCAAGTTAATCACCCCACTCAAGTAGAGACTATGGACCCATACTAGTGAATCTATGATTACTAAGTATATATATTGGATCCCTATATAATTAAGATTCTACGGACTTAGGGTTGGTAATTCCGCTTTAAATCCTTTTCCTTGTTTGGATGTAGGCTTAGAAAAGAATCACTTATTCGAATGTCTTTTCAATCTTAATTATATACGACTTATAAACACAAAGAGATGATAGATGAATCAGTTATGAGTCATACCATGAACTCCATGACAAGTTACCCAGGACAGCGGATGGACACGCTACCACTTGAGCGATCGTAGACAAATCAACCAAACCCACACACTTTCTACCGACCAAGGCTACAAATAAAAATAGAAAAGCTGACAGGAGCATATCACAAGAAGATTGCGAGACTGCATAGTATACCACTATCTATCATTTTGGATAAGGGATAGGTGATTCACCTCGTGTTTTCAATAGTCGTTAAAGAGCTCCTTTATATCACCCTCAAACTGACAGACAAAGCGGAAGACCCATTCATCGAATCCTTATACAACAACTGCTATTACATTAACATCAAAGTCGCGTCATTCGAAGCTCGCTACAGAAACAAGGGCAGATCACCTCTGTGCTGGGTTGAGGTAGGCGATACGCAACTAGCTAAGGGACAAGTTCCTAACAACACTCTCACCAACCCCCAGATCATACAAGAAACTACAGAGAAGATTGTTCAAACCCAAGAACGATTGAAGGCATCTCGGTATCAGAAGAAGAGATTGTCCGATGAGACTCTTGTTATTCCACTTGACGAAATTGAAGTCAATGAGAGTCTAAACTTCATCGAAGAACCGGTGGAAATCATGGATAAGGAGGTCAAAAGGAGGAAACAAACCCGCATACCCATAGTGAAGGCCCGTTGGAATGCCAAGAGAGGACCTGAATTCACCAGGGAATGCGAGGATCAAATGAAAAAAAGAAACACCCCCAATTTTTTAGTGATATCCCGTCTACAAGTTAAATTTCGGAGCGAAATTCTTTTAACGGGGGGAGAATGTAACAATTGGTAAATAAAGGAACGATTGTACGATGCTATGTTTTGATTATTAAGCAATATGAGTATTTTATCAAGAATGGTTGAAAAAATTTAACCTCTTTTATTTAAATAAGTTCTTGTGAAATATAAAACAGGTAACTATTGATAAATTTCGTTAAGATGTATGACTACGAACCATCACCGGTTTCTGAAAACTAGCATATAACGTCATTTGAACGCAACAAACTTAATTTTTGTATCAACATGTATCTAGTTGATAAGTAAGTTAGGTTCTATGTAAAACGTGTGCTTAATAGTTGTGGACGATTTAAATTTGACAAATATATGAACCAAAGTGACAAAACATGTTTAACGATATGGTTAACCAGTTAAATGTCACGAAATTATACCTTGGTCAATAAATTTTATATTTAAATGAATAAAATTATAAAATGAATTATTATAAGTTATAATTAGAATGTATTTAAATGTTTTTTAATAAAAAGAATAAAACATAACATTAATGTTCAAATACACAAAAACTACATTGTTATTTTATACTCAGTATACATGTATGTATTTGTACATATGTATTAATATCTAGTGAATGACTAGTTATGGGTCATGATTTAAAGTGATTTCATGTAAGGTATATGATGTATAAATCAATTAAGATAAGAGAATTGGTGGAGATAAGTGCCAATTTAACTAATAAGTGCTTAATCACTTAAGACATTTTACGAAGAATGCTTCTTAATCCCTCTTCTAATTTTCGAGATTAAGACCATCCCTCTCCTTAACTAGAGCTCCTAACTAACTAAATAGCTAGTAGCTAGTTAGTTAACTAACCCTATCTCTAAGAAACCACCCAAGCAGGTGGCTAGACAAGATCACATCACTTAAACTCACATCCCATCACAAGCTAGTCTAGGTTTTGTCCCCTTATCCTCTTCCACCATTTCCTCCTTCATAATCACGAAATTTCCTCTTCATTTTACCCTCAATTCACCAGCCAATACTCTAGGGAATTATTCTCAACCTTCATCTCATTTTCAGCCACAAGAATAGGAATGGCAATGAGGCGGGTTCGGGGCGGGGCATGGTTTCCCAAACCCAACCCGATAACTTTCGGGTATCTTATCGGGGCGCCCCATTGGGTTTCGGGTTTTCCCATCGGGTTTCGGGTATCTTATCGGGTTTACAACAGTTGATAACGAAATCTTTATTCTGTTTTAGGATACCCCATTGTCTTATAAAAAAATACATGTTTTAGCATCCCTTTTAAATTAAAAATATGATGAATCACTTTAATAAAATAAATTGGACGTTATATTAAAAATTATTTGATTTTAGTTTAGTGTAATACGTCAAAACATAAAAAATAATCACTTACACCAGATTGTTAATAACTAAAAAGTTGGTCTACATTACGTATTTTATTTTTGAATGCGTAGAATTAACATCAAAAGGATTCGAACATATTATATATATATATATATATATATATATATATATATATATATATATATATATATATATATATTAGGGGCGGGGTGGATCGGGGTGAGGATGACCCACTCCCTGCACCGAACCCGATAAAAAACCCGATAACGACCCGTTACTCGACCAGAAATAACTGGGTTTCGAGTTTCCCCGTCGGGTTCAGGCTTTTTTTCCATCCCTACACAAGTACATCCTTCCAAAGCCATCAAAACCGTAAACTAAAGGGCTGCTGTCCCTTTTGTGTTTCAGTCACCATTTCACCCATATACACCTTCCTTTTGCTTGATATTTTTACCACCAAATACCCATGGAAGTTAGTTGTTATCCTACTTAAAATTATAGATTCAAAACAGTGAGTAAACTACCATTTTTCTTACTCTTTTGCTGTGAAGTTTTCGTCACAGCAACATAGCCAAAACAGTGGTTGTTTTAGAGCATCAAACCAACACCCAAAAGTTCTTCATCTTCAAACTTCCATTCTTCAAGTATTAAAATAAGTTGAGTTCATACCCCTACATTTTCATGTTTTCTTCAAGTTTTAAGGGGGGGGGGGGGGGGAATACAAGTTAGAACACTAAACATAACTTAAATTTAAAAGACAGCTTTCTACAAAACAAGTTGAGTCCTGTTCATGGACTGTTTTGACCTTCTTAAACTTAATATCTTTCAAAACTATACAATATGAAAATAGTTTAGGTTTATACATTTCTATTTTCTACTCGCACGTGTTCATACGATTTTGCTACAATTTATGGCAATTTTTATAAAACTACCTGTCATTTCAGAAGTGATTTCGGACTAGTCTGTGAAGATGACCATTTTCACCCTACTTTGAGACCACTAAAAATCATAATAAAAATTAGAAACAAAGTAGAGTCATTTTCTAAACTTTTAGAGGTGATGGATTTAGCTTTTGACTTACGATGATTTTTCTATAAGTTTTCTAAAAACAGGGACAGTAAAGGGTAAAACTGTCAAAAGTGGTTTATAGATTTATTGACACCTTCTAACATTTTTAGTAAGGTTTATACATTAAGGAAGTTAAAACACAATCATTTAAATATGTTTAATAAAAATTTTCACAAAAGTGATAAGTACAAAAACGTCTTTACTATCAAACTTAAGGGTTATTTCATGCAAAGTTTCTAATAAAAACGTAAGAATATGAACAACAATTACGAAACATACCAAATCATCTTTTAAAATTTATACATATATATAACCATTTGCATATATATGTTTTGTTTAAGAAACTTGTCTTTTGCATCAAAAATATACAAATATACTTAACGAAACTTTACCCCATTTGTATCCCATTGAGCAAAGGGTAAAATATTATCAAATGCATATCTAAAGATTTCATGGTTGTTTTTCATAGCTATCCCAGTCTTAGGGGATGATCATTTATACAAATATTTTTAGCATAGAAACACGTAAACTCATTGATCAAATTTAGTGAGTTTTGTCTTCACGGTACTTTATAAATTACACACGAAAGTCTTGTTAAATATAACCAGAGTGTCTTGTAGGGAGAGCGTGATAGTTGTGTATAGATCTATACTAGGACCGACAATCCGACACCTTAGCTGCTTGCAACAGCTGGACCGCAAGGTCTGGGGTGACAAATGTCATAACGAAATCGACAACTGAAGAACGTTGCGAACAAGGCAGTGTGGGTCAATCAAGTATGGTTATATGATAAAAATGAAAACTCACATAAAACAACAACGACACTTTTAGTTTATGCAAAGTCAGTCTTCAAACAATTTTATATACAAACAAAACTGCATAACATCATTTTAAGTAGGAAAATTACTTATACTCTTCGGTCTTGGTTCATGTAAGGCCACATCTCATTTAAGGGAAAATATAGGATTTTCCAGAAAACAAACATTACTACATTTCATAGAAAAGGTTTACAAATATACATACAAATGATTACGAACTCACCAACTTAAATGTTGATACTCTCTTTTCAAATAACTTGTATTCTCAGGAAATCAGTAAATCAGGTAACAACTGGCTTTGAGGATTGGATGCTTAGGCATCTAAACAAATCTTTGACAACATATTGTAATTGATATTTTGAAACATGTAATACGTACAAATAATGTAACTTTTTCAATTATATATATATATATATATATATATATATATATATATATATATATATATATGTTGGTTGTGTTTGCTTTGAATATTTATATTCAATTGTTATGATACACTACATGATAGTCACCCGCCCCTGGACGTTTCTGCCATCCTGGTTTGGGGGTGCGACAAAGGTGTTAAAGCGTTTTAGCATGGAGAACTCCAAGAAAGGTGACTTATCCATCTAAGGCAATACCAAATTGAGTAAGACTCATAGTCCGAGTATAGAGGTGGAGATAGCAGAGATGAGTCGAATACCATATGCTTCTGTAGTTGGCTCGATCATGTATGCTATGACTTGTACTTGCCCTGATGTGGCCTTTTCTTTGAGCATGGTCATCAGATATCAAGGGAATCCTGGTAATGCTCATTGGAATGCAGTTAAGAACATTCTTAAGTACCTACGGAGGACTAAGGACTGGGTCCTTACCCTTGGTGGGAGTGATGAGTTGAGAGTGACAGGGTATAGTGACACCAGCTTTCAAACCAACAGAGATAATTTCCACTCTCAGTTGGGCTGGGTGTTTACCCTGAATGGAGGAGCAGTAACTTGGAAAAGTTCCAAGCAGGAGACTATAGCTAATTCAACGTGCGAATTAGAGTACATAGCAGCAAGCAAAGCATTGAATGAGGTGATATGGTTGAAAAACTTCATCGGAGACCTTGGAGTCATACCATCCATAAAGGAGCCTGTGGTGATTTTCTACGATAATGAAGGGGCGGTTGCCTTAACCAAGGAACCGAGAGATCATGCTAGATCCAGGCATATCGACAGAAAGTACCACTTCATAAGAGATCAAGTAGAAGAAGGACGCCTCGTGGTAAAGGGGATATCGTCATAGGACAACACAACAGATCCCCTTACGAAGGGACTGACTAGGGTTAAGCACATAGATAGTTTTGTTTTTATTACTTCTTTTCATAGTTTATTTTTTGTTCAAACCATCTCATTTTAATCGATCTTCATGCATATTTTCTCTTTTTGTCATTTTTTCTCCTTTACCGTGTGTTTTCTAGTCTTTTGAGCTTAATTACAGGATTTACCGAAGACTATTTGTTATTGGAGGCTTAGAAGGATGCGGGACTCATGGAGGCACGTGATTTGCTTGCGGATTTGAAGTGGTGCGATTGGGCTAGGTGCTTGCGTAAAAGAAGAAATCAATTTGGACCTAATTTATGGGCAAAGATGATGATGAGGCGGCGCGGAATCGAGCTACGAGAAAATTTGAAGAGTATTGGGTCAATCATTAGAAGGCTTTGCAGTGGCAAATGGGTCTTAAAGAATTATGATTATGGGCTGAAGTTGAAGAAATGAAGATTGGGCTTAAATGCATGTTAAATGGCCCAATTCTCAGATTCTGCGTGACCCACGCGGTCCGCGTGGGTACACACGCGGTCCGCGTGAAATGTGCTGAGTTGTTTCCGGGTTTTGACTTATTGACTCTATTTATGGAAGTTTGGTGGGTAGCTTTTGGTCTCTTTTTGAATCCGCAAATTGGCCCTCTTTAGCTAGAGACTAAAGACTCGTTTGAGGGGAGCCTTGAAGAATATACTCCACATTTTCTCTCTAAGAAACTTTGGAAGATTTGAAGAATATTTGGAAGATTAGTGTAATTTCCTTTCATCTTGCATCTAAGGCAATGTTCGGTATCACTAAACTCTATTATTTTTCTTTTACCATAGCCATGCTTCGCTAAACTTTCATTTGGTTGATTAGGGCTTGACCCATGGATGATTATTTTCTTTGAAGACTTATTATTACATTGTGTTTGAAGTTTATGGGAATGTTTTCTAGTTAAACATCTTGTTGTGTTTATTTATCTTTGATCTTGAGCTTGGATGAATGAATGCTTGTTTTTGTTGACTAATTTCTTGGTTAAGTAATGGACCTTCAAATTAGTAAGCAACAAACGGTTTATATGTTTGTTTTCATTTCATTTAAATCATGGAAATATTTCCCCCATAATGATAATGTAAGAATTTGATTATCTTTTGGATTTGGTAACTCTTACAACTTAAAGCTAATTAATTTTCACAAGATTTTATGATTCATTGATTTTGTGACTTCAATTAAGGAAATGTGTAAAGAGCTCCTGTAAGCATTTTCATTTCTAAGAAGAGTTGAGGCAATTTGTGTTATGAATTGCTACAGCTAAGTTAAACCAATTCACAAGTGTTATTCCATTAAGTCTAATGATAAGTCAATTATATCATCCATGAGGTGTACCCCAAAATCAACCAATTCCACTTCTTTGAATTTAATCCAATCTTTTACTTGTTTACTTGTCATATTTTCAACCTAGCTAGTTTTTAATTTTTTTCAAACACTCGAAAGAACTAAACACTCCCCCCATTTTATTTTTATTATTATTATTTTACAAGTATTTTTACAAAGAGATTTTTCATAGAGTTATAAATTAAACCAATCTCCGTGGATTCGACCCCTTTACCACTATACACTATTTTAGTGTGTAATATTTAGGGTTATAAATTTTGTTGGCCTCGACAACCACCAAATTTTGGCGCCGTTGTCGGGGATTGGTTTATTTTTAATCAATTTGTTTCTCTATGCCCAGATCTCAGCGTACAAGTGACTGGATTTACAACCCAGAAATCGAAAAAGAAGCAAGGCGTTTGGCGAAGGTAAAACGAGTTGAACGTGGTTAAACTTCTAACCCCCACAGGGACCCGGAGGTTGAAACCGCTTCATTAAGTGATACAGAACCCGATTCTAGTCCCGACCCTCGCCAAGAAATTCCCGAAACACCACCCCTACAACAAAATCCACCCATTAGTGAACCAATTGCAATGGAAGACGGAGGAGAAGTTCCTGAAAGAAGTTTGAGGCAAATGATGGAGACCGATTTTACACAAAACCCAACTGGTATCAATTACCCGGTTTAGGAAGGAGGCTCGGAGTTGAAGTCATGTTTAGTCCATCACTTACCAACTTTTCATGGATTGCAAAATGAAGACCCTCATAAGCATTTGAAGATGTTCCACATCATTTGCACTAGCATGAAGCCACAAGGGTCAACCGATGACCAAGTCAAGCTAAGGGCATTCCCCTTTTCATTGGCCGATAGAGCAAAAGATTGGTTATTTTATCTTCCCCCGAGGTCAATCAACTCATGGACCCACATGGCAACAACTTTCCTTGATAAATTCTATCCCGCTTCAAGAGTCTCAAGTCTTAGAAATGAGATTTGTGGAATCCGCCATGGTCAAAATGAGACTTTCCATGATTATTGGGAGAGGTTCAACAACTTGTGCTATAGTTGCCCACAACACCAAATTCCCGAACAACTCCTCATTCAACACTTCTATGAGGGATTGTTGCAAATGGAGAGAAGACTATTTGATGCCTCAAGTGGTAGAGATGTCTTTAGTAAAACCCCACAACAAACAAGACAACTTTTCAACACCATAGCCGCAAATTCACAACATTTTGGTCCTCACCAAGATATGAAAAAAGACACACAACACAAAGTCAATGAAGTGGGAACATCAAATCTTCAGTCTCAAATCAAAGATCTAACCTCCGTTGTCCAAAAGCTAGCCATGGGACAAACTCCACAAGTGATGGTTTGTGGAATATGTGCAATAATGGGACATCCTACGGATATGTGTCCCATCCTTCAAGAAGATGCGGAGCATGTGAACGCCACGGGAGAGTTCCAAAACTATCACAACAAGCCATCCAGTTACCAAAATGCATATAATTCAAGTTGGAAGCCAAATCCCAACATGAGCTACAACCCAAGACCATTGCCTCAAAATGCATTGGTTAGACCATCCTATCCACCACCACAACCTCATTACCAACATCAACAACCACACTATCAACCCAAACCGCACCCTCCACATCATCATCAACAACCTCCTCAATCTCAAACAAGTAGCTCCGGAATGTCTCTTGAAGACATTGTCAAATCCCTAGCCACTAGTACCCAACAATTCCAAAAAGAGACAAGGACTAGTATCTCCAACCTTGAAGAACAAATGGGAGATATAGTTACATCCATAAGAAAGTTGGAATTCCATGGTAAACTCCCTTCTCAAACCGAAAAGAACCCAAATGTCAATATGGTGACCTTAAGAAGTGGCAAACAAGCCGGAGAAAGTAATTCAAAGAAGAGGCCAAGGGAAGAAGAGGAGGAAATAGAAGTCATCCCCATCGAAGAACCTATAATCAAGAATGATACACAAGCTGGAACCCCAAAGAAGTCCACCCCTCTAGTAACACCAATAGCCACTCAACCACCGTTCCCCTCCCGACTTATAACTTCAAAGAAGAATTTGGAGGAGAAAGAGATCTTGGACACCTTCCGAAAGGTGGAAGTAAACATCCCTTTACTTGATGCAATCAAACAAATTCCAAGATATGCAAAGTTCTTGAAGGAGCTTTGCACCAACAAGAAAAAGTTGAAAGGGGATGAGAAAATCTCGATGAACGAAAATGCATCCACGGTTTTACAAAGGAAGCTTCCACCCAAGTGTAAAGATCCCAGAATGTTCACGGTCCCTTGCAAGATTGGAGATGTCACCTTTAGTAGTGCTATGCTTGATCTTGGTGCCTCTATCAATGTCATGCCTTACTCGGTGTATGAATCATTGAATGTCGGACCCTTAAGCGAAACCGGTGTCATAATATCTCTTGCGGATAAATCAAGTGTCTTTCCTAGAGGTTTTTTGGAAGATGTCCTAGTTCAAGTAAATCAATTGGTCTTCTCGGCGGATTTCTATGTGATTGACCTAGATGAACAAGTATCCTCAAAATCGGGTATAATCTTACTTGGGTGACCATTCTTGAAGACGGCTAGAACAAATATTGATGTGTATGCAGGAAGCTTGACAACGGAGTTTGATGGTGAAACAATAAGTTTCAACATTTATGACGCTATGAGATATCCTAGTGATGTTTCCTTTTTGTGTTTTGTTGATATTATTGAACCAATAACCCAAGAGTTGTTCGATTTGTGTGATGATGACATGTTGGAGATGATCTTGAGCAAAGGGTTTGACTGTGGAAAACTAGCCAAGAAATTGAAGCTTTACTCACTAGACCCCGAAATTGAAAGATTAGTCAACAATTTGGAAATCAAAAAAACCACCCAATTTAGTGTGAAGCAAATTGAATTACCTCAAACTCACACAAGATTGCCACCCTCCCTTGTCCAACCGCCCGAATTAGAATTGAAGGTCCTCCCTCAACATTTGAAGTATGCATACTTGGGGGACAACGAGACTCTTCCGGTCATCATTTCAACTCACCTAACCAAGTGCGAAAAGGAACAACTCCTCAAGGTATTGAAGGAATATAAAGAAGCAATGGGTTGGACGATTGCGGATATCAAGGGTTTGAGTCCCTCCACTTATATGCATAAAATCTTAATGGAGGATGAATGCAAGCCAAATAGAGACGCGCAAAGAAGGTTGAATCCGCCAATGATGGACATGGTCAAAAAAGAGATTTTGAAGCTCCTAGATGCGGGTATGATCTACCCAATCTCGGATAGCAAGTGGGTGAGCCCGGTGCAAGTCGTTCCAAAGAAGACGGGAATCACGGTGGTCGAGAACAACAAAGGTATGATGGTCCCCACTCGTGTGCAAAACGGGTGGAGAGTATGTATTGAATACCGCAAACTCAATACAAGCACGATAAAAGATCAATTCCCATTGCCTTTCACTGACCAAATGTTAGAAAGGTTGGCCGGGAAATCTCATTATTGTTGTCTCGATGGGTATTCCGGTTTTCACCAAATCCCGGTGGCACCGGAGGACCAAGAAAAGACAACATTTACATGTCCATTTGGTACTTTTGCATATCGGAGAATGCCATTCGGATTATGTAATGCCCCGGCCACTTTCCAACGTTGTATGGTTAGTATCTTTTCGGAATATGTTGAAAACATAATTGAGATTTTTATGGATGATTTCACAGTATATGGCAACTCTTTTCAAGAATGTTTGACCAATCTCACAAAAATTTTAAAAAGATGCATTGAAACAAATTTGGTTTTGAATTTTGAGAAATGTCATTTTATGGTGAGTCAAGGTCTCATTTTGGGTCATATTGTGTCTAAAAAAGGAATTGAGGTAGATAAGGCCAAAATTGATGTTATTCAAAGCTTACCTTACCCGACTTGTGTTCGGGAAGTTCGTTCTTTTTTGGGCCATGCAGGTTTCTACCGATGGTTCATCAAAGATTTTTCAAAGATAACAAGACCAATGTGGCAAATCTTGCAAAAGTAGGTTGATTTCGAGTTCAATGAGGCGTGCAAAGAAGCTTTTGACAAGCTCAAGGAGTTGCTTACATCCGCTCCCATCATGCAAGCACCAAATTGGGATCTCCCCTTTGAGATCATGTGTGATGCAATGCTCAAAGCAACTACTCTACCACGGAGAAGGAGCTATTGGCCATAGTGTTCGCCTTGGAGAAATTTAGACAATACCTACTTGGTACCAAGGTCATAGTGTATTCGGATCACGTAGCTCTTAAGTACTTGATGACGAAGAAAGATGCAAAGCCGAGACTCATCCGGTGGATCCTACTATTACAAGAATTTGACTTGGATATCCGGGACAAGAGCGGACGCGAGAACCTCGTTGCCGATCATCTAAGCTGGATCACTTCAAATGAAACTCCTCTCCCATTGCAGGACGAGTTTCCGGATGAGCATCTCTTTTCCCTTACTCAATCTATTCCTTGGTATGCCGATATCGTTAACTTTTTGGTCACAAAAAGGTATCCCGACACATTCACACGTGCTCAAAAAGACAAGTTGAAAAGTGATGCAAAATACTATGTGTGGGATGAACCTTATTTGTGGAAACATTGTCCCGATCAAATCATTAGGCGATGTGTACCCCAACAAGAGCACCAATCCATTTTGCAATTCTGTCATGAATTTGCTTGTGGGGGACACTTCGGACCTAGCCGAACATTGAGAAAGGTCCTTGAGTGTGGATTATTTTGCCCAACCATGTCACGCGATTGTTATATGTTTTGCAAAAGTTGTGAGCGGTGCCAAAGGACGGAAAACATTTTGCAAAAGAACCAAATGCCCCAAAATCCAATCCTTATTTGTGAAAATTTTGACATATGGGGGATTGATTTCATGGGCCCATTTCCTGTCTCATTTGGCAACGTTTATAATTTACTCGCGGTTGACTATGTTTCTAAATGGGTTGAGGCCAAAGCCACAAGATCAGACGATGCCAAAACGGTTATCGAGTTTTTGAAGTCTAATGTTTTTGTGAGGTTTGGTGTACCTAGGGCATTGATTAGTGATCGAGGGACACATTTTTGTAACAAGATGATGGAGGCTCTATTGAAGAAGTACAATGTGACCCACCATGTTTTGACAGCTTATCACCCTCAAACGAACGGTCAAGCGTAAATTTCGAATCGTGAAGTGAAAAGTATTATGGAAAAAATGGTGAATCCTTCAAGAAAGGATTGGAGGTTAAGGCTTGATGATGCCTTGTGGGCTTATCGGACTGCTTACAAGACCCCGATAGGAATGTCCCCGTTTAGGTTGGCCTTTGGAAATCCATTCCATCTTCCCGTGTGTAACAAATCGTTATTTCAAACTTATGTAATAGTGTAGGTCAAATTGTACTTCTTTTTAATTAAATAAAGAGAAATTTTGGCATACTATGTATATTTATATAATTGACCCTCAAAAATAAATTATTAAATAATCTCAATTGGGTTGAACCAAGTGATAGAGATTGTAACAAGGTTTCCAAAAATATAAAGAACACTAAAATCCGAGTTATAACGAAGAAGTTATGACCAATCGAAAATCCGTGACAAAACCGGCAAAACACTGTTCAGTGTAAAAACTGAATTTTTGATAAAAGGCTTTCTAGCCTTAACAATCTATATGAAAGTTATAGTTTATGTTAAACCGATAACTTTCATAAAAAGAACACCAAAATCTGACTTCGTATGAGGAAGTTATGATTTTTCTAAGTTTCAGTATAGCAGTGTACAGCTAAAAAGTCGAAATAAAGATCGAGTGGTTTTTAGCCGACACAACCTAAACGAGAATTGAAGGTCTAGTCATTAGTAGTACAACGGTAAAAAGACAAACAAAAACGGACGTCGTATGAAAAAGTTATGAATTTATAACGGATTCACGTCCCGGTCTGTTTAAAATAATAATATTAAAAATAAATCAAAATTAGCCGACGAAATCTAAACGAAAGTCGTGGAGAATAATTTTACCTACGTGTGCATATAAAGAATGTCAAAAACGGAGTTCATATGCAAAAGTTATGAATTTTACAAGTTTTGGCAAAAAAAAAATAAAGAAAAATAGAAAAAACCGGGAAAATTCGCATGAACAGTGACTGCCACGTCACCCTCGCATGCGAGGCCACCACGTGTCGGCTTCTGAGTGGACCGATGTCTCGCGTGTCACCTTCTGATTCGACCAACGCTGCGGTCCAATCCTACTCGGACAACTTCGCAGGAGACACCCCGGATACGCCCCTCGCACGCTCCTCGGACACTCCTTCGCACGTTCCCTCTTCCCATTGGACCGAGGTCTAGTCCAATCCGAGCCTACCACCTCCGAACCGAAGTTGCTTCCCTTCGCAAAGTGTCAGCCACGCATAGCCTCGCATAAGCTTCGGATCCGAGGCTTCGGCCTATATAAGTCATGCGAGGGTTCCGAAGAATTTACACTTTTTCACCCCAAATTTTACCCTCTTTCACCTTTTCCACTCCCTTAAGCTTATATACAACCCTTAAAGCCCCGGTATCAAGACTCGAGCCCAAATTAAGCTGTGAAGCCCCGAAATTCTCAAGAATTCATCCTCTCTCCTGTCAAAACTCTGCCCGATTTAAGCCGGTTTCTCGACAAATAAACTCCTTTTCCTGAAACGAAACCCTGTCTGAATTACCACCTATCAAGTGAGTTCATACCCCCATATTTTCATAATTTCTACTGTTTTAAGGGGGGGGGGGGGGGGAATACAAGTATAACACAATAACTTTGTGTTATAAATAAATGATTTCAAATCACGATAAAATGATTTTAAAGCATCAAAAATATTTCAAATATTGAACTCTTTTATAAACTTATATTTTTCCCAAATATACATATTTGTATATATAATTCAATATAAATAACATTTAAAAGGCTTAGGACTAATAATTCATTCTAGGTCCTTTTCCTTGTTTGGATGTGGACCTATAGTACCGGTTATTTGTCCGAAGGTCGTTTAAATTTTACCCATATATAAAATTGTATATGTATATAAATATAAAAGTTATTTCATCAGTTTAATTAACCTTTGTAATACGTTGAGCAAAGGATTACATGCAAAAATAGTTATTTACCAGTTCCTAAAGTACGTATAAATTATAATAGGTATAATTTATGATACATAGAGCTATAATTTATATGAATACACTGTTTTACATACTACAAGGGTTTTAATTCAAAACAAATCAAGGGTTTACACTTATCAAATACATGTTCGGGATACTAAGTCAAGAACATATTGTCAATCATTTATTTCAGAATGATTGGGTTTTCATAACTAATATACATGTAACGTTTATATGCTTTTTATGTGACATTCAATTCAGGTTGTTTAATTTAGTTTAGAAAACCAAAGTAAGGCCCTGACATTATAACCATAATCTCCAGTCCGGGGATCGAAACAAGTTGTGTGTAGATCTATATCTGGATTGACAACCCCGCACTCAGGCTGCTAGCTACAGTCAGGCATACACGCCAATGAGTGGCAATTGTTATCAACAGTTTAAGCGCTCATCGGGCGTTTGTTTTAGGCGTTCATGTCTTAGTATGGTTATAATAACTCATTAAAAAGATAAAAGATATTAACAACACGTTAGTGTATAAACAACTAAACGTAAGTATATCTTCAAAGCACCAGTTTACAAAATGCAAAGTACAATGCTATACTATAGTTTTCGATAACAGCTGGTGAAGCCAGGCACACTCTCAAATACAAGTTTTACAAATACAATGGTTTACAAATAAGACGGTTTTATGGGAATAAAATTTTCACATACCACAGAAAATGTGGGATTTTCTAGAAGTGTTTCATATTCAAAATACAAAGACACCCATTCAAACATAAACTTATGTACTCACTCAACTTATTGTTGATACTCTCTTTTCAAATTACTTGTATTATCAGGGAAATAATAACAGGTACTCCCCGAGATTTTTGAGAAGATGGAGTCATTAGGAGTCTTATCTTCTTCTTTTGTAATACTATTTTGGTTTCAATATACAATGATTGAACACATGTAAATATTATACTTTTAAATACAATGGTTGTTTGTGCTTTGATTACTATGATACATGTGTTGTGATACTACAAAAGAAGTCCTCCACCCCCGGACGTGTCCGCCGTCTGGTTTGGGGGTGTGACAGATTGGTATCAGAGCATTGTTTATAGTGAACTCAGTATATCAATCCATAAAAGATATACAAACTATAAATACATTGGGGCTGAGAGCTCTGACTACAAGTATACTTTTAAGAATTCTAAGTATTTTTAAAAGAAGTATACTAACCCTCATACCTACAAGTACATAGTCATAAGAACTTAAGAGTATTTGGATGTTGAACATTACAGTTAAACCCGGGTAGTTATGTAATCATATCTAGAATTAATATAGCCTGATCAACTATATTGATTTCAGATATGACCAACATGTGTTTGGGAGTAATAGTAGTGTTGTGACATGTCTAACACTTACCAATTACCGAAGAAACACTAAGAACAGAACATAAAATACTATAAGAACGTTATAAACATCGATATGCTTTAGTTTTTCTTTTCGGGCATTTCTCATAACCTTATTCTCGTACAGATACAATGGCAGGACATCATCTACCAGGGGACCCTTATTTTCCAAATCATGGCAATCAAGGATGGACAGTGGAAGATCCGGAGGAGGATCCAGAAGAAGACTCATATGAGGAACCATTTGAGGACAGCGAATCAAGTGGTACAGATACAGAGCCACAAGTTTGCAACCCGGGGATACGTCCCCCGAGACAAGAGGAAGCAATACCCATACCCGAGTGGGGCCAATACATAAACCATTGGAGTCGACAAGACGGCCAACGCCCTCCCTACGGAATGGCACGGGGTTTCTATAACGTCTCAGAAGGAGGAACAGCCGACAGAGCTCTTCCAGTTATAGTGAACCGAATTTCCCGAAAATTCGATAAATCAAGGATGTCAATCAATCGTATCCTAGAAGTGAATGCGGCTGCACAGGCTAACGCTGCCGATATCCTTCGTCTTGATGAGATGCAAGATGATACCCAACACCATACTGAAGCCCTTCAAAGGCAACTTAATGCTGCCGAATCAGAGATCAGAGGACTGAGGGAGCATCAAGCTGCCCAAGAAAGGCGCTGGAAATCGCAAGACGAAGCGGAACCCAGTAACCGTCGTAGCAACCGCCGCAAGTAGTGTTACACTACTTTCTAGTTTAATATACTGAATGTATAGACTACTTTCAGGAGATGTATAAATCAAGTATCAATAAAATAATAAGCACTTTACTTCAACAAGAGTTATTACAAGTTACATAAACATTCCATTTCCAAAGTTTTGGGATATTGGATATGTTTCAGTGTTATTTTTCATACTTTTCAAATACGACCGTGAAAATTTTTATTTTCGGTAGGCCGGTTTGAAGTCGATACTTTTACAATATTGTGGTTTATTAAAGACCTACTTTAGGGTTAAGTATCCAAATTACATATACTTAATATACCAATACAATCGACATGTACTTTCATACTCTTTGAAAAATAACCACTTCATTTTAATCTATCTAGTTGCAAGTTGTACTTGCAATGGACATCCATTTTCAATTCTTTACAATATTCTTGTTGAATTAAGTGTTTAAGTACAGAGATATCAAATTCATATTCATTCTTGATATCTCACTAACTTTTTATCTATTTACTTTTATAGAAAAAGATGCCTCCTCGTAGGAATCCAAGACGTAAAAATGAAACAGAAGCACCGACACCACCTCCACCACCACCCCCCTCAATTCGATGCTGCCATGTTCCAAGCGGCAGTCACGGCAGCTGTAGCGGCTGCCTTATCTCATATCAATACTCCTGGTGCTAGTGGGTTGGGAGCTGGTCCACGTCCTTCTAACCTTGCCGAGGGTCATGAGCACTTGAGAGAGTGCACTTATAAAGACTTCTCGAATGCCAAACCCAGGACCTTTAATGGAACTGGAGGAGTAATGGTTTTAAGGCAGTGGATTGAGAAGATAGAAGTAGTCTTTGAAATCTGCTCCTGTCCATAGGGTAGCAAAGTTAAATTTGCTGCCTTTACTTTCTTAGTTAGGGCCCTAACATGGTGGAATGGCCATTTTAAGTCACTAACTTTTGTAATGGCTAATACTATAAGCTGGGAGAACCTAAAAACCATGTTGATGCGGGAATACTGCCCACGAGGGGAAATTCAGAAACTGGAACAAGAACTCTGGGGTATTACTATGGCCGGTGCCAACATAACGACTTACACGAATCGATTCTGTGACTTGGCAATTCTGTGTCCGGAGATGGTTGCTCCAGAGAGCAAAAAGATTGAAAGGTATATTTGGGGACTGTTGCCCCAGATACAAGCAAGTGTCATTGCATCTAAACCTGTCACTTTTGACAGTGCAAGGAACTGGCACAGTCACTTATTGACCACGGAAACCGTCAAAACTTTGTGGTTACTGCCCCAGAACAACCTAGGGAGAACAACAACAATAGCAAGAAGAAGGGTTGGAACAAAAGGAAGGGAAAATCTCCTCTAGAACCCTCAAAGAAGCAACAAATAGTGGCAGTCCATGCTATTATTGTGCCTGCTACCATACCTACTACTGCACCTGCTATTCCCCTAACTACTCAGCACCAACTAAGCCCTATGCCAGTATCCTCCCTAAATTCAACAAGTGTAATTTTTACCACACCGGAAATTGCCCTGAAATGCAGTGCCGTAACTGCAACAGGAAAGGGCATACTGCCCGATTCTATAGAACACCACCTCAACCCCTTAACCAAGTACCTGCCTCTGGAGTAAGTCGAGCATGCTACCAATGCGGTGATGTGGGGCATTTCAAGAAAGATTGTCCAAAAGCTGGAAATGCCGGTGGGGTTAGGAGAATTCTAGCACTAGGTCACGAAGAAGCGGTGGCAGACCCTGCTGTGGTCATGGGTACGTTCCATCTCAACAATACTTATGCATGCATTCTTTTTGATTGTGGTGCCGAGAGGAGCTTCGTGAGCCATAAGTTTAAACATCTACTAAATCAGAACTCCCAACCACTAAATAAAACTTTCATAGTAGAAATGGCTAACGGGAAATCCGAATCCACTAATGATATATACATAGGATGTACCCTTACGTTAAATGACTTGTCTTTCCCAATAGACCTTATGCCGGTCTCTATCAAAAGTTTTGACATCATAATAGGTATGGATTGGTTGTGCCCCAATCATGCCGACATCCTATGCTATGAAAGAGCTATTCGTTTGAACTTGCCAACTAATGAAACTCTTATTATCTATGGCGACAAACCCGGAACGAACCTTTATATCATTTCATGCATCAAGGCACAGAAATACCTTCGCAAGGAGTATTGTGCATTCCTAGCTCATGTGGTAGACAAAAAGCAAGAAGTGAAAGACATCGCAAGTATTCCTGAGGTCTGCAACTTTCCCGATGTATTTCCCGATGATCTTCCAGGGGTGCCTCCCGAGCGACAAGTCGAATTCCGAATCGACTTAATCCCTGGAGCTACCCCTGTAGCTAAATCCCCCTATCGTCTTGCTCCTTCTGAAATGCAGGAATTATCTAGCCAACTTAACAAACTCCTAAGCAAAGGTTTCATAAGACCGACCTTCTCACCTTGGGGAGCATCGGTTTTGTTCGTAAAGAAGAAGGATGGATCATTCCGCATGTTTATAGACTACCGCAAGCTGAATAAACTTACCATCAAGAATCAATACCCTATGCCTCGCATTGATGATCTGTTCGGCCAACTTCAAGAGGCGAACTACTTCTCGAAGATAGACTTAAGATCCGGTATCACCAGTTATGAATTTTGGAGGAAGACATTCCCAAAACCGCGTTCAGAACTCATTATGGTCATTACGAGTTTATAGTGATGCCATTCGGATTGACGAATGCACCTGCAGTGTTCATGGACCTAATGAACAGAGTGTGTCGTCCATTCTTGGATAAATTCGTTATAGTCTTCATTGACGATATCCTTATCTACTCAAAGAGCAAAGAGGAACATGGCCAACATCTTCGTCAAATATTACAAACTCTTAGATCAGATAAGCTCTATGCAAAGTTTTCAAAGTGTGAATTTTGGATCAGGAAGGTAGATTTCCTAGGTCACGTGGTCAGTTCAGAAGGAATACACGTTCACCCTTCCAAAATAAAGGCAATTGAAAACTGGTCGGCACCTAAAACACCTACAGAAATTTGTCAATTCTTAGGTCTTGCTGGCTATTATCGCAGATTCATTCAAAATTTCTCTTGAATAGCTAAGCCTCTTACTACTCTGACCCAAAAGGGTGTAACTTTTAGCTGGGGAGAAAAGCAAGAAACAGCGTTTCAAATGCTGAAGCGAGCCTTGTGTAGTGCACCGATCCTGTCTCTCCCTGAAGGGACAGAGGATTTCGTAGTGTACTGTGATGCTTCTAATCAAGGGCTTGGATGTGTTCTTATGCAAAGAGGAAAGGTTATATCTTATGCCTCAAGACAGCTAAAGACACATGAAGTCAATTATACAACACATGACCTTGAACTAGGAGCAGTGGTGTTTGCTCTGAAGATCTGGATACATTACTTATATGGCACGAAATGCACAATATTCACGGACCATAAAAGTCTCCAACACATCTTCGATCAGAAAGAGCTGAATATGAGACAGCGACGATGGGTAGAGCTACTAAACGATTACGAGTGTGAAATTCGTTATCACCCTGGTAAAGCAAACGTAGTAGCTGACGCCCTTAGTAGAAAAGAATACTCGGGACGCTAGGTAAAGTCGTTGACCATGACAATCCATTCGCATCTATCCATGCAGATCAAAGAAGCTCAACTTGAAGCCTTGAAACCCAAAAACGTAGCAGGTGAAACTCTGAGAGGAATGGATAAGAACTTCGAAGTTAGGGATGATGGAGTCTATTATTTCATGAACCGGATCTGGACACCAAAGTGTGGTGGTTACAGAGATGTGGTTATGAATGAAGCACACAAAACCTGATACTCCATCCACCCAGGTTCAGACAAGATGTATCTGGACCTTAAGAAGCTATATTGGTGGCCTAACATGAAGGCTGAAATCGCAACCTTTATGGGCAAATACCTTACTTGCGCCAAAATTAAGGTAGAGTACCAGAAACCTTTAGGCTTATTACAACAACCTGAAATCCCTGAATGGAAGTGGGAGCGGATTACAATGGATTTCTGTCACACCCCCAAACCAAGGACGGCGGAAACGTCCGGGAGTGGAGGACTTCATGTAGAGTATCACAACAACGAGTATAATAGTGCTCAAAGTAAATACAACCATTATAAATATAATTGAAAAAGTTACACCAAAGTATATGTTTACATGATTCGAATCAATTACATTATGATACAAAATGAACTGTTTGAGGATTTATCGTCCCATCCTCAAAACGTGGTTGATTTCCTGATTCATTGAATTCCTGAGAATACAAGTAGTTTTGAAAAAGTGTCAACACAAAGGTTGGTGAGTTCATAAGAGATTTTGTTAGAGAAGTAAACCGTTTTCCTTGTAAAAGCGATAGAGTATGTATCCAGAAAATCCAATATTTTCTTATTATGTATATGTAGTCCTAAATCCCAAGACCGAGAGATAACAAGTATTTACCATACTTAAAGATATAAAAGTGGTTTCAAATTGGCGTAAAACCCTTTGTGATTTGAGAAAACTCCCATAATGAATGGTGTGTAGTCTTAAATACCAAGACTGAAAATACACAGCAATATTTGTAATTATTGATATAAAAGTGATTTTAAATCGACATAAAACCCCTTTTGTCTTATAAAAATCCCGTAAACTTTATGTACTGTTAGCTCCCTATGTGAGTCGCTATAACCATACTATGACTAGAGGTAACCTGCACAACGTCTTTTAGACGCCCTGATCCTATGACTCTTGTCACCCGCAGACCTGTCGGTTCGGCTGTAGCTAGCAGTGAGGTGTGGGATGTCAACCCCAATATAGATCTATACACAATTATCACGCTCTCCCTACAAGAGATTTTGGTTATAACTTACAGGAATTTGGATCCCGCACTCGGACGTACGGGGAGAGAAAGTCTCACAATCTGAGTTAACAAGTTTACGTGTAGTGTGCGTAAGTGTAGAACCTCTTTGTATGAATTTACCCTTTTTGTACGAGTGTGTTATGTGATGAATCATAAACTATACCTATTACAGTTTATCCAAAACGTTTGTAATGTATAAGAACTCTTTAATAAAAATCCATTAGTGTTATAATCCATAAACCATGCTTATTATAGCTTAATATTCGTGTTCTAAATGAATGAATAATCTTATCATGAATGACTAAATTTCAGTTTATGATGATAAACTAACAAGGAAACACATTCAATATTTAGAACTTATTGTTATACACTTTGCTCAACATAATACAAAGTGTTATGAAATTTATATGCTGTTAACTAACTTTAACCTTTCTGCACTGTTTTGGAAAAATCATAGAAAAATCATACGGAGTCGAAAACTAGATACGTAAATTGTGAGAGTTCCTAAAGTGTGTCTAGTTTACTCATAATTTTTATCATGATTTTTGGAAGCCTTTAACTTGTATTAAAATGCTCATATTCACAGACTGGTCCGGATTTGTGTTTGAAAAGACAGGCTGTTTTGTAAAAATCACCATAAATTGTAGAAACATCGTGTGGAGATGTGCAAGTAGTCATTTTAAAGCTAAGAAGTGGAACTACTTGCACCTAAAACAGTTTTGAAAACTAAAATGTTTAAGTTGTCCAAAACAGTCCGTGAATGGAGTTGAACTTTTCTGATGAAGGCTGTTAGAAAAGTTTAGTTTTGTTTTTGGCGTTTTACTTGTATTCCCCCCCCCCCCCCCCTAAAAACTTGAGAAAACATGAAAAAATAGGGGTATGAACTCACCTTAAGTGATTTCAGTAGATTATTGTTGAAGAATGGAAGTGTTTAACTCAAGAACACTTGGAGATGCCTTGAAGATTTTCGAGAATCTAGCATCATAGTTATGGAGTTTGTGTAAGCAATCAATGATTTGAGTAGAATGAAGTGAAATAATCACAAGGAGGATGAATTATACTTACGAAGAGTAGAAGAACACTTGATGATCAGCCTTGGGATCTCGAATTAGAGAGAAAAGTTTGAGGAAAAAGTTGGAGTTGGATCTTTGGTGAAATGAGAGTAATTGAAAGAAAAATGAGGAGAGAGGTTGAGTGACCAGCCCTAAAAACGTGGGGATGGCTGAAAATAATAAGAAAGGACTTATGAAGTGACTAGGGATGGGCTGGTGGTGAATAGTGACATGGAGTGGGTATGGGAGTGGTTGCTTGTGTCACAGAATAAAGGAAAGTCAACACTCCACCTTTGTCCTTCACCCACTCTTTTGGATAAGGTTTTATCCTTAAAAAAATGATAATTTAATAATTATGGGTCCTTATATGTTAAAATAAAGTTTTGGGTGAAAACCCCGTGTTAAAACAATTAAAAACGGGCCTAAAACGCGAAATTAATCGAAAACCGGGAGAAAAAGGCCATTCCAGCGAGACCTCTCGGTCCTAGGCCGAGGTTCGGTCCCTAGGCTGAGGTTCGGTCCCTAATGTAGCTAGGCGCGAAGCGAAGGGGGGGAGAGGAAGCGAGAGGCGAAGGGTCAGTCCGAAGGCTCGGTCCGAAGGGTCAGAAGCGAACTAGACCGAGGGCACCATGATCCGAAATGGACCGAAGGTTCGGGTTCGGGTGTGGCATGCGAGGTTCGGGCCTGAAAGGACCTTCGGGTTCGGTTCTTTGAGTGAGGTTCGGTTCAGCAGCCTTTGGCTCAGAAGGGTTCGGGTCCTAAGAGGACTTTCGGGTCCTAAGAGGGGTTTCGGCTCCTTAAGTCCGTTTTTCGCGTAGACTTCCATTTTTGGGCTGTTTTCGCCAAATTCGAGGGTCGGAATGCCCCGAATGATTATAGAAAGTTGAGAGAGATTTCGAGAGAGATTTGGGAGATATTTGACATTCTTGGAGAGATTTCTCATACAAAGAGATATTTGGGAGAGATTTCACATACTTAGAGAGATTTTCGATAAGAAGAGATGGAGTGAAAACGATTAAGAGCGGTTTTGTGTGTGACGAATGTGAGTGTCCGGCTTCACAATGCAAGGTCCGTAAACCCCGTTAAGCCTTGTTTAAGGATCTTGCATACTCCCGATGAGTATGCAACATTGTTTTATCGGTTTGGCTTGCAACGTACCACAATTTTAGGTTAAGGAGATCTAGATGTACGCACTTTTCGATTTATGATCTCTCATTAGAATAGCGAGTTGTTTAGAAATTACATAACGTAAACTCTAGTACCTACGGGCAAATCGAGTTGACCGGTTTGACTTGTTGACTTTGGTTGACTTTGACTTGACCAAAAATTGACGGTTGTCACATCATCCCCCCGTTAGAGGGAATTTTGTCCCAAAATTTTGAAGTTAGGCAAGGAGTGGGCATGAACAATCGAGCCATGAAGTGGGGATACTTCCTAATCGTCTGATTCTCGCGCTCCCAAGTGACTCCAGGTCCTTGGATAGTATTCCAGCGAACTTCCGCTAATGGGAAGCGGCGTTGTTGCGTTCGCTTAACCTCTCAGTCCGTGGTCACTATGGTTCTTTCACAAAGGTGAGGCTCTTGTGGAACTTGATCTCGTCGAGGGGAATTACAAGAGTCTCGTCGGATAGATACTTCTGCAAGTTCGGGATGTGTCGGGTAGAATGTACTTTACTAAGCTCGCGGGAGTAGATTGAAGTTGCGATTACAGGGCTGATTCTTACTAGAATCTCGAAAGGCATAATTATCTGGGGTTTTGGCTTTCCATGCCTTCCAAAGCGTAGTAAGCCTGCCCAGAGTAAGGCTTCCAGAGGAATTTGGTCTCTTATTCTGGAGTTCTAAAGGTTTCTTCCTCTTGCTTCTCTTCCCAGTCAAGGTTTGCTCCTTTCAGGGTCAAAGTTGTAAGGGGGTTCTGTAATTTATGAGAAGTTCCAAAGGAGCTAAGACGGTAGGTCAGGGATACCCGGAATTTTGGTGTATTCCTGCTGACGCCTTTGGTGCTGACTGTTTCTCAACGGTTTTGATCAATTGAAAGAGTCCTTAAGGATTTCCACATTGATAATGATGTGTCTTAGGAATTTGAGTCCTTAATTTCAAAACTCGTATCTAGAGAACTTCGGGTAAAGCTTCTCTGATCGTATTGCTTTCGCGGTTTGTTGCAGCTGCCCTCTTTGGTTTCCTTCTTACTACGAGGGTAGATAAGCAAGTCATTTACAATGACAATGACTAACGGGTCCTAGTAAGAATGGCATATCCTATGAATACTGCGAGCAGGTTGGTCCTATCCGAGGGGTATCACTACGGACTTGTAGCGTCCACATCGAATTTGGAGGATTGTCCTCGAACATCCTTCTCTAATACTCGCGACTGGTGATATTTAGATCTCAGGTCCAATTCCTAAAGGGTACTTCGTTCCTCGCGATTGGTCAGCCTATTCGTCTATGCGAGGTAGATAGTAAAGGTTTCTATTGGAGATATTGTCGGGGCCTCTGAGGTCAATGGGCCCTCGAGTAATTTTGTCTTTTAATTTTGAAGAATAAAACCGGACTTTTCCAGGGTGAGAAGCTTGGTTCTTCAATTTCATTGTTGAGTAGTTCGATAGGTTTGACCTGACAGTTCTTGTAGCTCGCTAGGAAGCATGTGGGTTTGGTTTTCGTCACTAGACCTTTTTGGATAGTAGAACATTCACTCGCCCTCCTAGGCAAACTTGGCCCGAAGTTCATGGCAGGACTCGTATGTGGTCCATCTATCATTAACTTGCGCATATAGGTTGTATGTGCTTAAGATTGGCAAGACATTTGGATGGGGGACTCTGCCTCAAATCCACAACCAGACATGGAACAGGAATTAGGGCGGAAGCACACATCCAATGTCCGTAGAATCCTAATTATACATTATCCTCGCGTATACACATCGTAGTGGTAGACTAACCGTATCCGTCCCAAGCTTTTGTGCTTGAACCTTGTCTGCTACATGCGTGACATTCCCAAAGGTCTCCTGCCAATACATGTGATAAGGTTTCGGGAAGTATAACACCCTTCTAGTACGTGTTTTGGAGTTTCGCAGTGAGTGATGACCCGGAGGTCCGTACTGGACGCGTTTATGGGAGACAAAGATTCCGAAATTTGGTGAGTTAGGTGAAGGGTCCTTTTGTAGACATTAAATCGGGAAGATGAGGGCTATATCAATGAAAATTAGATGATGACAACAATATCTTTTTAGATAACATGTGTTAAGCTGTATTCGCAAGAAGAGATCACTAGAGTGATAGAGTATCTTGTGTTTCTTTTTAGGGTGATCCATTTTGTTTGATGTTATCATTATTGTAGATGATTCATACCATAGTGTCTATCACTGGTAGTGGGTGTGTTTCGATAGCCAGTAATGATACTTGATATCATGATCCCTGACAGGTCTCCCTACGATCGAGCGGTATATGAACGTCGTATGTAAGTTGATGTTGGTGAGATTGTCGAGTGTGTGGCCCCACTTAGTTCTTACTGCTAGACACGGAATAGGAGTCAGGATGGAATTATTTGTTTCATGACTTCGGTAAATTGATTATAACTAGCCCCGATGTATGTACAAGTCATCACATCTTACAGGTAATGATCCTAAGATCATATATGAATGCCTTTGGTTTGATTTGTACGAGGGAGTATTTTAACTACCCTTAGAAAGACATGGATTTTAGTAAGCATATAAAATTCATTACAAACATATGATACTTAAACGTTTTTGTCGTTGGAAACATTACAAAGGTCCTAATATGGTTCCATGTTACTCTTGTTGGTTCGTTGTCACACTCCTCCGGCTTCCCCATCATTCTTCTTAGTTGGACAGTTTCTCCTAAAGTGTCCTGTTTCGCCACATCAGAAGCACCCTGGGATTACTTTGGTAATTGGGGTTGAAGTGATGTACTGAGTCGGGGTCCTACAGAAAAGGGCGGTGTGCCCTTTCCTGTTGCAGTTTTTAAAGTGCATCTCTCGGCAAGCCCCATGGTGATGGAAACCACACTTGACACACTTTGGGAGTGATCCCTCATATGGTCTGGCCGATGTATGGGTGGCAGACCCCGTGGCTAGTGTCTCGGCGTTCGTCGTGACTGCCGTTATAGTGGCCGATGCAGCTACGGATTGCTTTCTTCCAGCAAGTTTTTGAGATAAGTTACACTTCTTTTTGGTCCAGAACTTTCGCTTCTTGCTCGTAGGTTTGTGGCCCGAGGTATTTTCGCTGGCAGGCACCTATTGGTGCTCCTGATTGTTACCACAATCTGTATTTTCAGTATCGCTTCCACTCCTGCTGGCGTTGTTAGCGTCAAATTGCGCCATGACGGCTGTCACGGCTGCCGTGACTGCAGCCTGAAAAGTAGTGGCGTCTATCTGCAGAGTTGGCGCCTTACTAGTTGGTTGGTTGCCTCTTGGTGAAGTCATAGCTCTGTTTCACGATGAAAAACGTCTTCGTTAGTGGAAATGATTGTTTTAAGTGCATCCTTACGATTTATATTTACGCATATAAATTTTTTCACATTACTGTACTATTCCTAGTGTTTCCGCTAACATTCTTGAAATGGAGTTACAGCAGTGGGTAGGAGTAGGTTTCATACGGGCGTTAAGCTTTACTCATCTTAGAATCATGTGTGTCCAAACACGCTTGGTTGAGGAGTTTTGATGGGACCCGGTGTATTAGTGTTGGTATGATCGCACCCATAAGTCTATGAAGAAGGAACTTCTCAACAAAATGTTTAAGGGTGAGATGATAATGAGTTTTTAGAATGGCTATACGTCGCGAGTTTCTAACTAAGTTTTATCTTATATCGATTTGTAATGTAATTCGGTCGTTAAGGGTGTTCTGAAAACAATTCGTAACGAGAGTCTTTATTTGGTAAACCCATGAATTTTTAGTAGTTCAGTATCCAAGTGAAACCTTGTAACTTGACCCAAGCTAGGTCCTTATTATGAGCAATTGATGGATGCTTAGTTATATAATTAAGGCTAAATAGATCTTCGAGTCTGTTAGGTATGTCCTAAGCCCATCTTGTTAATATGACTGTAGTAATTCTGGTTTTGGTGAAACTTTTTGACCTAGATGTAGGTTTACCTCACATCTGTGCATGGAAAAGTTTTGATAGCAACTAGATCTCTCGTTTAGTATGACCGCTTAAATCACAGTGTCATGCTTACGCCTAGAATAGAGTAGCACCAACGCATACTCATGAACCTAATTTACAAGGTCTTGTGAGCGGTATGAACTCTACTTACGACGATCTGTCCCTTGTGATGCCTGAGGCAAAGTCGATGCACCTTGCAGCTCTGTCAATCGATGCTTGGCTGCAATCCTCCTCTTTTTGAATGTTGTGTGTCTACCCTGTTACTCTCTTGCCTCTGCCAGTGGCGATATGGTCCTAAACAGAGAGTTCGTCTCCGAAATAGTAGCCTCTTTCCGAGTCCCGGGTACGTGAGACAGTAGGGCCTGTAGTAGCATGTAGTTTCCGAACTCGGGTTGTAGTCTACCTGCTTTAATCCCCGTTGTTCGCGATCTGCCGGGTCTTCGCCGGGAGGGCTCTGTCAGTCGGTCCCCCGTGGTTGAGGTCGTAGCACCCTCGTTGGTCTCCACATGGTGGTTGTTGTCATTGCTGTCGACATTCAACCCTCGATCACGATTGCCCAACGGGGCACAGGTTTGATGTAGTCGAAACAGTTCGCGGAAACCCTTGCTATGCATGGAGGATTGATTACCTCCGGTTCCGCTTCTGATTCTTCTCATAACCATTCACCATTTCTCGGGTTCGGATTGGGAAAGTAGGGGTCGTCCGGTAAGTAGGATCTTGCTATGTTGTACTTGCGAGAATAAGAGTGGAAGAGATAATTACTAGGCGTCTAGCTCTATAATTAATTACTTATAGGGGTGATCCTTATTAGTTACTTCTATAATGACATAGTGCATACTAATTACATATAACAAGATATGATAGACCTTCGAATAAGTGATCCTACCCTAGATCCACATCCAAACAAGGAAAAGGAAGTAAGGCAATGACCACAAATTCTAAGTCTATGATTTCTAAGTTATATAATATCTTAGGGTATCCACTTAGGGACTATAGACCTATTACTAAGGATCTATTTAGTTTTCATATAAGTTATGATATCACAAAATACTCCTATAGTATTTTAAACTCGTGTTCTGTTCTAATGTTCTCATTGTGGTAGTGTTGGTAAGTTTTTAGACTTATTGCCATATCACAACCATTCTTGGGCATGTGCTAATCACTCCTCGGACCAGCATAGTTGATCAGGTTATGCCACTCCCAAGACTGACCATACATCCCCGAGCTTACCTATGATATCCAACAATCATTACTTTTGTTTTGTTCTAGAACGATGCTACCCTTAGTATGTATGCATGCATGTATACTTTTAATTAGAAAATTATGTATTTCTAAAAGTATAATTGTTTTGAAAACATTAAATCAGAGACTTTAGTCCCAATGCATTTATACTTTGTATATCTTATGTGGTTCGATATACTGAGTTCACTATAAACACTGCTTTGATACCAATCTGTCACACCCCCCATTATAAGGTTCGACGTCCCCGTCGAACACATCGACCCGTGCCCTAGCTCCGATACCAATCTGTCACACCCCCAAACCAAGGATGGCGGAAATGCCCGGTGGTGGAGGACTTCATGTAGAGTATCACAACAACGAGTATAATAGTGCTCAAAGTAAATACAACCATCATAAATATAATTGAAAAAGTTACACCAAAGTATATGTTTACATGATTCGAATCAATTACATTATGATACAAAATGAACTGTTTGACGATTTATCGTCCCATCCTCAAAGCGTGGTTGATTTCCTGTTTCATTGAATTCCTGAGAATACAAGTAGTTTTGAAAAAGTGTCAACACAAAGGTTGGTGAGTTCATAAGAGATTTTGTTAGAGAAGTAAACCGTTTTCCTTGTAAAAGCGATAGAGTATGTATCCAGAAAATCCAATATTTTCTTATTATGTATATGTAGTCCTAAATCCCAAGACCGAGAGATAACAAGTATTTACCATACTTAAAGATATAAAAGTGGTTTCAAATTGGCGTAAAACCCTTTGTGATTTGAGAAAACTCCCATAATGAATGGTGTGTAGTCTTAAATACCAAGACTGAAAATACACAGCAATATTTGTAATTATTGATATAAAAGTGATTTTAAATCGACATAAAACCCCTTTTGTCTTATAAAAATCCCGTAAACTTTATGTACTGTTAGCTCCCTATGTGAGTCGCTATAACCATACTATGACTAGAGGTAACCTGCACAACGTCTTTTAGACGCCCTGATCCTATGACTCTTGTCACCCGCAGACCTGTCGGTTCGGCTGTAGCTAGCAGTGAGGTGTGGGATGTCAACCCCAATATAGATCTATACACAATTATCATGCTCTCCCTACAAGAGATTTTGGTTACAACTTACAGGAATTTGGATCCCGCACTCGGACGTACGGGGAGAGAAAGTCTCACAATCTGAGTTAACAAGTTTACGTGTAGTGTGCGTAAGTGTAGAACCTCTTTGTATGAATTTACCCTTTTTGTACGAGTGTGTTATGTGATGAATCATAAACTATACCTATTACAGTTTATCCAAAACGTTTGTAATGTATAAGAACTCTTTAATAAAAATCCATTAGTGTTATAATCCATAAACCATGCTTATTATAGCTTAATATTCGTGTTCTAAATGAATGAATAATCTTATCATGAATGACTAAATTTCAGTTTATGATGATAAACTAACAAGGAAACACATTCAATATTTAGAACTTATTGTTATACACTTTGCTCAACATAATACAAAGTGTTATGAAATTTATATGCTGTTAACTAACTTTAACCTTTCTGCACTGTTTTGGAAAAATCATACAAAAATCATACGGAGTCGAAAACTAGATCCGTAAATTGTGAGAGTTCCTAAAGTGTGTCTAGTTTACTCATAATTTTTATCATGATTTTTGGAAGCCTTTAACTTGTATTAAAATGCTCATATTCACAGACTGGTCCGGATTTGTGTTTGAAAAGACAGGCTGTTTTGTAAAAATCACCATAAATTGTAGAAACATCGTGTGGAGATGTGCAAGTAGTCATTTTAAAGCTAAGAAGTGGAACTACTTGCACCTAAAACAGTTTTGAAAACTAAAATGTTTAAGTTGTCCAAAACAGTCCGTGAATGGAGTTGAACTTTTCTGATGAAGGCTGTTAGAAAAGTTTAGTTTTGTTTTTGGCGTTTTACTTGTATTCCCCCCCCCCCCCCCCCCTAAAAACTTGAGAAAACATGAAAAAATAGGGGTATGAACTCACCTTAAGTGATTTCAGTAGATTATTGTTGAAGAATGGAAGTGTTTAACTCAAGAACACTTGGAGATGCCTTGAAGATTTTCGAGAATCTAGCATCATAGTTATGGAGTTTGTGTAAGCAATCAATGATTTGAGTAGAATGAAGTGAAATAATCACAAGGAGGATGAATTATACTTACGAAGAGTAGAAGAACACTTGATGATCAGCCTTGGGATCTCGAATTAGAGAGAAAAGTTTGAGGAAAAAGTTGGAGTTGGATCTTTGGTGAAATGAGAGTAATTGAAAGAAAAATGAGGAGAGAGGTTGAGTGACCAGCCCTAAAAACGTGGGGATGGCTGAAAATAATAAGAAAGGACTTATGAAGTGACTAGGGATGGGCTGGTGGTGAATAGTGACATGGAGTGGGTATGGGAGTGGTTGCTTGTGTCACAGAATAAAGGAAAGTCAACACTCCACCTTTGTACTTCACCCACTCTTTTGGATAAGGTTTTATCCTTAAAAAAATGATAATTTAATAATTATGGGTCCTTATATGTTAAAATAAAGTTTTGGGTGAAAACCCCGTGTTAAAACAATTAAAAACGGGCCTAAAACGCGAAATTAATCGAAAACCGGGAGAAAAAGGCCATTCCAGCGAGACCTCTCGGTCCTAGGCCGAGGTTCGGTCCCTAGGCTGAGGTTCGGTCCCTAATGTAGCTAGGCGCGAAGCGAAGGGGGGGAGAGGAAGCGAGAGGCGAAGGGTCAGTCCGAAGGCTCGGTCCGAAGGGTCAGAAGCGAACTAGACCGAGGGCACCATGATCCGAAATGGACCGAAGGTTCGGGTTTGGGTGTGGCATGCGAGGTTCGGGCCTGAAAGAACCTTCGGGTTCGGTTCTTTAAGTGAGGTTCGGTTCAGCAGCCTTTGGCTCAGAAGGGTTCGGGTCCTAAGAGGACTTTCGGGTCCTAAGAGGGGTTTCGGCTCCTTAAGTCCGTTTTTCGCGTAGACTTCCATTTTTGGGCTGTTTTCGCCAAATTCGAGGGTCGGAATGCCCCGAATGATTATAGAAAGTTGAGAGAGATTTCGAGAGAGATTTGGGAGATATTTGACATTCTTGGAGAGATTTCTCATACAAAGAGATATTTGGGAGAGATTTCACATACTTAGAGAGATTTTCGATAAGAAGAGATGGAGTGAAAACGATTAAGAGCGGTTTTGTGTGTGACGAATGTGAGTGTCCGGCTTCACAATGCAAGGTCCGTAAACCCCGTTAAGCCTTGTTTAAGGATCTTGCATACTCCCGATGAGTATGCAACATTGTTTTATCGGTTTGGCTTGCAACGTACCACAATTTTAGGTTAAGGAGATCTAGATGTACGCACTTTTCGATTTATGATCTCTCATTAGAATAGCGAGTTGTTTAGAAATTACATAACGTAAACTCTAGTACCTACGGGCAAATCGAGTTGACCGGTTTGACTTGTTGACTTTGGTTGACTTTGACTTGACCAAAAATTGACGGTTGTCACATCATCCCCCCGTTAGAGGGAATTTTGTCCCAAAATTTTGAAGTTAGGCAAGGAGTGGGCATGAACAATCGAGCCATGAAGTGGGGATACTTCCTAATCGTCTGATTCTCGCGCTCCCAAGTGACTCCAGGTCCTTGGATAGTATTCCAGCGAACTTCCGCTAATGGGAAGCGGCGTTGTTGCGTTCGCTTAACCTCTCAGTCCGTGGTCACTATGGTTCTTTCACAAAGGTGAGGCTCTTGTGGAACTTGATCTCGTCGAGGGGAATTACAAGAGTCTCGTCGGATAGATACTTCTGCAAGTTCGGGATGTGTCGGGTAGAATGTACTTTACTAAGCTCGCGGGAGTAGATTGAAGTTGCGATTACAGGGCTGATTCTTACTAGAATCTCGAAAGGCATAATTATCTGGGGTTTTGGCTTTCCATGCCTTCCAAAGCGTAGTAAGCCTGCCCAGAGTAAGGCTTCCAGAGGAATTTGGTCTCTTATTCTGGAGTTCTAAAGGTTTCTTCCTCTTGCTTCTCTTCCCAGTCAAGGTTTGCTCCTTTCAGGGTCAAAGTTGTAAGGGGGTTCTGTAATTTATGAGAAGTTCCAAAGGAGCTAAGACGGTAGGTCAGGGATACCCGGAATTTTGGTGTATTCCTGCTGACGCCTTTGGTGCTGACTGTTTCTCAACGGTTTTGATCAATTGAAAGAGTCCTTAAGGATTTCCACATTGATAATGATGTGTCTTAGGAATTTGAGTCCTTAATTTCAAAACTCGTATCTAGAGAACTTCGGGTAAAGCTTCTCTGATCGTATTGCTTTCGCGGTTTGTTGCAGCTGCCCTCTTTGGTTTCCTTCTTACTACGAGGGTAGATAAGCAAGTCATTTACAATGACAATGACTAACGGGTCCTAGTAAGAATGGCATATCCTATGAATACTGCGAGCAGGTTGGTCCTATCCGAGGGGTATCACTACGGACTTGTAGCGTCCACATCGAATTTGGAGGATTGTCCTCGAACATCCTTCTCTAATACTCGCGACTGGTGATATTTAGATCTCAGGTCCAATTCCTAAAGGGTACTTCGTTCCTCGCGATTGGTCAGCCTATTCGTCTATGCGAGGTAGATAGTAAAGGTTTCTATTGGAGATATTGTCGGGGCCTCTGAGGTCAATGGGCCCTCGAGTAATTTTGTCTTTTAATTTTGAAGAATAAAACCGGACTTTTCCAGGGTGAGAAGCTTGGTTCTTCAATTTCATTGTTGAGTAGTTCGATAGGTTTGACCTGACAGTTCTTGTAGCTCGCTAGGAAGCATGTGGGTTTGGTTTTCGTCACTAGACCTTTTTGGATAGTAGAACATTCACTCGCCCTCCTAGGCAAACTTGGCCCGAAGTTCATGGCAGGACTCGTATGTGGTCCATCTATCATTAACTTGCGCATATAGGTTGTATGTGCTTAAGATTGGCAAGACATTTGGATGGGGGACTCTGCCTCAAATCCACAACCAGACATGGAACAGGAATTAGGGCGGAAGCACACATCCAATGTCCGTAGAATCCTAATTATACATTATCCTCGCGTATACACATCGTAGTGGTAGACTAACCGTATCCGTCCCAAGCTTTTGTGCTTGAACCTTGTCTGCTACATGCGTGACATTCCCAAAGGTCTCCTGCCAATACATGTGATAAGGTTTCGGGAAGTATAACACCCTTCTAGTACGTGTTTTGGATAATCGTCGACAGATTAACCAAATCCGCACACTTCTTACCAATCAAGGAGACTGACAAGATGGAAAAGCTAACCAGAACATACCTCAAGGAGATTGTTAGACTACATGGTGTACCAATATCTATTATTTCAGACCGAGGTAGTAGATTCACCTCTCGTTTTTGGTAGTCTTTACAAAACTCTCTGGGAACTAAGCTAGACATGAGTACAGCCTACCATCCGCAAACCGATGGACAAAGTGAGAGGACGATTCAAACGTTAGAAGATATGTTACGAGCTTGCATGATAGACTTTGGAAAGGCATGGGATATTCACTTACCCCTTGTTGAGTTCTCTTAGAACAACAACTACCACACTAGCATAAAAGCTGCTCCATTCGAAGCCCTCTATGGCTGCAAGTGCACATCCCCTCTATGCTGGGCTGAAGTGGGTGACACGCAGCTAGCTAGAGGTCAAACTCCTGACAATACTCTCACTGGTCCAGAAATTATTCGAGAAACTACCGAAAAGATCGTACAAATTTGGGAACGACTTAAAGCTTCCAGAGATAGACAAAAAAGCTACGCAGACAAAAGGAGAAAACCCTTGGAATTCCAGGTTGGCGACCGAGTTTTGCTAAAGGTCTCACCCTGGAAAGGCATGATACGCTTTGGAAAGCGTGACAAGCTGAACCCAAGGTATATAGGACCATTCGAGATTCTTGCCCAAATCGGCCCTATAGCTTACAAACTTCGATTACCCCAAGAACTAAGTAACATTCATCCTACCTTCCACGTTTCGAACTTGAAAAAGTGTCTTTCCGACGAGACTCTTGCGATACCACTCGAGGAAATCGAGTTAAACGAGAGCCTCAATTTTGTGGAAGAACCCATAGAGATACTAGACAGGGAAGTTAAGAAAACCAAACAAAGCCGCATCCCGATAGTGAAGGTTCGCTGGAATGCAAGACGGGGACCTGAATTCACTTGGGAGCGGGAGGATCAAATGCAACAAAAATAGCCATATCTTTTTCCCTAGTCTATCTGTAAAGTAAATTTCGGGACGAAATTCTCTCTAACGGGGGGATAGTGTAACAAATCGTTATTTCAAACTTATATAATAGTGTAGGTTAAATTGTACTTCTTTTTAATTAAATAAAAAGAAATTTTGGCATACTATGTATATTTATATAATTGACCCTCAAAAATAAATTATTAAATAATCTCAATTGGGTTGAACCAAGTGATAGAGATTGTAACAAGGTTTCCAAAAATATAAAGAACACTAAAATCCGAGTTATAACGAAGAAGTTATGACCAATCGAAAATCCGTGACAAAACCGGCAAAACACTGTTCAGTGTAAAAACTGAATTTTTGATAAAAAAAAAGGCTTTCTAGCCTTAACAATCTAAATGAAAGTTATAGTTTATGTTAAACCGAGAACTTTCATAAAAAGAACGCCAAAATCTGACTTCGTATGAGAAAGTTATGATTTTTCTAAGTTTCAGTATAGCAGTGTACAACTAAAAACTCGAAATAAAGATCGAGTGGTTTTTAGCCGACACAACCTAAACGAGAATTGAAGGTCTCATCATTAGTAGTAAAACGGTAAAAAGATAGACAAAAACGGACGTCTTATGAAAAAGTTATGAAGTTATAACGGATTCACGTCCCGGTCTGTTTAAAATAATAATATTAAAAATAAATTCAAAATTAGCCAATGAAGTCTAAACGAAAGTCGTAGAGTATAATTTTACCTACGCGTGCATATAAAGAACGTCAAAAATGGAGTTCGTATGCAAAAGTTATGAATTTTACAAGTTTTGGCAAAAAAAAATAAAGAAAAATAGAAAAAACCGGGAAAATTTGCATGAACAGTGACTGCCACGTCACCCTCGCATGCGAGGCCTCCACGTGTCGGCTGCTGAGTGGACCGATGTCTCGCGTGTCACCTCCTGATTCGACCAACGCTACGGTCCAATCCTACACGGACAACTTCATAGGAGACACCCCGGATACGCCCCTCGCACGCTCCTCGGACACTCCTTCGCACGTGCCCTCTTCCCATTAGACCGAGGTCTGGTCCAATTTGAGCCTGCCACCTCCGAACCGAAGCTGCTTCCCTTCGCAAAGTGTCAGCCTCGCATAGCCTCGCATAAGCTTCGGATCCGAGGCTTCGGCCTATATAAGCCATGCGAGGGTTCCGAAGAATTTACACTTTTTCACCCCAAATTTTACCCTCTTTCACCTTTTCCACTCCCTTAAGCTTATATACAACCCTTAAAGCCCTGGTATCAAGACTCGAGCCCAAAGTAAGCCGTGAAGCCCCAAAATTCTCAAGAATTCATCATCTCTCCTGTCAAAACTCTGCCCAATTTGAGCCGGTTTCTCGACAAATAAACTCCTTTTCGTGAAACGAAACCCTGTCCGAATTACCACCTATCAAGTGAGTTCATACCCCCGTATTTTCATAATTTCTACTGTTTTAAGGGGGGAAATACAAGTATAACACAACAACTTTGTGTTATAAATAAATGATTTCAAATCACGATAAAATGATTTTAAAGCATCAAAAATATTTCAAATATTGAACTCTTTTATAAACTTATATTTTTCCCAAATATACATATTTGTACATATAATTTAATATAAATAAGATTTAAAAGGCTTAGGACTAATAATTCATTCTAGGTCCTTTTCCTTGTTTGGATGTGGACTTATAGTACCGGTTATTTTTCCGAAGGTCGTTTAAATTTTACCTATATATAAAATTGTATATGTATATAAATATAAAAGTTATTTCATCAGTTTAATTAACCTTTGTAATACGTTGAGCAAAGGATTACATGCAAAAATAGTTATTTACTAGTTCCTAAAGTACGTATAAATTATAATAGGTATAATTTATGATACATAGAGCTATAATTCATATGAATACACTGTTTTACATGCTACAAGGGTTTTAATTCAAAACAAATCAAGGGTTTACACTTATCAAATACATGTTCGGGATACTAAGTCAAGAACATACTATCAATCATTTATTTCAGAATGATTGGGTTTTCATAACTAATATACATGTAACGTTTATATGCTTTTTATGAGACACTCAAGTCAGGTTGTTTAATTCAGTTTAGACAAACAAAGTAAGGCCCTGACATTATAACCAGAATCTCCACTCCGGGGATCGAAACAAGTTGTGTGTAGATCGATATCGAGATTGAAAACCCCGCACTCAGGCTGCTAGCTACAGTCAGGCACACACGCCAATGAGTGGCAATTGTTATCAACAGTTTAAGCGCTCATCAGGCGTTTGTTTCAGGCGTTCATGTCTTAGTATAGTTATAATAACTCATTAAAAAGATATTAACAACACGTTAGTGTATAAACAACTAAACGTAAGTATATCTTCAAAGTACCAGTTTACAAAATGCAAAGTACAATGCTATACTATAGTTTTCGATAACAGCTGGTGAAGCCAGGCACACTCTCAAATACAAGTTTTACAAATACAATGGTTTACAAATAAGACGGTTTTATGGGAATAAAACTACTTTTCACATACCACAAAAAATATGGGATTTTCTAGAAGTGTTTCATATTCAAAATAAAAAGACACCCATTCAAACATAAAGAATTATGTACTCACTCAACTTATTGTTGATACTCTCTTTTCAAATTACTTGTATTATCATGGAAATAATAATAGGTACTCCCCGAGCTTTTTGAGAAGATGGAGTCATTAGGAGTCTTATCTTCTTCTTTTGTAATACTATTTTGGTTTCAATATACAATGATTGAACTCATGTAAATATTATACTTTTAAATACAATGGTTGTTTGTGCTTTGATTACTATGATACTTGTGTTGTGATACTACTAAGGAAGTCCTCCACCCCCGGACGTTTCCGCCGTCTGGTTTGGGGGTGTGACAGCGTGGAATTGGAACACCGTGAATTTTGGGCGGTCAAACAATGCAATTTCAACATCGATAAGGCGGGAAGGCATAGAAAGCTTCAAATCCAAGAGTTGGAGGAGTTGAGAAATGACTCCTATGAAAACTCAAGGATTTACAAGGAAAGGACAAAGCTTTTCCATGACAAGTCCATTCCCCGCAAACATTTTGAGCCGGGACATGGGGTTTTGCTTTATCATTCGCGATTGAAGTTATTTCCTGGAAAGTTGAGGTCAAGATGGATAGGTCCGTTTGTTGTGCTAAAAGTCTTTGAGCATGGAGCGGTTGAAATTCAAAGTGAAGAAACGGGACAAGTCTTTAAAGTCAACGGGCATCGATTGAAACCTTTCTATGAGGGTTTTAATGCAAATGTCTTCAAAGTCATCCAATTGGATGCCCTAGTGTATTGAAATCAAGAGGGAAGCACATCTTACCAAAGACGTTAAAGAAGGGCATTTTTGGAAAACTAAAAGTTTTCATCTTTTCTAGTCCCGAATAAATATCGTAGATGGTTCATTTTTGCATTTAGCATCTCTTCTTCTTCCTTCTTGAGGTGAAAAGGGTTGTATTTTAAGGCATGGTGTTCGTTTTGGTCAAAAGTACGAAAATTGAAAAATCGTAACAGATAACACTCGGACCGCGTGTACTCGGTTATGTGTCCTCGTTAATAAACAAATGGTCCGCGTGTTGTCCCCAAACTTGTCCGCGTCATTCTTCGAAGACAGAAGGTTTCAAAACATCCCACACAGACAGCGTGTACTCGAAGAGTCGTCTGCGTGTATGGAAAACGGTCCGCGTATACCCTCCTTCATCGGCCGCATGATTTTTATGCAAACAGGACACCTTCAGAACATCCCACGCGGACCGCGTGTACTCGTTGTCTCATCCGCGTCGGTCGTTGACCAACGTTGACCCAGTTTTGACCAGGTTTGACCACAAATTTAACCCTTCTTTTCCACCAGCCGGCCATTCTTCCTTCTCCTTCCTCTTCTTCTTTTCCCTAGCCTCCATTAGAGAACCTCCTTCTCTTCCACTAAAACTCCGTTTCCCGTCAAACCACCGGTCAGAATTTCACGAAACCACCGCCATTCTTCTCCAAATTCAAAGCTCTATAAACCCCACTAAAGCATTGGTTCGATCTGTTGTTGTATCTCGGGGCGCCACCACCACCCAACTCGCCGATTTTACGGCCAACTACGACTACCTCTCGCGATTTCGACACCACCATTGTACTCCTCTTGGGCAAGGCTACAAACCCCATCAAAAATATTCCACAAAGCTCGCAGGAACATTTCGCCGGATTTTCAAGCCATTGCTGGATTTGTCGGGTTTTCGCGGCAAATTGATTCTTACGGGATATTGAACAAATCTTAAAAGCTTGGGGTGGAGAGTTGTAGATTTTCAAATCCCGAGTTTACGCGCACAAATTTTGAGCTTTCAACAAAAACCGGGTATTCCCTTTCCTTTGTTTTATTTGGTCAATTTGCATTTCTTAGAACGCCAATTCATATGTTATTGTATCAAATGAGTATAGGAATTATTTTTTCTTTGATTGTTGAATTACTTTAGAAGTCCATAGGGAGTCGTTTGGTGATTGGAATTGAAATACCCTCTATTAGAATTGTTCTTTGTGTAGTGGTTATTATTTTTTTTCATGCAGGAAGTTCATGTCTACATCTAGGAAGCGCCCGGCTGCTGCCCGAGGCAAGGCCCCGGTAAGAAACCAAAGCAATGCTCCTGATATCCCAAGAATTCGGGATACCAAGGCAGCCGAAAACTACACGAAGAGCTTGCCTAGAAAGGTTGCATCCACCAAATTTGTGTGCAAGCCCACGCTTATCTCATTAGGGGTTCTTGAAGGGGTCACCCAATTGTTTCGTAACATCGGGTGGGAAAACCTTCTCAACCTCATGGCACACACCTACGAGCTCCCGACTAGAGAATTTTTTGCCGTTTGTGGGTTGGATAGTGAAAGAAAAAAAGGCGAATTTCAACTTCTAGGGGACCGGCGGTTTATTGACTTTGCAGCAATAAACGACATTTTGGGCTTGCCTTCTTTAAACACATTCATGACTTTCGACGACCTGCCTGCCGAGTTCAACCACAAGACGTTCTGGACAGAGATCACAGGGGGTATCTTTTCATGTGTCAGTCGGGATAAAGCAACATCCATCATTCACCCGTGCCTCCGGATTGCCCATCACATCCTGGTGTGTACGGTTTTTGTCCGTAAAGAAGCCGGCCAAGTCACAAAAATTGAGCTCTTTTTCCTATGGTGCATGACGCGGCGCGAAAACCCACCGATCCCAGACTTTGCTTCGTTCTTTTTCTATAAATGCGCGCTTATGAGATCCAAAACGTCCGGTGATATTTGCATTGGGGGATTTGTCACACTTTTGGCTCGCGGTCTTGACATCGAGCTCCCTGATGAATTCCAGCCTGTTGATAGCAAACATCTTTTGGATGAGCGCGCCCTCATAAACATGCACCACATCCGTCACAGGAACAGGAGCAGCTTCAATTGGTTTTGTCCTCAAGGGGTCGGGTATCTCATTCTTCCCGACCCTTGAGCCACCAACTTCACCTTCCACGATCGCATTCAGTGGAGGCTCGCGAGGATCATCACTCAGTCAGTCAATGAGGAAGTGATGCAAGATCAAGATGATGACGAGATGCCTATGGATGATGAGCCCACCCATGGTCCGCAGCACGCCCAGCCACAAGCCCCTCCCGGGTACTACCCGCTCCCCCCAATTTTGTCGAGCGGTTCGATTCGCTTTGTGTCTCAAACCAAATCATGCCCCAGCAAATGCACCATATGTCGGGGTGGCACCAATCCCAAAACCATTTTGAGAACGTCCCACTTCCACCTCCTTATCCATTACCCCCACCCACCCATCCTTATCCCCCTCCACCTTACCCTTACCCCTACCCCCAATACCCGTATCCTCCTCCCGATCCCCCGGTTTAGGTACTTTCGCCTCGCCCCAAGCATTGAGGGCAATGCTTATTTCTAAGCTTGGGGTGGGGTATTCCTTTTTCTTTTTAATTTATCATGCATTTTAATTAGGTTGCATAGTATTTTAGTATAAATTGCATTCATTTTTTTTTATATAAAACCCCAAAAAGATTTTATTTTCTTCTTTTTCTTCTTTTATTTTTGCATGACATTTAGCTTAGGGCATTAGCATTCATGCATTTTTGTTTTCTGTTTATTCTCACCTCTCTTGGATGCCATGAAACAGGTTCATAGTTATTGTATCATTATTGGTCCAGGATTTTGTTGCTATCTCACCCATCGAACCGGGACCACTAGCTGCGGCTTGGGATTTCATACTTGGGATCAGATGTTGTTAGCTTAAAGGGGTAAGTGATCATGGCCAGGTAGTTTTCATGAAGAATTATGCATACAATACTAACGACTGTAGGATATACTATAGCACTGAATTTCTTACCCTTGCGGTCACTACCGCCGAGAGGATCACACTTGATCATGTTAGAACCGTTAGGATGAAGCACTGGTGCTTGTCCCCGAGTAGAATCCATATCCGGCCTCTTTACATCACCATTTCTTTTTGCGATTTCCTTAGGATTACAAGTTTATAAAGGAGCTCACATTACATCTTTATGCTCCACACATGGTCATTTTCACACTTAGACCATTCTGATTATATTACTACCCTTTCAGTTCCACTAACACACTTTTGGGAACCAAATTTTGAGTAAAAGGGTTTTCTTGATTTCAATTGTTAATACATTACCTGCAAGTATGGTGTATCAAGTTAAAAAAAAAACAGCTGCAACTATCTTAGACAGGTGGCCGGTTCAATTATTGAACAAATTTTCCAACATCTCGGTCATTTGGCGTTTAATATTCATTTATTTAGGATTGTATATTGGTATATAGATCGAGTTGTTTCTTTTTGCAAATTGGTGATTTAGAGAGGCTGTTGAGTCGGATACTACGGGAGGTTCGGGCCAACGCTAAGTGAGCCGATTCCTACAACGGTGCCCAAGCGATTAAACCTAGATACACATGAGAGAAGCCGACAGATGTGAGATCAGAGTGTGCACTTAAAGAAGAGCTCCGCCCGAGCCCATCCAATCGCTTTCTTCCTACTACAGATGTTATTCATTGTATGCATGTTCCATTGAGGCTGCGACTGACCATCCTTCCTTACTCACCTAGAGGAGTTGTCCTGGCTGTGGTTTATGATCCCATTGTCATCGAGTGAAAAAGTTGTGAGGTAGCAGCGAGATCAATTCTGACCATGTTGACTAATGATGAACAGGTTCCATGGTTCTCTCCGTTCTTTTTATTTTTAGGGTAGTTCGTCCCAACTTCATTTTAGTCTTGTCTTACTTGAGGACAAGTAAGGTTCAAGCTTGGGGTGATTTGATAGTTTCGTTTTTATTACTTCTTTTCATAGTTTATTTTTAGTTCAAACCATCTCATTTTAGTCAATCTTCATGCATATTTTCTCTTTTTGTCATTTTTTCTCCTTTACCGGGTGCTTTCTGGTCTTTTGAGCTTAATTGCAGGATTTACCGAAGACTATTTGTTATTGGATGCTTAGAAGGATGCGAGACTCATGGAGGCATGTGATTTGCTTGTGGACTTGAAGTGGTGCGATTGGGCTAGGTGCTTGCGTAAAAGAAGAAATCAATTTGGACCTAATTTATGGGCAAAGATGATGATGAGGCGGCGCGGAATCGAGCTACAAGAAAATTTGAAGGGTATTGGGTCAATCATTAGAAGGCTTTGGAATGGCAAATGGGTCTTAATGAATTATGATTATGGGCTAAAGTTGAAGAAATGAAGATTGGGCTTAAATGCATGTTAAATGGCCCAACTCTCACATTCTGCGTGAGAGAATGTGCTGAGTTTTTTCCGGGTTTTGACTTGTTGACTCTATTTGTGGAAGTTTGGTGGGTAGCTTTTGGTCTCTTTTTGAATACGGAAATTGGCCCTCTTTAGCTGGAGACTAGAGGCTCATTTGAGGGGAACCTTGAAGAATATACTCCACATTTTCTCTCTAAGAAACTTTGGAAGATTTGAAGAATATTTGGAAGATTAGTGTAACTTCCTTTCATCTTGCATCTAAGACAATGTTTGGTATCACTAAACTCTATTGTTTTTCTTTTACCATAGCCATGCTTTGCTAAACTTTCATTTGGTTGATTAGGGCTTGACCCATGGATGATTATTTGCTTTGAAGACTTATTATTACATTGTGTTTGAAGTTTATGGGAATGTTTTCTAGTTAAACATCTTGTTGTGTTTATTTATCTTTGATCTTGAGCTTGGATGAATGAATGCTTGTTTTTGTTGACTAATTTCTTGGTTAAGTAATGGACCTTCAAATTAGTAAGCAACAAATGGTTTATATGTTTGTTTTCATTTCATTTAAACCATGGAAATATTTCCCCCATAATGATAATGTAAGCATTTGATTATCTTTTGGATTTGGTAACTCTTACAACTTAAAGCTAATTGATTTTCACAAGATTTTATGCTTCATTGATTTTGTGACTTCAATTAAGGAAATGTGTAAAGAGTTCCTCTAACCATTTTCATTTCTAAGAAGAGTTGAGGCAATTTGTGCTTATGAATTGCTATAGCTAAGTTAAACCAATTCACAAGTGTTATTCCATTTAGTCTAATGATAAGTTAATTATATCATCCATGAGGTGTACCCCAAAATCAACCAATTCCACTTCTTTGAATTTAATCCAATCTTTTACTTGTTTACTTGTCATATTTTCAACCTAGCTAGTTTTTAATTTTTGTTAAACACTCAAAAGAACTAAACACTCCCCCCATTTTATTTTTATTGTTATTTTACAAGTATTTTTACAAAGAGATTTTTCATAGAGTTATAAATTGAACCAATCTCCGTGGATTCGACCCATTTACCACTATACACTATTTTAGTGTGTAATATTTAGGGTTATAAATTTTGTTGGCCTCGACAACCACCACACTTGTAGCGTAAGGGGCATTGGGCTAACGGACGCTATTAGTTTTAGTGGTTAGATAAATAGAAACTTGTAATAGTTAAATTGTAATTAACGTTTGATGATTAAATAAAAGGAGTTTTATTTATAAGTAAAGTTACTGTCTTGTGTCAATTATTTACTATTGTTTCACTTTGCATGTTTTGACTTCTAGAATAATAAGATTATTCAAACCATCCATCGTCGATCTACTTTGGAAGTACGTAGGTAATGAGACTAGACTGTCATGAGTTGGCTTGTAGATTGTCTAAGACGTTAGACATAGCAAAAGTTTGCTACACCATTCATGAATACTCCTGAAATAAGATTTGAGTATTGGATTCAACCCGCGCTCACCTGAATTATTTCATGGAATTATTTCACGAGTAGTTATGAGAAGATAATATCATATAATCTTCAAACCAATATATATGAGTTGTTGACTACGAGTTGGTTGTACATTGATGGCATGAAAACGCATCAGTAACTTGTAGTTATAAAACGTGTCGTTGTGCATGATTTGATGAGTAGTTAGTACAAGCATATAATGTCGAAGATTATCTGTTCCTTTTATCCTAAGAGGAGTAAAAGCAATATCTTGGGCCCCTCGACGATTCTGTTTTGACTACGTGTCGGGCCCGATCAGAACTAAATTGATGTGTTCGGTTTTGTTCTATGTCAAATGAATCTGAAATCAAGAAACAAATTGCAGGACAATAAGTATGACTATATTCCATGTATTTGTCCGCATAGATATCTTGAGAACAGAGGAATATATGATCCCTTATCTGAAGGAGGCGTCACTAACTAGGTCAGAGTTCGACAACGGCTTTTAAAAGCTACGATTGCTAAGTCGGATCCTGATGTCGCATTGGCAGCTATAGTTATTAGACTTATCCAAGTGGGAGTTTGGTGTCTAAGCCCATAACTATAACTGGGATGTACTTGACCCAATTGTAGCATGGTCCTTTTGGGTTACCTTCACTAGTGCAATTTGATAGGATGCACTTTTGAGAATAAGGTTATTTATGATTTATTAATATATTACAAGTATAATATATTAATATGAAATCATATTATTTAATTAGTATTGATCAAGAATTAATTTGGAATTAATTTTTGTGATCAAAAGAGACTAATTAAATATATGGGGATTGATTGTGTAAATCAATGATTCTTATAGTGTGGGCTAATGATCCATGGTTATTTAGGATGGGCTAAACGAATGAGATAGTCCATGGATAGTCCATGGAGGTTTGACCCATGGAGCCTAAGTAATATGAAAGGTCATTAGGGTTTACAAGGTGTAACCCTAGCATTTGCTACACTATAAAAGCACACCCATATAACCAAAATTGGTGACACCATAATTCTAAGAAGTTTGATATTGATTTTGTGCTAAGTAACTTATTCTCTCAAGCCTCCTCTTGCATATTGGTGTTTGTGAACCATTAGAGGTATCACACTTGAGGTGCTCAAGCTTTCAAAGGTCAAGAACTACAAGTCCTTCTAAGAGGTAAGTCATCTAACTAGTTGTATAGTTCAAATGTCAATTTGTATGCTAGTTAGGATCTATGCTTTGGAAATATTGAAAATATGTATGCATAATTACAGAAAACATAGATCCAAAGCATCTAGGGTTGCATGTGCACCATAGGAGTGTTATAGCTCTCAAAACCCAACACTCTCAACAACACAACATTAATTTTGATGATACCTTCAACCCAGTTATAAACTAGTTACCATTCATACAGTTCTAGGCATTTCCTTTTCCAAAAATTGGCCGATCAATCAACTTGATGTTACAAATGATTTTCGTTATGGTGATGTCATGGAGGAAGTTTACCAAACATCCCATGGCTATGTTCATCCGAACTTTCCAGATCATGTATGTCATTTGTACAGGGCGGGCTCAAACAAGCACCTCGTTCTTAGTACCAAAGGTATGATGTTTTCATCTCTACCCTTAAGTTTTGCAATAGTCATTTTGACTACTCTTTATTCACCTATCACCGAGGATCTGATCACACACACACATATTATATATATATATATATATATATATATATATATATATATATATATATATATATATATATATATATATATATATATATATATATATATATATATATGCTCCTTTATGTTGATGATATCATTCTTACCGCCTACTCGTCTTCTCTAGTCACCGTTGTTATTTCTTGTTTGTCATTTGAGTTCATAATGAAAAACTCATGTCCTCTCTCATTCTTTTTCACTATTGCGACCTCTCAAACTACCAATGTGCTCTTTTTGTCTTAATTTTCCTTTGCTCGTATAATCCTCTCTCTTGCTGACATGATATCATGTAATGCATGTAGTACTATGACCGATACCATGATCAAGCTCTCTCCTCACGACACCTCTGTAGCAGATCCCACCCTCTACATATCTTGGTGATAATTTCATGTCGTCGTCTTCTGAGTGTCATCATATTGTCTCTCGATCCTCAGTTGTAGCTGAGTACCGGGGGGTAGCTAAGTGTCATCATATTGTATCTTGATCCTCAGTTGTCTGTTATCTAAAGAAATGATTGTTTTCTATGACAATGTGAGTGTTATGTATTTAGCTTCTAACCATGTACAACATCAACGAACAAAACATGTGGAAATTAACTTATATTTTTGTACAAAACACGTTATCACCTGATATGTGTGTGTTGTGCATGTTCCATCGGCTTATTATTTGCAGATATATTTACAAAATGACAACACACTTAGTTATTTTTTTAGACTTTCGGCACGGTTTAAACATTTATAAACCACATGCTCAAACTGAAAGGGTGTGTTAAATTAGATTTATATTTCATTTATACATTGATGTATAGTATAGAGGTACTATTGTAACATATTATATCGTATATACGTACGGTGCAATCCCTATGAGGTTTTCCACGAATCGAACACTATAGTATTTTCAAAATCATTTCATGTTTGATGAGAAAAAAGTACAGAAATACAAGCTCTTTCGTCTTATTAGAAAATTATCTTTTAATTCGTTTATACTAGGAACATTAGGAACATGGTGCTTTTAGTTGGGGTCAATTGACTAAAAAAATCCAATCAATTCCATTACTTTGTATTTATAGTTTTCTTTGCCCTCCAGTGTTTTGTTATGAGCTTTTTAATTATATGAAGTTGTTCTAAATAAATAAATAAATATGATATATGCTAGGGTGAGAATGCGTTTAGATGTGCATTTTGTATTTGATTATCTTATAAGTGACTTTGAAGTCATATTAACCAAATTTAATTCTTGGATAAATAAATTATATTCTTAAATATACAATTGTTATGATAAAGTAATTTTGTTGTTAAATATATAATTGTTATCACATTCAATATGCTATTGTTTCAAATAGTAGAATAAAAACACTTTTTTTAACTAACTACTACTTCACAATAGGTATCTTCTTTTGTGGCGACATGTTTTTTTATCATATTGTATACGTTTATTAAATAATTAGATTTTTTGAACATTCCAAGACTTTTAATTTAATAAATGGCTAGTTGCCCAGCCAAATTAGGAGCTGACGTAAAAAGTTCCTTCTTTAAATGTTAAGATGCGGGAATTAGACATTAAAAAAACATCAAGAACGCAAAACAACAATAAAAATCCAAATAGCACTTCTTATCCTGAATTCAATTCATTAATGATTCTTTTGCTTATCTATAAATAATAAAATCTTTCAAAAACATTAAATCGGAAATTCGAAATATTGGCCGTTCCAAAAAAGAAAAAGAAAAATCAAAAATATGAAAAACCTAGGACCGGCTAGTTTGGTCCCAACACAAGACCATGAACCGTACTTGAACTTTATGTTAATCTTTTAGTCTACTTCCTTACTTAAAGGTGCCCTTATCATTAAAGTAAAAAAAAAAAAAAAAAAAAAAAAAAAAAAAAAAAAAAAAAATTGCTATATTCATAACCAAGTATACCAGTTTGGCTTCCATTTGATACGATTTTGGCTTGTTGTTTCCTTTCATAAATTTCATAATATATATTCTTCAAACTTGCAAAATAAAAGTAAGAAAAGTCATTGTAATTTGATATGTAGAGGAGGGAGCGAATTACATTTCTCGGATTAGTAAAAAAAACACCAAGCTTGAACCTACCCACCAAAATTCTCCTCTTCCTCTTCCTCTTCTCATATTTTCTTCCTAAAAACCATATAAACCTAATTACCTAATTAACTAACACCCATTGCTTTCTTTCTCTTACCAAAACAAAGAACGAACATATACGTACGAAAAACTTAGAGCCAAAGAGCACCCGCCTCCTTCAAAAGAGGCACAAGGGTGCCATTGATATGGGAAGCCATGACCCTGTCCATGGCACCCACCAGCTTTCCGCCGACGAACACCACCGGCACCGGCGAAGAGGTCCCCAGCAGCATCATCAGTGCCTTCTCCATGTCGTTCCCCAGAGGTTCTTGGTCGAGCTCGTAGACTGTTGGGTTAACTCCCATGCCGCAGAACAGCCTCTTGATGGCATGACACATGCAGCAGCCGCTCAGGCTGAATATCACGACGGCATTCTCGCCGGCGAGTTGCTCTATACGGTGTAATGGGTCGTCGTTGAAGCTTGTTGTTGTTGTCGTTGGCAAGTAGGTACCCCATGATTCGGTTTGGTAATGCATACTTTTTGTTTTGTTCACTCAGAGAGAAAGCAACGAGATGATATGTATGATTTGAAGGATTCTTCATGAGTTCGGATGTGGGTGTATTATATATATATATATATATATATATATATATATATATATATATATATATATATATATATATATATATATATATATATATAGGGTTAGGTTATATTGTTTTTAGTAACTATTGTGTGCCAGAATGCACAGATCAGGACCATCGGATGGAATATAATCAAAGGTCATGATCTGAGGGTCTATGATAGTAGAATAGGATAACATATACCATATAATCACACAAATTTCAGCATAAGGGCATTTTAGTCAATTAACTTATATTAACAAAGGAAATTTTCGGATTTTTAGGGATAATTAATTCCTTTATTTTTTAAAATCTGAATATTTTAAATTAATTCAAAATTAAAAATTCGATTTATTCTGTCAGAATGTTAGAATATTAACCATAAACTAGTAAATATATTTTTCGATTTTATTCTGTCAGAATGACAGTATGCCAACCATAAATTAGTAAATACATTCTAAAAAGAATACACAAAATCAATTCTTGAACTAACAATATACCAAATAATTACATTGTATGATTGTGATTCATTGAATAATAACAACATTCTGAAAGAAAAAAGAAAAAAAAAACTTCACAATCTAACAAAAACACTAATCTATTATGATAGAATATTATTTTTTAGCAACATTTTATACATTGTAACATAACACATTCTGGTATAATATACTCTCATTCTCTATGTTTTCTTCCTTCTCCACATCAATGTTAGTCTCTTCAAAACCTAAATCCACAAAGAAAACATAATCAAGATTCAAAAATTAAAAAATTCAATGCATTCTAAGAGAATAAAACTATAAATTCTGACAGAATGTACTTGTTGTTGACAATTATTCTCAAACATTCTAACAGAATACATTTATATAAAATAAATTCTAATAGAATACATTACATAATTCAAGAGCTGTGATTGTATACAGAATTCAATAGTTGTGATTGAATCATCAACACACATGCATTCATTCCCAGTCATGAATTCAAGAAACAAACACACATTTACATTATCGATTTAGAAATATGAACACCAATTTTGACTTTTTCGAAACAAAATCCAACTTATGACTGTGAAGTGCAAGTTGTATCAGAATATTTTTTTCAATCGAACAGAAATAAACCATTGAAGAAATCGAATTTAATAAGATGATGAACACAATCTCGATCTTGAAAAAAAAATCGAGATAAGATCAATCTCGATTGAGGTAAATAATTTCCAGTTATATCCCCTAGTTATTGGACTACCTGACCAAAGAAAGAAGAACAGGAGGCTACCGGAGGATACCTCCATCCAAGTACCTGCAATCGTCAGGATTTCCTCACTGTTTGCTCCTCGCTTCTCATTCGTGTTCATAGACCCCACAACAGCGCCACTGCTCCTCCGCATCCCCTTCTTCAGCCTCATCAACCCCAAAATCCATCATCGATTGTGAGACGAGAGTATGTGCTCCCCTTTGGATCCGTCGATTGTAGAAGAAGTAGAATCGGTGATGGTGATGGTGTTGATGTCGATGATGAACTATTCGGCCGCAAGCATATCTAGGTCAAATATATTTAGTTTAATTCCTTAATTGAATGATTAGTTTATTTCCTTAATTGAATGATTTCAATTAAATAATTTCCTTAAATAAAAGTACAAAAGGTCCAAAATACCCTTTAATGATTTATTTAATTATTTATTATTTCTTGAATTCTCATTGGTGCATTTAGGCACACAATAGTTGTTAAAAATATTTGAACCTAGCTCTCTCTCTCTCTCTCTCTCTCTCTCTCTCTATATATATATATATATATATATATATATATATATATATATATATATATATATATATGGTTAGGTAATGTGAGACGACCTAATTTTGTGAGACCGTGAGACACATTTTTTTATTTTATTTTTATTTTATTTTTACTTTTTTTTTATTTTATTTTTATTTTTTTAGTTAATTCAAGTTCCGAAAATAATATTTAAAAAAAGAATTTTTTGATTTTTCGATTTATTTTGCATTTTAAAATTATTTTTAGAATATGTACAGTGTAATATTCTATTTAGAATATTTCACCTATTTTTCAAAAAAAAAAAAAGGATTTTTTTTATTTGTTTTAGTTAATTCAAGTTCCGAAAATAATATTTAAAAAAAGAATTTTTAGATTTTTCCATTTATTTTGCATTTTAAAATTATTTTTTAGAATATGTCAGTCTAATATTCTATTTAGAATATTTCACGTATTTTAAAAAAAAATACGGGATTTTTTTATTTTTTTTATTTAATTCAAGTTCCGAAAATAATATTTAAAAAAAGAATTTTTGCATTTTTCCATTTATTTTGCATTTTAAAATTATTTTTAGATTTGGTCTCACGGTCTCATAAAATTAGAATGGTCTCAAATGAACCTGAACATATATATATATATATATATATATATATATATATATATATATATATATATATATATATATATATATATATATATATATATATATATATATATATATATATGGAAAAGTTCAATAGAGAACCATAATTATGGGTTCTTCAAGGAACCAAATATTTTTTTCAATTTCTAGAGCTTATTCTTTATCGAAAAAATATCTAAATTCATATATTAACATTGTAAATGTGAAAAATATTTTTCGGATTCACCGTGTGAATCCGGATTCACGTTATGAATTTTCGAAGATTCACATTGTGAATTTGACGTAAAAAAAAAATTGGAATTTTATATCATTGAAAAAATGATAAAAAGTTTTGAATTTCTGTATTTTTAGTTTTTTTTAACAAAAAATAAGTTCTAAAAGTTGAAAAAAATATTGGTTCCTTGGTTAATTATGGTTTTCTATTGAACCTCACCCTATATATATATATATATATATATATATATATATATATATATATATATATATATATATACACACACACACACAGAGAGAGATATAGACACACACACATTAGACTTGACAAAACATTACACGACAAGAAAACACGACACGAACCCGACACGAAATTAGCGGGTTAAGGTCAGAGATTTCGACACGTTCATGTAAACGGGTTGACACGACACGATAATTAAACGAGTACGGTTAGGGTCAAGACATTCAACTCGAAGATGACTCGAATATGACCCGTTTAAGTATATATTATTTATTATAAATTTCATATTTTTATAAATATATTATATGTTATAGACTTGTAGTGGGTCAAACTCAATAACTAGAAGTAATATTCAAATTTTCAAAGTTACTTACTATTAGTCATCATCACCACATATCCCTTTTGCTTCCCAACTTTAACTCTTTTCATTTCCCTTCTAAATTTACTATAACTTTTTGTCATTCCATCTCATAACTCCAATATTTTTCACTTTTTCCTTTTTGCCTCCACAACTCCTACTTTCCAACCTTTAAAATATTTTAACTTGATATAACACCCCATATTTACAAGGTCTAAATCTTAACCCGAAACCCGACACAAAAATAAACGGGTTGACACGACATGACACGATAATTAAATGGGTTGGGTTAGGGTCAAGCCCTTTCAACCCGTTTAATGTCTTGACAAGACACGAACCCGACACGACACATTTTCTAGCTCTAATATATATATATATATATATATATATATATATATATATATATATATATATATATATATATATATATATATATATATATATAAACGAACCATTTTAAACCATAGAAGCAAAGAACCATTACTTTTTCAGGTTTTAGATCTTATTATTTATCGAAAAAAATTCTAAAAATATAGAAATTCATAACTTTTTATCTTCTTTCCATTGATATCAAATTTGATACTTTTTTTTTATTTGTTCAAATTCACATTGTGAATCTGTATTATAAATCATTAATTTTGTATAAATTCATTATATGAATCTGCAAAAATTTAGAGCGTGAATCTGCACAGATTTCACAGGGTGAATATGTACAGATTCACAATGTGAATCTGAACAAATTCACAGTGTGAATCAGAACATATCAATTTTTATTCAAATTTGATATCAATGGATGAAGGATAAAAAGTTATGAATATCTATATTATTAGTTTTTTTCAGATGAAAATTTTGCTCTAAAAATTAAGAAAAGATTGGTTTCTTGGTTCTAAGGTTTAAAATTGTTTCTTGTTGAACCCTATATATATATATATATATATATATATATATATATATATATATATATATATATATATATATATATATATATATATAAGTGTTGGGTTAAAAATATGGTTTATACTTAGCTTTTCTAAGAAAATGTACTTTTCCGTAATTTTATGGTTGTGTACGGCCGCACACCCGGTGTACGGCCGTACACAAGGTGTGCGGCTGTACACACATGTACGGATGGAGGTCCATATAAATAGATGTAATGGGTAAAGGAGTGTACGGCTAGAAGAGTAAGAGAGGAGAGCATATTGTAGAGAGAGAGAAGTTAGAGAGAAGAGAGGAGCTTTAGTGTGTGTTAGTGTGTGTAAATCTTATATCTGGATCTTCATTCTAATCAAATCATACAAGATTCATCATCTTCTTCTTCTTCTTCTTCTTCTTCTTCTTCTCCTTCTCTTCTTATTGCGATCTGACATGATCCAATTGATTAGGATTCCGCACCATCAATTGGATCTGATTGACACACAAGCAGATTTGGGGTCTTACAAGTGATATCAAAGCTTGGATTGTATCAATCAATTTTGTCAGATCTGGAGCTTATTTGATCTTATTTTGAAAAGATTTTTGTGTTTTTGGATAGATCTCTGAAAATAAGGGGGGTTTGTTTTTTGCATTTTTCATAAAAACGTGTTTTTGATCGAGTTTTAGAGCAAAAAATGATAAAAAAAAAACGTCATTTTTTCACGAAGCTGTTGAAGGTGTGTGGCCAGTTCAAGGTGTGCAGCTCAGAGTGTGCGGCCAGCCTCGCGTAGAGTCCGAAGTTCGCATCTATTACACTAAAACAAATAAGGATCGAGTTTTGGGGTTATCTGGGATCGAACCCACGTGCCTCGCTTCAACAAACACGCGCCTTACCATCTGAGCTAGCTTGCTGGATGGTCTCCTCCTTCCCAATTTAATTCAAAAGGCTTCTCAATTTCGAACCTAATTTCGCAAATTTCACACTTTTAACCCAAAAAATCAATTTTCTTTGTTTTTAAAATACATTTTCAACCCAAAAATTTTATTTTTTAATTTTTGACTTTTCACTCAGACATTGACTTTGTCTTTTCTAGTTTAACCTTTGACTTTAAACTTTGACTTTTTCATTTATCTTTTAAATTTTCAAATTTACCTTTTCGGTTTGACTTTTAAGTTAGACCTTTTATGTTTGATTTTTAAGGTTGACTTTCTCTGTTTTTAAGTCAAAGGGCCACCACCTCTTTCACATAAATCCCGGCTAGTCTCTCTACAAAAGAGCTCTCACTGATGGCGAGGAAGTGAGCACTCCTCGTCAGCCGGTCCACAATCACCCATATCGTGTCAACCCCACGTGCGGTCCTCGGTAACTTGGTGATAAAGTCCACATAAATCTATTTCCACTTCCACTAGGGAATCTCTAAAGGCTGCAAAGGACCATGTGGACGCTGGTGATCCACCTTAACACGATGACAGGTCAAGCACCTCTCTACAACCCATGCCATGTCTCTCTTCATACAGGGCCACCAATAGTCTCTCTTCAGGTCCAAATACATCTTAGTGGCCCCCGCGTGGATCGAGAATCTCGATCTATGTGCCTCCTCCAACAATACACGATGAGCTCCACCTATATAGGGCACCCAAATCTGCCCATGGAAAGTCATAAGCCCATGAATGTCCGACTAAAACTCGGAAACCTGACTAATCACATGCTCTCTCTTGTGGTTCACTGGTCTCACCGACTCCCCCTGAGCCACTCGGATGGTGTCTAAGACTGGAGTCATCACTGTTATCCGCATACACACATCCCGGATCGGAGCGCTCTTGGCTCTGCGACTCAAGGCATTGGCTACCACATTAGCCTTGCCTGGTTGATATAAGATCTTATAGTCATAGTCCTTCATTACATCCATCCATCTCCTCTGTCTCATATTCAGGTTGGGATTATCCATCAGGTACTTCAAGCTCTGATGGTCCGTGTATATGGTACACCGGACACCATAAAGATAGTGGCAGCAAATCTTAAGGCGAACACCACCGCCCCTAATTTCAAAACATGGGTGGGATACCTCGTCTCATGAGGCTTCAGCTGCCTTGACGCGTATACTATCACGTGACCCCTCTACATCAATACTGCACCCATCCATGAAATAGATGCATTGTAATAGACCATAAAGTCCTCCACTCCCTCAGGAAGGGCTAACACTGGAGCTTTGCACAACCTCTAGTGAAGAGTCTCGAATGATGTCTTCTGCTCGGGCCCCCAAACAAAAGTAACACCCTTCTGGGTCAATCTGGTGAGAGGAATTGCAATCTTAGAGAAATCCTTAATAAATCTCCGATAGTAACCGACCAATCCCAGAAAACACCTAATCTCGGATGGGGATCTCGACATCTCCCATCGCATAACTGCCTCAATCTTGGCCGGATCCAACCAATTTCCCATTCTGATTAACGAGGTGTCCCAAGAACTGGACCTCTCGTAACCAAAAATCACACTTGGAGAATTTGGCATAAAGCCTCTCTAACCTCAAAACCCCAATAACCTCTTGCAGATGCTCCTCATGCTTCTCTCTGGTCCTCGAATACACCAAGATGTCATCGATAAACACGATCACCGACCGATCCAACATAGGCCTACACACTCGATTCATGAGATCCATGAATGGTGTCGGTGCGTTGGTGAGCTCGAAAGGTATCACCACAAACTCGTAATGCTCATAACGAGTTCTACTCGGTCTGATAAAACCCTTCCCCAACAGCTCCAGAAGCTGTGAGGATAGCTCCTGCATCTCTAGTGGCCCAAGGTGATAAGGTGCCTTAGCAATAGGCGCCGCTCCGGGAACTCCACCTACCTCTCAGGAGGCACACCTGGTAACTCGTCTGGAAAAACATACGCAAACTCGCACTGTAACACCTCATTCCTGGTATGCATTTAAAACATTATTTTTTTTTCTTATTTTAGAAGCTACTCGATGAGTCTGTGACCCTAACTCGTCGAGTAGCAGCGGGTCAGCACGTGAAGTTAGCATGGCGACTCGATGAGTCCATATTCCGAACTTGGTGAGTCCACCAGTCTGGATGAAGCCCTAATTTTCTGGGTGTGTACCCTATTTAAACATCATTATAGCCCCAAACCAGCCTCCTTCACCTCTCAGAGACTTATTCCCGAAACCCTAGCCTCCTTGAAGTCTGTGTGTGAGTGATCTTTTCCCTTGTGAAGGAATTTTGGTGCATTGTTTAGCAAGAAGAAGAAGAAGAAGGTAGAAGAACTCAAGGAAGAAAAAGTAGATCTAGCTTATACTCCTCTTTGGCCATCCTTTCTGGTAATAAAGCTTTTATCTTGATTATTGTACTACTAGATTTAGTTTGTCCCCAAATTGATGGTTTTGAGCTCAAAAACCCCAAATCTCTAATGATGAAGTTTTATAATTGAGCCATATCTCGGATCTAGCCTCTCTTGAGCTCCAGGAGCTCAAAAAGGTCACCTTTTGGCAGCCATGGATTTGTTCTAGTCAAGTAACCTCCCATAGTAGCCAAGTTTGAGTGTTATTGCTTTATTGCCTCTTAGATACACGTAAAGTTAGCAACTTTATGTGTTCAGATAGTCCCAGAAACCCAGATCTATGAATTGGATGCACTGAAGCTGAGTAGAATCGACTGAATAGAAACTGCATGCAAAGGACTCGGTGAGTCGTTCTTCTGACTCGACGAGTCAGGTCGCGAGTCCTAGATTCCCGGTTCAGTAGTAGCAAGTCTGTTTAGAGAGTGGAGTAAGGACTCAGTCAGTTAATTCATGGATCTGAGTGTAGACGGACTCGGCGAGTCTACGCCCTGACTCGGCGAGTCCAAGGCAATCTCCTTACCCGTAAGAACAGACTCGACGAGTTGTTCATACAACTCGGCGAGTCACAGACTGGATGTGTTCTTATGTTGAAGGTGAACTCAACGATTTGATCATACAACTTGACAAGTTGGATGAAGGTTGGCATGATATCAATAAGGAAGGAGAACTCGTCGAGTTGTGGCTAAACTCAGCGAGCAGAGTCGGGTAAGGAAATAGAAGGAAAGATAGGGACTCGACGTGTTGACTGCCCAACTCGGCGAGTCAGGTCAACGGGTTGTTGACTTTGACCAGGGGGTAAAATAGTCATTTTACCCTAAGATTAGTTATCATTGTTTGATTAAGTGTATTTTGGGAATTGTAGTCGGGGAGTTACCGGAGTAGCAGTCAGACAGTTCCCGATCAGCTTTTCAACAGACAACCTTACGAGGTGAGTTTTCCTTTCAGTAGGAATGGTTCTACGGCCATAATGTCGGCCCGTTTAGTTAGCAGTAGTTCCGGACTACAGTCCGATGTAGTAGTTCAGTATGCTTGACGTCTTTGTGATACAGTCATGTTATGTGCCATGTGTTGCGGACTATGGTCCGATGCAGTATGCAGTATATATGTTTATGTTATATGATTTGATTATGTTATGATATGATTAGTCAGTTCCGTACTTCGGTCTGATGTAGTGGTCAAGGCCCTAGTTAGTTCCGGACTTCGGTTCGATGTAGTGGACAAGGCCCTAGTTAGTTCCGGACTTCGGTCCGATGCAGTAGGTGAGGCCCTAGTCAGTTCCGGACTTCAGTCTGATGTAGTGGGCAAGGCCTAGTATGTGCTTATATGTTATTGTATGGTATGTGGTAGTTTGGGGGAGCTCACTAAGCTTCATGCTTATAGTTTCAGTTTTTGGTTTTAGGTACTTCAGATAGCAAAGGGAAGGGCTCGGGATGATGGCATGGCACACACTACAATTTAGCATGGGAGTTAGACTCTGATCTTTTGATATGATCTTGACACAAGTTTCGATTGATAAATTTATTATGACATTTTGAGATACATGATTCATGGTTTTATCTTTTGATATTTAATATTATGGTTTAGTAAAGTTTTCAAACAAAAATTTTTGGGTGGTATTTTTGGGATGTTACAAGTTGGTATCAGAGCCTTGGTTTGAGGGATTCAGGCCTACCCTCGGGTGTGTCTAAACTCAAACTAAGGAAATGGTATAAGGTTTTAAAAGAAAAAACATTTTCGAAAAGAATTTTGAAAAAGAAACTTGAAAAGAAGAAGAGAGCTTTGAAAAGAGAAAAAAGGTGTGGTGCATGCGATCAACCGAGCTCAAGTAAGTACTCCCAAATTTCCCATAAAACTTTGTCTTATGATTGTCAGTTTCAGTAGAACAACATGCTAGAATAGGACTAAGGATCTAGGAGGATGCCTTATGTGCCTGTTATATGTGTTTCAGCTTTACGAGAATTGCATGCTAGTATCAAGTAGTAGGATAGCCTGTTTAGGTTATGCCTGATAGTAGGAGCTTAGCATCATATGCTAGTACAGTTTATGGTTATGTGGGTAGAACCTGCTTGAGTTAGTTTCCTTGTTTGAATGTTGCTTGCTTTGTGCTTTGTGGGACTCGGAGTGATGGGAGTTAGCTATTAGGCGGATACGTTAAGTGACATGCAATCAGGGTTGAATAATCTCAGAGTGTTGGATTTGACCATATTGTGTAGCTCTTGTTTGAGTCCTAATTGTTGTAGGGATAAATCCCTTACTCAAAGGATTATCTGAGCCTCGTTGCATGTGATGGTATCCATATGGTGGCTAATTGGCAATACAAGAAGGCCTTCAGCAGCTGAGGACTGGGATGGGTGAAGTCCGAAATCTCCCTAGGGAAAGCCTAGGATAAGAGTAGCAGAGATCAGTAGCAGTAGAAGGGACTTGGTGGAGTCAAGGAAGTGCTTGAGGAAAGTACGGATAGATGTGGAAGGTAGTATGGGCCTGTACTACTGAAAGCAGAGGATCCGTACTTGAACCAAGGAAGGCCGAGGCGAGACCCATAAACTTGTAGTAGTAGTGATCCCTCAAACTATATCAGTATTCCTGACATTTGTCATTACGTGTTTTCAGAATGGTGGTTTTACGCCCTAGACCAGCAGTCGGCAGTTCAAGTGCTGGTGAGGGATCGGGATCAGGCTCGGGGGCCGAGCATTTGGATGAACATACTACGGAGTTTCTCTCCTCAGAGGTTACTCGCATCATACTCGAGTAGACTCCTGTGATCTTCAGTTCGATAAAGGAGGGTATATTGGAGCTGATGGACGAGAGGTTGAGCACATTCCGTGCTGAAGTGGCGGCCATGACGGGGTCGCGTACCCTCACTTTCAGGGAGTTCAGAGCATGTGGAGCTCCTGACTACAATGGGGCGCGGGATCCCATTGCGAGTACCAGGTGGTTGGCGGATGTCGCCAATGCCTTCCGCACTACCAGATGTCCCGAGGGGAACAAGGTCAGACTAGCATCCTGTCTCATGAAGTATAGGGCACGAGATGTTGGGTTTTAGCCATAAGAACATCCTATGTGCTCATGAAACCCTAATGCTTGGATCTAGGTTTCTCTATTATACATGCAGTTCATCCAAGACTTTAAACCCTAGTTCTAGCATACAATTAATCATATTAACATGTGAAAGGGTTTTTAGATCTTACCTTGATTGTTATGTAGCAATAATAATCTCAAATCCTCCTTGTAATGACTTTAGAAAGCTTAGAGTCACAAATGAGACTCCTCTAATGGTTCACAAAAATCAAGAGCAAGAGGATGAAGAATAAGGAGAGGGGAAGGAATAAGTTCACCCCGTTTTTGAGTCTCAAGGGTCCTTTAAATAGTGAGGCTGTTAGGGTTATCTAACGAGGAAACCCTAATTTGGATGCTTAAGCCCTAAGCAAACCATGGACTCCCTCCTTAGAGGCCTAGGACGATTTCTAATGGGTTTCCCCATAGAATTCGTCAACCCCTATAATATGGTGTCCATTAGCCCAATATTCATCTATCACACAATTGACAGTTCTAGTCCCTTAAGTTTAATTAATGTCTTTTAGCCACAAACTTAATTCTTATTAATTCTTGACTAATATTAATTAAACAATATGATTTCTCCTTTAATATATTATTCTCATAATATATTAATAAATCATAATTAATCCTTTCTCTCCATAATTCATCCTATCAAGTTGCTTTGGTGAAGGCAACCCAAAAGGACCATGCACCATCGGGTCAAGTTCATACCAAAATAGTTATGGACTTAGACACTAATCCAACAGTCTCCCACTTGGATAAGTCTAATAACTATTCTATGTATGACTTAAGATCCTGATCTGCAATCGTAGCTTTCTAAAGCCGCTGTCAAATCTAATCTTATCAGATACGCGTGTCGTTTAGATAGGGGATCATATATTCCTCCATTCTAGATATCGTATAGATATAGGACATGAATTCTAATCATTCTCTCTATACTATTTCCCGACTTCTGATTTATGATGACTGACAACAGACTATAATTGATCACATCAAATTAGTCCCAGCTCGGCCAAGCGCTTAGGTGCCATCACTAAATCATCGAGGAGCCCAACGATATCGCTTTTATCCTACTTTGGATAAAAGGAACAAATAAACTTTGACTCAATGCTCACTTGCACTCACTTACCGAATTACACACAACAATATGTTTTATAACACCAAGTTACTGGTGCGTTTACATATTATCAATGTGTAACCGACTCGCAAGATACAACTCACACATCTCAGTTTCAAGAATAGAAGACGTTATCGTCTCACCAATCACTCGTGATACAATTCATGAAGTGATCCAAGTGAGTGTGGGTTTAATCCAATGCTCAAATCATATTCATAAGCACTCATGAATGTTGCAGCAAACAATTGCTTATGTCTAATACACTTTAGACAATCCACACACCAATTCACGACAGTCTTCATTCATACCTACTTCCAACATATGAACGAATGTGGTCCGTTCGAATAATTTGACTGTTCTGAACTAATTAAATTATTCAGGAAGTCAAAACATGCAAAGTGAAACACAAGAATAATACTAATCCCATATGGCCCCAAACTTTTGAGTATAAATAAAACGCCTTTTATCTATCACCATATTGATTACTCATTATTTTTTGTTTCGGGTAATCAACTTCTTACTTGAATTATTACTACAATTGTCCCATGCTCTTAGCATGCACACAATCTTTACCTATGGTTCTTACTTTGTGAAATAGATCAAATGAACACATTTCCAATCATACTCATTTCACAACTCCTAATCCTTTTCACAAGTGAAAGAATATTAAATTCTTACCACTTATAGAATATGCTAGATTCTAACATTTTATGCAATGATCCTTTCATAATGTCATAGTACAAAAGTCACAATGACTATTGCCAATGAAATTACAAAGTCCTCTATCTGAGATTGTTACAATACAATTCCATAGACGTGATGTCTCTCACTCAAAGTACATTCCTTGAACATCCTTTTGCATAATATTTTCTAATCTAGACATAGACTCTCAATATCCAACTCCTAATATGGAACCATTTCCATATTTTCCATAGTACAACTCATTCTTAATAGAATCTTATCTACTCATAATAATGTCGATATGGTCCATCCAATACTATACTTCCAACTACTCACAAGCGACCAATCATCGGTGAACTTTTGATCGTCCTTTGATAGTTATTTAATTATCTTAGTCAAAACCGATTCTTGTCCTTTTTCCTTCTAAATGCGCTAGACATTTGGAAAATTCTAGAATGGTTAAATATTATAATGTCTTTCATAAAGATATGATACTTTATCAATTTTCTGCCATAATATTTAATGTGTCATGTTCTCACAATTCAAACTATGAAGAGGGATGTCATGATCATAATCGAAATTAAGAATGCACTATGTATCCTTGACTAAATTTATTAACATTCCACAACCTAAGCCTTTAGATTTGAAATGAAGCATAATATTCTCTCCCTTAATTATAGCAAAACAACTTTTCAATCCTTACGACTTTGCAAGGTATAACTCTTGTTTTCTATAATTAATATTGCTAACTTGCAATACTTACCTTAATAATCATACAAGTACAACATTTATGCTCCTACTATCATGATGATTATTGTCATATAAGCATAACACTTACGCTCCCACTAGCTTTGACATGTATTCAGAAAATAGCTTAACTTCCAGAAAAACAATACCTATTGAATTTCTTAAGTTCATATTTCTAATACCTAATGCTTTGATAATCCTTTTATCTAAGCTTCTCAAACTTATACACTTTTGCCTTAAATAGCTCACATGTGTGTCTAAACAATTCAGACTAATTGCCAAATCTCACAATTCGAATCATGGAAAGGGATACCGTAACCGTCATTTGAATTCGAGAATCCAATTTTCACAATCACTATCTTCTTAAAATCTCTCTTAGTGAAAGAATTTCCTCATAGTCATTTTCATGAAGGAGGGAGTCTTATGACACTTAGATTTTAATGGTGTATGTGTTCCTATCCATGTGAATTTTTCAAAACCAAAGTTTACGACAAATTCAAACTCATATGGACCGAACCTTCTCAATCTTGATTTCTTGCCTTATGGTAACACCAGTGCTCACCATGTCTTCCAAGTAGTTAAGCAGCTCACCCTTTCCTATCAATGTACTTTTCATTGACCAAGGTGCTTGCCTTTTATGCGTTCAAATGAGAACTCATAGAACTCATATGCATAATTAACTCGATTGGAACGGCACAGAAACAAGATAGTGTCAACACGATAGGTTGTAAACCTCAAGTCGTGTTCTAGTGATGTTCGATAAGGTTTATTTTGATTTGTTCTTGAACCCTTTCAAGACCATTAAGACTTCCACTGACTCCTTGACATATAAGATTCTCTTTTCAATAAACATTTCTTGACAAATAAATCTTCAAGAGTTAGTGTAGCTTTTATCAAGACAGAAAACTTCATAAAATTGGTCCTAGTTGGTCTTTGTCTTATCCAAGACATCACAACTTTCCACACTTGATGATTGTTATAAACCTTCTTAAGACTTGTCACTCAATGTCACAATCTTACCTCTAAGATTTGTTTTGGAACAAAGTATGATTGACTTTTCAATTTAACCATTTCTTTGATTCTTGATTCCTCTTCACAGACATACATTTGTACTAAGACTCACTAAGAAGATCAATTGGGATATGGTTCTTAATCAATAAGACCTATCATAATACATAATAAAAGGTACTCTCCCTTCTTCTTAGAATAGAGAAACTTTTATCTTTCTGCCTACTTGATTCTTCTTATTCGTTCTGCTATTGATTTAAACTCTTTCAATCAATTCAAAATTACACTTAATCTTATAAGTATAGTCATATTTACTAAACTTTTAGTAAATCATGACGAATATCTTTGTTACTCTTGTGGTGTACTTGATCAACACAAAACTTTATGTACTCGATCTCTTAGTCCTTCACTTGACACTTTGTCAACGAATTAGTCTAATTTCCAAATGTGAAAGTTTTTCATTCATCATACACGCTGCATGATTCCAAGTTTCTATCCAATTGAAACTTGGGCGATGAGAAACTCTCCCTATTTGGTAAATTCTCAACATTTCCACAAATAACATAATTAAGAATCAAATCCATTATTGCTAATAATAGAAATTTTCAAACATCAATTTTCATGCATGCCATTGTAAGGATAAATAAATAATATAAAACAAAATTTTATTTTATTGCGGAAAAGTTTGTCCTTACAATGCAACTCATCGAAAAACTATGTAAATACATATTTCTTAGCAATCTTTTCTAACTCTAAGTAGAAGCTCAAGAATCCAATCTTCAAGCAATGCGATCGAAATCCATTTCTTCACGATTAGATTCCGCTCACTTCTTCCCTTAAGCTTCCTCTCCTTTTCTTTGATCCTATAAAACATCAATTGTAATCTTATCACATCATGTATTAAGAATCTAGAATAGGAACTTAAAAGAGTTAGTTAATGGATTTTACCTAAAGTAGAGCCATATGTTTTGACTCTCCCATCTCTTAGATCTCTTAGGTAAATAGGGCAGCTTCGTCTCCAATGCCCTTTCTCTTGGCAATAAAAGCAAATTGACTCTTTTGGAATAGCACATAGAACTACTTCAGACTTTGTCTTTCTCTTATGATCAAGCCTTTTAATCATGGCATGTCTTTCGTTGCCATTGCCTTTATCCATAGAGGTCTGGGAGGCAGATTCACCAATCAAATTTACTTTTCCAGTGCGCCAAATCATTGCTGATTCAGCATCAATAAGCATGTAGGTGAGATCTATAAGGGTTACGTCGTGGTTTATCATATAGTACTTTCTTACGAACTCACTATATGAGTTAGGAAGTGACTGAAGAACCCAGTCAACAGCCAGCTCCTCACAGACAACGGATCCCATCATTCTTAACCTATCAATGTGTGACTTCATCTCTAGGACGTGTGCACACATCGACTTTCCTTCATCATGTTTACTTGCCAAAAGGGATTGAGTGAGCTTGAACTTTTCAAGCCTTCGAACTTGTGGGTTAGGGAGAATAATTGGAGGAGGTGGAGGAAGTGAAGCATGATCTCTTGTTCCTCAATCGATCATGGAATATCATCTTCATGTGGAAAGCTTGTTCCACGGGATTTGGGAATACCATAGTTTTCATAATTTGACATCTACAAAATGGGAGAAAACAAATTCAAGTTAGTTGATTAGAATCCTCGATGTGACACCCAAATGAAACATCGAGGCTAGGATCCTACACAATACACTACAACCTAGAAAAGGGATGCCGTAATCTAAGGTAGGTAAATGACGATCTACCAATTTGCACCATAAAAAACGAAAAAGAAATTTAAGTTTTAAATCTATTGAAAATTCCTAGATCTTTTGAGATTCATTGAACATTTCAATGGCATGTTTAAATCTCGATATGCCCCTCTAGTTTTGACTGGGATACCGAGGATCACAAAGCGGGTGTGAATAACCATACAAACTTACATGGTGCCCCCACATGTTACAGTCACCTATTCGATGTGCCGGTTAACCACACACGCTCCACCGAACTATGACAAACATTGAGTCACCCTTTGCTACCTTTGCTTAGAACCATTTAGTGTGCCGGTTAACCACACACGCTCCACTAACGTCTTTGCAAGGGTACAAAGTGTAATTTCATGGAATTGCATCAATTCACTTTTGCCTAAAGTAACTAAGACTGGGAATTTTGTAAAAGCATTTAGTTACTTTTGTACTTCATTATACTTATAATGGAAGGTTTCTGTCCTATCCTACCCGTTCGGCTAACGACCCTCCACTAGTCAAGAGTGCGGTGGGTAAGAGTGGATACCCATTCAATCGCCATTTTATAGGCAATTTCCTTAAACACCCCTTATAGACCAACTTCGTGAATGAGGCCTACTAACGGTAAGACTGACTGTTTACTCATACATATATAATACTAGACTTTTAATGTTATATATAGTATAGGGTGTATTTTACACTTTTAAAATATTAGGTGGCCAAATTTAATAATTATACTTTTAATTCAATTAAATTGTGAACTAAAACTTTATGGATTTATTAAACCTCATTTAATTACACACTTTAATTAATTAATAAAACCATAAGGGTAAGATTTGAACTTTTCAAAACAATACTAGGGTTTTAGAATTTAACATTTCTAAATTAAATTTTTAATCAACTTTTAAATTCCAAAACTTGAGGGAAAGTTTTGAAACATTTCAAGACATTAGGGTTTCAACTATTTAAATTTCAAAAAAAAAAACTTTTGAGTTCAAATATAAACTATAAAACCTAAGGGGGGGGGGGGGGGAATTGAAACTTTTTCACAAGATAATTCAAATCTAAATTACAAATAATCAAACTTTATCTAATAAACAAATAATTATCTAAATTTTGACAATTATCTTCTATTTTGGTAAGGATAATCACCAAATATTGATAAAATTCGGATTTTATTACAAAAACATGTTTATGGAAGTTATCCAAAGCTAAAACAGGAAGAAAATCGCGAAAACGAGCTGTCAGACCCTTTGACTCGTCGAGTATAGCTGACTCGGCGAGTTCACCAAGTGACTCAGCGAGTCAAACACTCAGAAGCACAAAATTTCGATTTTCAGTGATAATTTCGATCAAATAAGCATCAATACAATAGAAACCAATCAAGGCTCTGATACCACTGTTGTGTTTTAGCCATAAGAACATCCTATGCGCTCATGCAACCCTAAAGCTTGGATCTAGGTTTCTCTATTGTACATACAGTTAATCCAAGACTTTAAACCCTAGTTCTAGCATACAATTAATCATATTAACATGTGAAAGGGTTTTTAGATCTTACCTTGATTGTTATGTAGCAATAACAATCTCAAATCCTCCTTGTAATGACATTAGAAAGCTCAGAGTCACAAATGTCACACCTCTAATGGTTCACAAACACCAAGAGCAAGAGGATGAAGAATAAGGAGAAGGGAGGCTGCCCAAAACATGTGGAAACCCTAAGGAATAAGTTCACCCCGTTTTTGAGTCTCAAGGGACCGTTAAATAGTGAGGCTATTAGGGTTATTTAACAAGGAAACCCTAATTTGGATGCTTAGGCCCTAAGCAACCCATGGACTCCCTCCTTAGAGGCCTAGGAAGATTTCTAATCAGTTTCCCCATAGAATTCATCCACCCCTCTAATATGGAGTCCATTAGCCCAATATTCAGCTATCACACAATTGACAGTTCTAGTCCCTTAAGTTTAATTAATGTCCTTTAGCCACAAACATAATTCTTATTAATTCTTGACTAATATTAATTAAACAATATCATTTCTCCTTTAATATATTATTCTCATAATATATTAATAAATCATAATTAATCCTTTCTCTCCATAATTCATCCTATCAAGTTGCTTTGGTGAAGGCAACCCAAAAGGACCATGCACCATCGGGTGATGTACATACCAAAATAGTTATGGACTTAGACACTAATCCAACACGAGATTGGTAGGAGGAGATCAGGCATGTCATGGGAGATGACGCAACTCTCGATATGATGACCTGGACTAATTTCACTACCAGGTTCAGAGCCGAGTTTTCACCGGTTATCGAGGTGTAACAGTTAGCGAGGGAGTTTCAGGATCTTACTCAGACTACTGGGACTGTGGCAGAGATTATCGCCAAGTTCAGGGAGAGGGCTCTTCTCGTTCCTCAGTATGCGGCTGATGAGGAGATGAGGAAGGCCTTTTATCATGAGATGTTGAGGAGTGATATCAAAAAGTTTGTGAGTCGGTCCAGCTGTAAAACGTTGGATAACATGATTGCGAGGGCTCGTGAGAGAGAGATAGAATTGGAGATGGAGAAGAAGAGGAAGCCAGAGGCGGCATCTGGGATAGGGAGTTCAGGAAAAAAGCCAAAGGTATCGAATCACAGATCTAGATTATAGCAGAGCCACAGTCGGTGTGGCAAGTGTGGGAGATTGCACGATGGGGCATGCAAGGCAGGGATCTCTGGCTGTTACAAGTGCGGTCGGACCGGGCATATGAGTAAGGATTGTACAGCCACTACCACCACCACCACAACAGCTGATCTGATTTGCTTCCATTGCAATCAGAGGGGACATAAAAAGTCCTAGTGCCCGAGTTTAGCAGCAGCAGGGAAGGTGGCAGCACTTGCCCCTGCTACTTTGAGGATTACAGACGGCCTCCGAGGTCGGGCTGAGGCGCAAACTGTGAAGAGTAGAGCTTTCCAGATGACAGCAGAGGAGGCGCCGGAGACTCCTAATGTGGTGAAGGGTATGTATTTTTCCTCTTATCTATGTATTTAGTATTGATTATTTCTCACGGTTATGTGTTTATATATAGGGTCGTTCTTAATGAATGGCATTTCAGCTACATTATTGTTTGATTCGGGGGCTACCCGATCATTTGTCTCGCTTGTGCTTAGCAAGCGGTTTAGCAGAGCTCCGGGGGAGCTAGACTGTCCACTTGAGGTTGAGATAGCTGATGACAGGACCGTCAGGTCGCGAGGGTACATAGGGGGTGTTCGCTGCAGTTATTTGATGAGCAGTTTTTAGTAGACCTGGTTCATATTCCCCTGCGAGGGAAGAAGGTCATAGTGGGTATGGATTGGCTGAGCCCCAATGGGCAGTGATTGATTGTGAGCTGCATTTAGTGAGGGTTCGCACCCTTAGTGGGGAGAGTTAGTGATTCAGGGCGACAGGCCACATCACGGACCGATTCTTTGTTCAGCTGTGAGAGCGAGGCGCTACTTTCAGCAAGGTTGTGCGGGGTACGTCACATATGTTTTAGATGCCCGGGAGAAGGGCAATGCGACAGTTGACAATGTACCGGTAGTACGAGAGTACCTAGATGTATTTCCAGATGATTTGCATGGGATACCTCCTAAGAGACAGGTTGAGTTGAGGACTGACCTGGTTCCTGGTGCGGCTCCAATAGCCAAGGCACTATATCGGTTGGCTTCTCCCGAGATGTAGGAGTTGTCTACGCAACTACAGGAGCTTCTAGACAAGGGTTTTATGAAACGAGAAGTTCGCCATGGGGAGCCCCGATCCTGTTTGTGAAGAAGAAGGACGGGTCACACCGTATGTGTATAGATTACCGGGAGTTGAAAAAGGTAACGTTGAAGAACCGTTACCCATTTATGAGGATAGCTGACTTGTTTGATCAGCTTCACGGAGCATCTTGGTTCTCAAAGATTGATTTGCGCTCCGGTTATCATTAGACGCGGGTCAGATGTGAGGATGTACAAAAGACCACTTTTAGGACCCGCTATGGTCATTATGAGTTCTTGGTGATGCCATTTGGGCTCACCAACGCACCAGTCACGTTCATGGATCTCATGAACCGCGTATGCAGACCGATGTTAGATCGGTCTGTGATAGTGTTCATTGATGACATCTTGGTCTATTCCAAGACTCAGGAGCAGCACGAGGAGCACCTTAGAGAGGTGTTAGAGACGCTGAGGAGGGAGAAGCTTTTTGTGAAGTTATCCAAGTGTGAGTTCTGGTTACGCGAGGTGCAGTTCCTTGGAAACCTCGTCAACCAGAAGGGTATATTAGTATATCCGGATAAGATAGAGGTCGTGATGCAGTGGGAGGTCCCAAGGTCTCTATCTGAGATTCGGAGCTTCCTAGGGTTGGCAGGGTATTACAGGAGATTCATCTAGGATTTCTCCAAGATAGAAGTTCCGCTCACTCGACTAAACAGGACGTTGGTGGCATTTCGCTGGGGGCCTGAGCAGCATGCAACATTTGAGACCCTCAGACAGAGATTGTGTGAGGCACCGATACTTACCCTGCAGGAGGAAGTGGATGACTTCGTAGTCTACTGTGATGCTTCAATCACAGGTATGGGAGCAGTGTTAATGCAGCAAGGGCATGTGATAGCTTATGCCTCTAGACAATTGAAGCATCACGAGGCTAACTATCCGATGCACGATTTAGAGCTGGGGGCAGTGGTGTTCGCCCTCAAGATTTGGAGACATTACCTCTATGGGGTCCGTTGTACCATTTACACGGATCACAAGAGTCTGAGGTACCTCATGGATCAGCCGAATCTAAACATGAGGCAGCATCGGTGGTTAGATGTTGTTAAGGACTATGATTGTGAGATCCTTTATCATACGGGCAAGGCCAACGTAGTGTTCGATGCCCTGAGCCGCAAGGCAATGGCTACTTCGATCAGGGACATATGTCTAAGGATGACAGTGATTACATCATTGTTGGAGCATATTAAAGAGGCATAGGTTGAGGGCCTAAAGGAGGAAAGATAGAAGTGCGAGAGGATCGTGGGCCGAGTAGCTTCTTTCGATTATGACAGTCGAGGATTGTTGACCCTTCATGGGAGAGTTTGGGTGCCATACTGGGGAGGAGTACGACAGGTGTTGATGGATGAGGCCCACAAGTTGCGGTTCTCCATCCACCCAGGGGCGACGAAGATGTACAAAGATCTTCGACCGGATTATTGGTGGCCCTGCATGAAGCGGGACGTAGCTTGTTATGTGGAGAGATGCCTTACCTACAGGAAGTTCAAAGCGGAGCACCAGATACCCCACGACATGATGCAACCATTAGACATTCCCGTATGGAAATGGGACGATATCACCATGGATTTCGTCACTAAGCTTCCTAGGACCGCACGTGGAGTTGATTCGATTTGGTTCATAGTGGATTGGTTGAACAAGAGAGCACATTTCGTACTGATTCAGGAGAGCATATCGGCCGAGAAGTTAGCCAATATTTTTGTGCGAGAGGTTGTGGCACGTCATGGAGTGCCTGTTTCGTTAGTATCAGGTCGAGACGTCTGGTTCACTTCCAGGTTTTGGAAGCGGTTCCATGACAAGATGGGGACTTGTCTCCTTTTCAACACCACTTTCTACCCTCAGATGGATGGGCAGAGCGAGAGGACAATTCAGACTCTCGAGGACATGCTTCAGGCATGTGTCCTAGATTTTGATGGCAGTTGGGATACGTATCTCCCATTAGTGGAATTCTCGTATAACAACAGTTATCACTCTAGTATAGACCGGCCTTCCTTTGAGATGCTCTACAGGAGGAAGTGTAGGATCCTAATATGTTGGGGCGAGGTCAGTCATAGAGTCATTAAGAGCATTAAGGCGGTGCTTAAGACCACATGGTTGATACAGCAGGTTCGTAGCCGGCTCCAGAATGCTCAGAGTCGGCAGAAGAGTTACGCCGATAGGAGGCGTTATGAGTTGGAGTTTCAGGTAGGCAATATGGTCCTCCTGAAAGTGTCACCCTGGAAGGGTGTCATCAGGTTCCAGAAGAGGGGCAAGTTGGGCTCTAGGTTCATTGCTCCCTTTAGGGTTTTAGCCCGGGTGGGTCAAGTTGCTTATTGGTTAGATCTTCTAGCAAAGCTTAGCTAGATCCACAACACTTTCCATGTGTCTTAGTTACAGAAGTGTTTAGTGAATGAGTCAGCAGTTGTACCGTTGGAGGATATTGAGGTTGACAGCTGCCTGAATTACATCGAGAGACCAGTTGCGATCTTGGATTGGAAGACGAAAACCCTGATGAACAAGGTGGTTCAGCTAGTGAAGGTGCAGTGGCAGCACCGGAAGGGTTCGGAGTAGACATGGGGGACAGAGGAGGAGATGAGGGAACATTATCCAGAGTAATTTTCAGATTCAGTAGCAGTAGACTTCGAGGACAAAATCTTAAATAAGTGGGGGAGAGTTGTAACGCCCCGTTCTTGGTACGCATTTAAAACATTATTTTTCTTCTTATTTTAGAAGCTACTCGACGAGTTAGTGGCCCTAACTCGTCGAGTAGCAGCGGGTCAGCACGTGAACTTGGTGTGGCGACTCGACGAGTCCGTATTCTGGACTCAGCAAGTCCGCCAGTCTGGATGAAGCCCTAATTTTCAGGGTGTATACCCTATTTAAACATCATTATAGCCCCAAAACAGCCTCCTTCACCTATCAGAGACTTATTCCCGAAACCCTAGTCTCCTTGAAGTGTGTGTGAGTGATCTTTGCCCTAGTGAAGGAATTTTGGTGCATTGTTGAGCAAGAAGAAGAAGGAGAAGGTAAAAGAACTCAAGGAAGAAGAAGTAGATCCAGATTATACTCCTCTTTGGCCATCCTTTCTAATAATAAAGCTTTTATCTTGATTATTGTACTACTAGATCTAGTTTGTCCCCAAATTGATTGTTTTGAGCTCAAAAACTCCAAATCCCTAGTGATGAAGTTTTGTAACGGAGCCATATCTCGGATCTAGCCTCTCTTGAGCTCCAAGAGCTCAAGACGGCCACCCTCTGGCTGCCATGGCTTTGTTCTAGTCAAGTAACCTCCCATAATAGCCAAGTTTGAGTGTTATTGCTTCATTTCCTCTTAGATACACGTAAAGTTAGCAACTTTACATGTTCAGATAGTCCCAGAGACCCAGATCTATGAATTGGATGCACTGAAGCTGAGTAGAATCGACTGAATAGAAACTGCATGCAAAGGACTCAGCGAGTCGTTCTTCTGACTCGGCGAGTAAGGTCGCGATTCCTAGATTCCCAGTTCAGTAGTAGCAAGTCTGTTTAGAGAGTGGAGTAGGGACTCAGTGAGTTAAGTCATGGATCTGAGTGTAGAGGGACTCGGCGAGTCCAAGGCAATCTCCTTGCCCGTAAGAACAGACTCGACGAGTTGTTCATACAACTCGGTGAGTCACAGACTAGACGTGTTCTTATGTTAAAGGAGAACTCGACGAGTTGATCATACAACTCGCCGAGTTGGATAAAGGTTGGCACGATATCAAGCAGGACGGGGAACTCATCGAGTTGTGGCTAAACTCGGCGAGTAGAGTCGGGTAAGGAAATAGAAGGAAAGATAGGGACTCGACGTGTTGGCTGCCCAACTCGGTGAGTCAGGTAAACGGGTTATTGACTTTGACTAGGGGTAAAATAGTCATTTTACCCTAAGATTAGTTATCAGTGTTTGATTAAGTGTATTTTGGGAATTGTAGCCGGGGAGTTACCGGAGCAGCAGTCAGATAGTTCCCGATCAGTTTTTCAGCAGACAACGTTACGAGGTGAGTTTTCCTTTTAGTCGGAACGGGTCTATGGCCATAGTGTCGGCCCATTTAGTTAGCAGTAGTACGAGACTATATTCCAATGTAGTAGTTCAGTATGCTTGATGTCTTTGTGATACAGACATGTTATGTGTCATGTGTTCCGGACTATGGTATAATGTAGTATGCAGTATATATGTTTATGTTATTTTCTTTGATTATGTTATGATATGATTAGTCAACTCCGGACTTCGGTCTGATGCAGTGGGCAAGGCCCTAGTTAGTTCCAGACTTTGGTCTGATGCAGTGGGGAAGGCCCTAGTTAGTTCCGGACTTCGGTCCGATGCAGTTCCAGACTTCGGTTTGATGCAGTGGGCGAGGCCCTAGTCAGTTCCGGACTTCAGTCCGATGCAGTGGGCAAGGCCCAATATGTGCTTATATGTTATTATATGGTATGTGGTAGTTTGGGGTAGCTCACTAAGCTTCGTGCTTAAAGTTTTAGTTTTTGGTTTCAGGTACTTCAGCTAGCAAAGGGAAGGGCTCTGGATGATGGCATGGCACACACCACAGTTTAGCATGGGAGTTAGACTCTGATATTTTGATATGATCTTGACACTAGTTTCGATTGATAAATTTATTATGACATTTTGAGATACACGATTCATGGTTTTTATCTTTTGATATTTAATATTATGGTTTAGTAAAGTTTTCAAACAAAAATTTTTAGGTAGGTATTTTGGGATGTTACACACACACTATCGGAACCTCGAAGATAGAACTCGGCCTCTCTGTAAAATCCCACGTATCCATCACGTACGCCAAGAAGCCCATACAACCCTCCTGTCAAGTCTGCCTCGCCCTGGCAGCAGAGCAGACGGCTGACCCAGATCTGGTACCCTCGCCATACACTGTGAGCACTCCCCCACTGGGGTCTCGAATAGTCACCAACTGACTTTCGCAGTCGATCACTGCTCCAACACGGTTCAACCAAACCATGCCCACGACAACACAGACATCACCCATTGCAATCGGTACCAGATCAATCTGAAACTCGACACCAAAAATCTCCAGCACGTATCCTCGGAATACATCAGTAGCAAAGACCACATGAATGTCATCTATAGAAACCCTCATAGGCCGATGTAACACCTCACGACGAATATTGATGTGACTACTAAAAGCTAAGGACACAAAGGATTCACTCACACCCGAGTCAAATAAGACAAAAGCAGGTACATAACTCATAATAAATACAACATAGAATAAGCACAATAAATCTCAATTAAATAAATAAGGAAAATACGTACTAGCCACGACATCAGGTGCTGCGCGAACCTCCTCCACTGTCAGATGGAAAACTCTCCCACGAGCCCTCGGAACCTCTGCCTTCACTGGCCGACTAGCAGTAGCATGCATAGCAGCATGTACAAATCCCCATGTTGATCCCTAAAGAAACTGGGGCCACTCGGCCTTCCAATGGTTGGTCTGGTTGCAGTGGAAGCAAACTACAAACCCCTTGGGGAAATCCTTCGCCATATGCCCCTCTTTGCCATATTTGTAGCAAATCCCTACTCTGCATGATACCACGTGACTCTTGCCGCACTTCCCACAAGTGCGCCCTTCTGGCCCCTAATCCTCGTATCATCGGGATTAGCCTGCTTTGCTACCGGCTGTGACTACGCCGGCCTCTAGTCTCTCCCCTGAGACTCCACCTCCTCCCTAGCCTAAGTCTCTAGCTCGATCTCCCTCCTCCTGGAACTTTCCTGAAGCTCAACAAATATCTGATAAGACGAGTTCGCCACAAGCTCTCCAATATCCCTCCTCAGAATGCTCAAATACCAACTTATGTGTGCCTACTCAGTCGACGCATGCTCAGGGCAAAACAATGCCCTCTCGTGAAACATCTGTGTAATCTCAGTCATCGACTCTGTTTTCTGCATAAGAGAAGGAAACTCCTGGGCCAACCGTTCCCTCTCCACTGGGGGGACATACTCATCTCGGAACATCAAAGTAAACCTATCCCAAGTCACGGTAGTATGCACTGCAGGAGTAAAACTGGTTGTCACAAACTTCCACCAGTCCTTTGCTCCCAAGCGAAGCTGGATCAACACGAACCGAACCCTCAAATGCTATGGATAAGAACATGTGTAAAAACATCCCTCAATATCAAATATCTACCTAATAGCAGCAATCGGATCCTAAGTCACATCAAACTCTGGTGGCTTTGTTTTGTTGAACTCCTGAAACAACAACGAGTCACCTCCATGTGGTCTGGCAATGACGACAATTGCAGTGGCTGTAGCAGCAGCAACCTCGGTAACAACGGCATATGCATATCAAATGTCTCAATCAGGGTGGTGTTTATAGACCCAAACATCTCAGTAATCGCCTCTCGTATGGCTGTGGCCACCTCATCATGAATCATCCTATGAATCTCATCATCGCTAGTCCCACTGCTCCCTGGGGTGTGGCGTGTACTCACCATGATGAATCTGAAACACAACATAAAATCATCAGAGACTCGCTCGAGTATACTCACACTCGATCACTCGCCCCTACTTGCTCCTTAGCATCCTAAAGGTACTTACTTGGGTTACATACAACCCCAGTGCTTTCAGTAGTACGGGCCCAATAGTTCCTTTCATACTAGCCTATAGTCACCTCAAGTACTCCTCCTAGGATTCTAATTCACAAGTACTCTATCTCTCATAAATATCAGACTTCTCTCTCAGTAGGCTAATCGCATGCTCTTCTAAGTTTCTCTCCTAGATTACCCCTAAACTCAGAACCCAACACATACTCATGGAAAATAATAGATAACACTGATCAATAGCATCTCCTAGGCTAATGCATCACAAATCAGGCAACTCTAGCCCTAGAATATGAAATACCTAGCCTATTCTCTAGCATGCATTTCTAATATCTCATAAATATCTTATAACAAAAATAAGTAAGGGTATTTTGGGAAATCACCGTTCGGGCTCTGGCTGATTGTACACACAGCACCAACTCATTTTCTCTTAAAACTCTTTCTCGTTTTAGAAAAATCATTTCTTTTGAAATTTTTCTCAAATCCTCAGTTTGAGTCCAAACACACCCGAGGGTGCATCCGAATCCCTCAAACCAATGTTCTGATACCAACTTGTAACACCGTAAATTTTCAAACAAAATTTTTTTATTTAAAAATACAATTATCTCATTTCCAAAATCCCAAAAATCCCACAACCATTAATTTATTAAAATGCATGTCCCAAAACTGTTTATAACACAAATCCAGGATCCTCCAAAAGATATCTCCAACTCAAGTGTGTGTACGATTAAGCCGGCGCCTTCCCGTGATCCGGAGAGGTACCTGAAACACATAACACATAACACGGTAAGCATGAAGCTTAGTGAGTTCCCCAAAATACCACACACAGCACATTATCCACTCGAGGCTAACTCAATACGACCCTCTGGTTAATGTGTCTCAGTGGAGACCCTCTGGTCCCACAGCTCGGGTGGACCCTCCGATCCTAACTCCAAGCATATAATAATAATACTCAACATAAATCACAATGACATAATGCAGAATATCAAAATACACAGGTAAGCACATAATAAATCTCAGTCACATTATGATACCACTCATGGTAAGTATAATGAGAAGACTCACCTCGTAATCAAATAAGTAATAATCTCGTACCCGAATCTTAAACTACCCTCAGCCTATTACATAAGATAATAATCTCTAATCGACACCTAAATCCTGACTCAAAATAAACTAGGTTAATCTCTCACTCAAATTCTTAACAGGTAAAAGACCATTTTACCCCTCCATGGTCCCCATAACCCATGCCTTGGCAATCCTTAAGTCAACAGAAGTCAACACTCGAGTCAACTATCCATGTTGACCTGACACGCCGAGTACATCTACGTAACTCACCAAGTCCCCCTTGTTCCTTTAGAACCTTGCGAAAACCCAACTCAACTCGTCGAGGTGTCTCGTCAACTCGCCGAGTTACCCACGTCCAGACTCATCGGGAAAACCCTAGCCGACTCGTCAAGTAAGAACTTTGACTTGCCGAGTCCCTTAAGTCAAAATCTCATTCAGAGGTTTTAAGGAAGATCTATCACCCGAAACTCTAGATCTAGCCTCCCAAGGGTCGAATGTCACGTAAAGCTTCGATCTTTATGTTCATACATGGCATGTTTGCTCTATAATGCCAAATAAAAGATCTAACCAAGGTGTTTAGGCATAATAACTCTTTATGGTTGGATAAAGCTGGGACCTTTGGACTCTATGGACCTCACAAGATCCAGATCTGATGTCTCAATGCTTGGCAAACATAACTCACACCAAATCTCAAGGAAATATGGAAAAAGCCCCAAAAAGTTTAATTAACAAGATCTAAACAATATGATGAGCAAGGTAACGACTTTTACCTTCCAACAGTGGCTCCAAGTGTATGATCTCTGGATCTCACATCCTTTCCTTGTTCCTAGCTTGAATCTCCCTTCTTCTTCTTCAAATGCTTCACCAAAACTCTCAAATAAAAGCTCTAACACTCTCTCTTAGCTTAAAGACCGATTTGGGTTTCACTCAGAGAAGTAGGGTAGATGGTGAGGTGGAAATGAGGACATAAGTTTCCTTAAATAGGCCCCAAACTCGGGTATTTAGGGTTTCACCTCACAGCACCTAATCGACGAGTTAGCTCTCTGACTCGTCGAGTAGATCATTAAACCCACATGGTTTAATCGGGCTCTACTCGACGAGTTATGCTCACAACTCGTCGATTCACACATGAAATCTCAATAATAAATAATAATAAAGAAATACCTAGGAGTCGGGATGTTACTGGATCAATGGCTGTTGTAGGTGTTTGTGTTTGGAGTCGTATTTCATGAATTTGATATTTCAGTTCCGATCGACATTGTGAGGTGAGATGTCCTCACTATAATAACAGGGTTGAAGGCACCAATGTTGGCCCTTATTGGATTGGTATCCTTGTTATTGTATGATGATATGCTCAGTGACATATTAGGTCGATATCCTAGTAGATAGGATGATGCTATGTTAGTGACAAGCTTGGTCGGTATCCTAGTATATAGGATGATGTTATGATTAGTGATCTGTTAGATTGGTATGATTGTTTGTGCATGCTAGCTAGCTTATGATATCTATGTGTTGATTGTGTATGTGGGGTTGGGTTGAGGCAGACTTGCTTTGTGTTAAAGGTCAACAAACCCAGGGCAGACAGGATAGAGTAAAGACCCATTAGGGCATATCAGTTAGGTCGATGGCCCAGAGAACGGTCCAGACAGGCTGAAGGACTGGGTGCGTGGAGCAGATATGTTGAAGGTTCTGAGAGTGGGCCAAATAGAATGATGGCCCGGTGAGGGCAATCCAGTCTACTATAGACTCTACATGCATGCTATTTATTTGCTATGATATGTTTATGTTTTGTATGACAATAGTATTTTGGGGGGAACTCAATAAGCTTCGGGCTTACAGTTTTGGATTTTGTTTCACGTACTTCGGATGATCGCGGGATGGAGAAGGCTTGATCGTGCACCTCCTTGCATTTTATGTTTTGATTTCTGGGATACTCTGATATGATACTATTTTGAAAACATTTTACAAATAATAATGGTTTTGAATGCTTGAAAAAGTTTTATATTTTCATGAATTTTTTTAGATGTTACAAGTTGGTATCAGAGCCTTAGTTTGAGTGAATTGGAGGAACACTCGTGTGAATCCAGACTCAAACTAAGGAATGATTTTCAAATGGTTTTCAAAACACTAAATGATGACACAGAATGTACGATCAGCCTGAGCCAGTAAGTAGACCCCAAAATACCATACGAATATTTGATATTATGATATGTTAGAACAACATGCTAGTGATAGGCAAAGAATCTTCTGGAATTTCATGATAGAATTGCCTGATTTTATGATGCCTAATAGCCTAGTATTTTCCTTATATGAAATTGATGTCATTACTGTAGTTGCTTAGTGTATCATAGTTGTACATAATTAATATCTTATAGCCTGAGAGTGTCTGGTTTCGCCTTATTTCATGTTCTTGTTTGATGAATGGTTTAGGGTAGGATCGGGTAATCGAAAGTCTAAAGGGTCCAGCGTTATGTATGATTAGCATACATGAGTGTTGCAAGGTTGGTGAAAGTTTCATGGATGAGTTGTGCGGGGTCATCCAGCCAGCTATGAGATATGTAGCGTTCCTATAGGAGTAAGGATTGAGCACTCACCTATGTTTATGTATACTGTTAGGGTGTTGTGATGACACTTGATACAAATATGGGTAGGTGTGGAAGGTAGTATAGGTCTATACTACTGAAAGCACGGGACCCATACACATATCCAGGAAGTCACAACCCCTAAGGCTTTGTTGGGAGTTGGATCCCTATTATTATAAGGGATGTCTGATATCTTTCTGGCATATTTTCAGCATGGTAGTTTCGTGGCGATTTGTAACTGGATCCAAGTGAGGATCTGGAGCTGGCAGTTGGTTGGTTGGACTTGTGCTTTGCAAAAACAGGCTATGTGCCTCTTTTAGCCACAGTTGTTGCATTGCATGTAACGACAGGGTCCGTGATGATGGAAGTTACACTTATCACACCTTGGGAGGGTTCCATCATATCTACTGGCAGGTGCTTGAGTTGTGGGAACAACAGTACGAGTGGTAGCAGCGTGAACTGCCACTATTTGTTGCTTCTTGGAGGGATCTTGCGAAGATTTGCCCTTGCGCTTGTTCAAGAACTTTTTCTTCCCACCACTCTCCTTGGGTGGTTCATGGGCTACTGGAAAGGGATCTTAACAATCCTCATGGTCAATTAATGTCTGCGCCAATTATTTGGCACTATCAAACATCAACGGGTTGGTAGCAAGAACATTCCCTTGTGTTGGGGGAGTTAATCCCCATATGAATGTCTCTACCTTCTTGCTCTCCGGGGTAACCATCCTGGGACATAGAAGAGCAAGATCACTGAACCTATCAATGTAAGCAGCAATATCAGAGCCCTTCATCTTTAGGCTCCAGAGCTCCTTCTCCAGCTTCTGCATCTCACCCCGGGGGTAGTATTTGGCGAGCATTAGTTCCTTCAGATCATCCCAACTCATGGCATTCGCCACCAGGAGAGTTAGGGATTTGACTTGGCTATTCCACCAAGTTAGTGCTCTGTCAGTGAAGGTACAGGAAAACTTCACCTTGTTGGACTCTCAGCAAGCACTAATCTCGAAAATTGATTCGGTCTTCTCGAACCAACAGGTTAGGGCAATGACACCTTCAATGCCATCGAAAGACCGAGGTTTAGTGTTTGTGAAGTCCTTGTACGAACACTCCTTCGTGTGTCCATGACTGTCACCGAGATTGGATGTGTGGGCACCAATACCCACCCCGCTAGTGCCACTTGTGTTGATCTGGGACATGGTGGCAGCCATGGCGGTTGTTATTGTTGCTTGAAAGACATCAAGATCGTATTGAGGAGGTGGCGGTAGTGGATCTGTCGGAGGGTTGTTGTTCTTTCTATTGGACTTCTCCTTCGGAGGCATCTTTTGTAACAACCCGAAGTTGTTCATCGCCGAAAACCCATTTTACCCGTATAACTCGCCGTATATCGAAACGTTCCGATGTCGTTTTTGGGTTAAGTTAATCAAACTTATATGTTAAATTGATGCTAATGAGTGTCCAAACCCCTTAGGAACTCATGAAATTAGCCCAAAATATTTATTTCATAAATATTAGAAACATCCCCGTCGGGTCTCGGAAACTTAATCGGGTGCGACCAAAAGCCCCGTTTAATGCCGGTATCGGGTAGAATTCCACCGCGTCCAAGTTTTGTGACCTATATAAACGTGTTAAGCCTTTCATTTGAAGCTTTTGCTTCCTCTCACTACTCTCTCTCTAACCTCTCTCCTAAATCCAAGTTTAAGGGTCCAAATCATCAATTTAAGGCTTCAAATCTTTGAGGTACCTTCCTAAACTCATTGTGGAGCATATTTGGCTTTCAAATTCGGGATTAAAACATGAATTAAGGTCTTGTATATGTGTTTACGGCCCTGGAAGGAGCTTGGGCCGTAAACACATAGTAAGGGGGTTTTTATGCCTTTAAACCCCTCCTAAACAATTTTGGGACTTAGATATGGCTAAATGACTTCATGGAATGGACTTAAAACATTTTAGACATGGATTTTGAGGGATTTGAAGGAGTTTATGACCAAGGCACATGCTTGGGCCGTAAACTCATATATATATATGGGGTTTTTATGACCTTAAACCCTTCCAAATCACTAATAAGGCTTAGATATGAATTTTAGAATATTGGTTTTAGCCTTAGAACACCTTAAACATATTATTTAAGGGACAATTGGGGAGTAAACTCCTTTAAAGGTGTTAGAAAGCCACTTTAACACCCCTAAAGCCTTAGAATAATTTTTAGAAGTGTATACAAACAAGTTTTTGGCCTTAAAACATAATAAATCACACTCTAGGAGAGTTTACGGCCATGAGGGGGGTCTCATGGGCCGTAAACTCCAAAAACACCCCATAAGTCCCATAAAATTTCATGTAAGGCCTTGGAACAATTTTAGAAATCACATGTGACTGATTTGGAAGCATTAAAACACTTATTCAAGGGTGCATAGGAGTTTACGGCCGTAAGCTCCATGCTAAGGCCATAAACTCCCTTAAGTGGTCTTATTTGATGAATTTAATCAATTCCAAGCCTTAAATCAAACCCTAGAAATTTTCCCCTAAGTGTTTCAAGCCAATTTGCACCATAAACCACCCCACCATGAGTTTACGGCCGTAAACTCATGGGGAATGGGTGTTCTAGGCCGAAAACTCTTGTAAGAGTTTACTCTTGAAGAGTAAACTCCATTTCCCGGTCATTCAAGTCCTTAAACGCCACAATCACTCCCAAACAAATGTTGGTCGTATCTCAAGTAAATATAGTTGATCAGGCTATATTTATCCTAGATATGATTACATTACTATCTAGGTTTAACAGCAGTGTCCAACATCTAAATATTTTTGTTTTGTTCTTTATGTGATACTGTTTTTGATATGTATGTATACTTGTATACTTCGTATAAGATACATAGATTTTAAAAGTATACTTTTAGTTTAGAGCACTTCGGCCCCTTAGCGTTTGTAGTTCTATACCATGTAAGGTGTGATATACTTAGTTCACTATAAACAATAGCTCTTATACCAATCTGTCACACCCCAAAACCGAGACGGCGGAAACGTTTGGGGTGGAGGACGTCATGTATAGTATCACAACAATTGCATCATAGTAATCAAAGTAAGCACAACCATTACATTGAATATATATAAGGTATATAAATATGTTTGATACATAATTTGTATACAACAAAAGTATACCAAAAGTATAACAAAAGTATAAAAGACGCGACTCTATAAGCTCCGTCTTCTCAAAAGCCTACGGGTGTACCTGTCTACTAGTTTCTTGAGAATACAAGCGATTTTGAAAGTGTATCAACATTTAAGTTGGTGAGTTCATAAGAATGTTTTTGTAATGAAAACCTACCATTGAATCTGTACAAATGTTTGTATTTTTCTCAAGAAAATCCAATATTTTCTTTAGTAGTGAAAAGTAGTCTTAAACCATAAGACCAAAATGTATGTTCGTTACTGTATTATGTAGTAGTATATGAAAATGTCAGTTTGTATGCCTAGTTACCACCAGTTGTGTTGTATAGTGTTGTTTTATACGAAAACCATTGTATGAAAACCCTGGCTACCACCAGTATGTATAGAGTATACTGTATAGTATGTTCTGTATGAAAACCCTGGCTACCACCAGTATGTATAGTATGTTTTGTATGAAAACCCTGGCTACCACGAGTATGTATAGTAGTTCTATTGTTTAAAATAAAACCATGAGTTTGTATTCCCTGGAATCCTCTAGTGTAGCGTGTAGTAGTTCTATTAATTAAAATAAAACTAATGAAGAATGAAACCCCGTAAACAAATGGTCAGTTTATACTGTTGTGAGTTTGGTATAACCATGCTTGATATGACCTAGTGACCTCTAAGACGTTCTTCAGGCGTCGAAATGGTATGATATTTGTCACCCCAGGCATGCCAGCCTAACTGTAGCTAACAGTTTAGGTGTGGGATTGTCAGTCTCATGTAGGTCTACACACAAATCTCACGCACTCCCTCCAGGAGACTCTGGTTATACTGTTGTAGGATTTGGTTTCTACACCCCGAAGGGTACAATTGAAGTAGTGCCTCACCACTATGTATTAACTAGTTTACGTGTAGTTTTGTAGTGTTCTCTTGTACTTGAAACTGTATGTATAGTTTGTAGAGTAAAACTAATTATACTTAAATAATTATTTAGTATTGTACTCTTGTATTCAAAAAATAGTATTGTATACCATAAACTTTATCTCTCATAGTTTATATGTTTGTTAATGTATAAGCTCTTGAATTGGTAAAACCATGTATTGAATCCCAAACTATACTTATTATAGTTTGCATGTATGTTATGTGCTTGATTCACGTATTGTATTGAAAACATTGCAATTATGGTTGTATATTGAAAACTCCCCTTATGCTCAACATGTTACAAAAGGGATAAAATATCTAAATATTTTATAAAATGTAGTGATCTCTTGTTTGTATTAATTGCATAAGTTTTAATTTTGTTGAAATCCTTTGTATAAGAACACAAAAATTCTTTGTGTTTTTCATGTATCCCCCCTAAAAACGTTAAATATAGTAAAAGTGTAGGGGTATGAACTCACAGTTGGTAATGTGCATGTGCTCTACAGCGAAACTGGAAAGATGACCCTCGAGTTGAAGTACGCGGAATTAACGGTATCCTAATGATAATTAAACACATAATTCTATTTAAATTAGCGATACCATTAATTAAAGTGTTAGAAACCACTTGCTTTTGAGTTAGGAAAGTTAACGAGACTTGTTTGAAGTGGAAAAGGAGGGTTTTCAGCCAAGGTTCTCGGTTCAAAGCAGTTTTTGGTTGGAATGCAGGTTTTCGGCCATGAATTGGGTTTTCGGCCATGAACTGGTTTTCGGCCGAAATCAGGTGTTCGGATCTGCTGGTGTTTGCAGCCCTAGAAGATATGAAGGTTGTTCTTGGTGTTCTTGGGGAAAAACTTGAAGATTTGAAGGCTCCCTCTTGAAGATGAAGGTGTTCTTGGATGATCCTTAGGAGAGAATTGAGAGAGTTTTTAGGTGGAAAAAGTGAAAAATGAAATAGTTTTTCAAATGAAAACCTTTACATCGGCTGGGTTATCGGCCGGAGATAGCTTCTCGGCCGAGAACTGTTTTCGGCCAGAGGGTTTTAGACCGAAAACAAGGGCTGAACGAGTTTTCTACTGATTTGCGAGGGAAAACTTGATTTTTTGAGTGATTTTGGTTCCGACACTTAAATAAAATTTATTATATAATTTAAATGGTTTTCTAACTCTTATGAACTTAATGGAATACACGAAATTCAAAAATTCTATTTAACGGAATTGACTTTTGTTGACTGAAAAAGTGTCGGGTTGTCACAATTAGAGGCCGCATGGCAAGCTACAGCCTCTAGAGATTCTCATGTGGAAATTGGAACAGATCACGATGGACTTCGTTACCAAGTTGTCGAGGACGGCAAAGGGATTTGATACTATATTGTTCATCGTGGATCAATTGACCAAGAGTGACCATTTCCTACCCATTCAGGAGAGCTCATTGGCCGAGAAGCTGGCCGACGTGTATGTACACAATATCATTGCTTGCCATGGGGTTCAGGTCTCTATTGTTTCCGACCATGATGTTAGATTCACCTCCCGCTTCTGGCAGAAGTTCCACGAGGAGCTGGGGACGTGGCTGCATTTTATTGCAACTTATCATCTGCAGATCGACGACCAGAGTGAGCGGACTATATAGACCATCGAGGACATGTTTCAAACCTAAGGAAATGCCTATCAGATGAAACCCTTGTTGTCCCACTCGACGAGATTGAGGTGAATGAAAATCTACTGTTCATCGAGGAACCGGTTGAAATCATGGACAGAAAATTAAAACGTACGAAACAAAGCATCCCGATTGTGAAGGTTCGATGGAGTGCCAAACGCGGGCCTGAATTCACATGGGAACGTGAGGATCAAATGATGCAGAAATACCCTCATCTCTTCTCTAGTTCTTAAGGACTACTCCCTAAAGAATTTCAGGACAAAATTCCCTCTAATGGGGGGATGATGTCACAACTAGAAATTTTGGGATTAAGATTTCTAGCTTGTACAAGATAATTTCTTTGTGTAATCTTGTAACCCTACTTTTGGTATACGCCAAATTTCAATACTATACAAGTTTATACATCCAAAATTGTGTTTCAAGTCGAAACTTCTTCGTGTAAGCCCAAAACCTAACCCAATAAGCCATGTCCACTCAACTTTGGGTCTTAACCCTGACTTCTCGGTCTAAACCTCTTAATGGACCAAGACCTTTTTATTGCGCCCTAATGGGCCAATAACCTTTCCAATTGACCTTTTGGGCCGTAAAACCCTCATTGGGCCTTATTGGGCTGCAAGAAATTATTATTAGATACTAATGGGCCAAATACTTCTATTAAGTACTATTTTGGGCCAGAAAACTCTCTAATGGGCCTTCCAAGACCGAAAAACCGCTATTGGGCTCTTTTTGGGCCAAAAGCCCTAGTTGACTTTTATACGGGCCGAGAACCCATATTTGGATCATTGTTGGGCCAAAAATGATTATTTTGAGCTCATCGACCGAAAATCAATGTTGGGCCTCCTATTGGGCCGAAAAACTCCTCCATTTAATCTTTTGGGCTGAAAACCTTGCCATTTAACCAAATTGGGCCCAAAACCCATATATGGGCCTTCATGGGTTGAAAATGCTTATTGGGCCCAATGTATTCTTGGTTTCCCTTCAAGCCCATAAATATTTTTCTCCCTCTCCTTGGGCCGATCGGTATTATAAAAAAAATAGACAATGTGATGAAAAATACTACTGACACCTCACTTATACACAACAAATAACGACTTAACCCTTCATGTACCTAGGCATCCTCACATAAAACTTAGCTAAAGTCAAACCTGTTAGGGTGCAAAGTCACTCTTGGATGTAGTTTTATGGCTAACCTTCTTGTATGTGTAAATGGGTTGAGTATTTCCTATAAATAGGAAGTGAGTGACTCCCATTATGATAGGAACCATTTTGGAGTGTTAGACTAGAGGAGAAACTTTGTACAAACCCATTTGTATATTCTTTGTAGATCTAATATGAGCTTACAAAGATTTATTTACTCCTTGTGTTCTTGATTTTACATGATGATTCACTAGATCTTACATATTCCGCACATGCCATCATATTCAACACCACTACAATTGGTATTAGAGTGGGTGTTCTTGCTTGGATCAAGAATTGATCCTTGATGGCTATCTTGATTTGGTGATTCATTTTTTTATTGTTGATCTTAGTGGTTTAAAGAGTTTTTGGATTCTAGAAATCGAATTCATCTTTGATTCTATTCAAAATTCGATTTTCTTCACTAGAATTCAAGTGATTTTTTCTTTCTCTCTCTAGAAAACCCATTCGATATCACTTTCTCTCTCTAGAAATCTTCAAGTTTTTGTGATCATGATGAATTTGCCTTAAAATTCTTGGATTTTGATCGTTGAAGATATCAAATACAAAGTCAATAAAGGTCAATATTATGGGTTGGTGTTAAACAAGTTGATATATTGGGGAACTATGGTTTCTTATGGAGGATTGAAGGATGATCATGGAAGTTTGATATTTCAACCACTTTGTGAGGTCAAATGGTTGGCTGATATTACATAGTCCATATCATCACATAGTAGTGATAAGAATGGAGAAGAAAAGTATTTGTTCAATAAGAAATATGTTTCTCTTATTGAAGACCCAAATGATCTTTGTGCTCTTAACTTTGTTGAAGTTCTTGACAATGGAGTTCAATGTGATGTTCTTGATGTTCAAGAAAAAGGTGTTCAAGTTGATTATCATGATGAAAAAGTTTTTTGCTCAATTGGAGTTCAAACCGATGATATTTTGTGTTCTTGTGATTCGTTTGAAGGAATGATTCATTATCGGAAACTGATGATTTAACAAATTCACAAGTATCAAACTCCAAAAGATTTGATTCAAACTCAAAATGTTCAAGTTGTGGAAAGTGGGTTTGTTCATGGAGTCAAGTCTTCAAATTGCAAAAAGATGAGAAAGAAAAAGAAGAAGAAGATCAATCACAAAAACAAGCGTGTTTAGTCACAAAAATCATCAAATGTTGTGTAGCCGAAAACCGTGAAACAAATTTGGGTTCCAAAGCATTAATCTCCAAAGGTTGCATTGAATTTGAATTCAAAACCCAAAAGTATTGTTGGCTCTTTTGAAGATGTTCTTGGATCGTTGAAAAACACAAAGAACGAGTTGTACATTACGCATAATGGGTGGTACAATGTTCGATTTGGAGATTTTCTCATTCCAACAAAAGAACCAAGATCTTCTAAATTTGATTCATTTGTTGAAAATGGAACACGATTCGTCAAAAAGGTATCTCAAATTCTCAAATGGATCCCAAAACGTCCATGATTTCGATTCGTATTTTGTGTTTTTCATTTTTTTGATCGATTTGTCTCATTGGATCAAATCTGTTTCAACCCCATTGATTGATCCAATTATTATTTTTAGATCAAAATTACAAAAATAAAAATCAAATTCCAATTTTTTTTTTATCATTCGAAAATGATTGTTATTTCAAAAGTGTTTTCGAAGCAAACAATCAAATTCAATGTTGGGCCCATTACTATTCAACTAATCTATATGTGAGCCCAATCATTCATTCTATGATCTGATAGTATAGTTTTTTAGCCCAAATATGATTGTATCAAAATTGAAATCAGATATGAAGTATTTCCTTTGTTCATTCTCATACGCTTCAAGTACTTGTACATTCTTATGTTCCTGAACGTGTTCCTTACGAACTGAGGATGATCGATGATTTTGGATCGATTGCGAAGTTTCTAATATCACACTACTTTCAAATTGTAAATCGATTTGGAATCGATGGATTGAATTTGAGATGATGAAGTTTTGGGGTCGAATGAAAGTAATTTTGATTTGGTGTTGAACGACAAGTCAAAAAGAAAAGTCAAAATTGATGCATTTGGGATGATCGAAGTGTTGTTAGTGGTCTATAGATTGAACAATGAGTTGCAGTTTGGACGATTTGTGAATGATTTCGAAGGTGATGATTTGGAAATCGAAATCGATTGGAAATTGATAGGTGATTATCGTTGGCTGCTTCTTGGAAAACGAAGTGAACAATAGAAGAAGGTGTCGATTTGTGAACATATAGGATATCGACTATAATGAATTTTTGGAATCGTATAAAGTGCTTATGGTCGAAATAATCTTCAATTTTGGAATTAAGGGATTATTGTTCGAATTTGTGTGTGAAGGATGGATTTGAGTCGACATTGAATGGTTTGCTTAGGAACAAATTACTTTTATAATGATGATCTTGATTTGGGTAAAAAGGTTTGATGATCAAATTGGGTTTAGCAGGTGAAAGGCTTGGTATCGAATGATCAAATTATGTTGTATACGCGTTGCGAGATGTATGTTATGAGTGATCGATGTAAAGAAAGTGATGATAGATTAGAATCAAATGGTTGAATAGTGAATGGTTAAAGGATACATCGAAAGCTTGAATTTTTTTTTTTTGGTTTTGGAGTCGTTAGATTGAAATCGAATGTGAGTCTGGGTTTGATTTTTGTTTCAATTGTGATTTCATGGGTGGAGAATGTCGTTTGTGTTCGAAAGTCAAACTAAGGGAAGGATGAATTGGATTCGTTGTTTGAAGGTTTGGGAATGAACTGAGAATAATGAAATCAGATATTTGTTCGTTAAATTTTGTATCAATTTATTAAAAGAGAAGCCCGTGTTGGAGGTTAATAGCATGATAACAAAGCCTTGGCGAATGAACTGAAGTAACGAAGCCTTGGATTGTTAATGAGTTTCAAAGGCTTTAGGTGCGAATGAACGAAAGTCGATAGTTGAATATTTGGATATTGGATTTTCGAAGGTTTTCGTGATTACGAAACCAACGAAGATTTTGGGTGACTAATGAAGGCCTAATGGTGATTTCGAAATTTTGCATCTAAAAGCGAAGATCTGCTACTTTCGTTAGAATAGGAAGATGACAGAATGTTTCGAATTTGGTCCTTGATTTTTTAATGAAGTGATAAAATTGGTCCAGTTTCGAAATACTGACAAAAACTGTGAAGAATGCAGAAATTTTGACAGTAGTCCCTGTAGTTTTGAAAGTTTGGCAGTTTTTGCCCAAATTCGAAAATAGCTTCATAAAGCTGAGAAATTGAAGAATATGCATTTCAGCCCCTGCAGTTTATGCAAATTGATGCTTTCTACCCAACTTTGGAAAAGGGGGAGAGTTTTACATTTTTGGCTATTTTGGGCGCACCGGGTCCCTGTAGAATTTAGAAATTGACACTTTTTACCCGGATTTTGGAAAATCTTGCAACTTTAACCCAAAAAGTCAAAAATTTTCACAAATTGGAAATTTTTTGAGGTTTTTTCGTGATTGTTTTTCCGTTCAAGATTTTTGGTGTTTCACTTTTGGTATACATCAAAGGGGAGTATTATGAAGACTATTCACCGGGCGCTTCTCACCCTTAATGGGTTTTATAATCATTTTTTGATTATAAAAAGGGGGAGAATGATGGGTATTTGAAGCTTCTCGGGTTATTCGGATATTCATTTACAGATTTGAAGACTGGTGTTACTTCGAGGGGGAGTTTGGTCTTCATCCCGTTAGTTCGTTGGAGACTGAAGCTGGGACATCCAATCCTAACTTTGAGTGGGAGAATGTTAGGGTGCAAAGTCACTCTTAGATGTAGTTTTAGGGCCTACCTTCTTGTATGTGTAAATGGGTTGAGTCTTTCTTATAAATAGGAAGTGAGTGACTCCCATTATGATAGGAACCATTTTGGAGTGTTAGACTAGAGAGAGAAACTTTGTACAAACCCATTTGTATATTATTTCTAGATCTAATATGAGTTTACAAAGATTTATTTACTCCTCGTGTTCTTGATTTTACATGATGATTCACTAGATCTTACATATATTGCACACGTCATCATATTCAACACCACTACAAAACCCTATCATCCCTCCCTTTCCCCTTCATTGGCCGACCCCCTCATCATCTCTCCAATCTTCACTTCTAACTTACTTTCTCATCCCATTCTCTCTCAAAACTCAAGGAACTCTCCCATTTTCTCCTTCAATTCTCGTGGGTTTTGTGTGTGTGTCTCAAGAAGTTTTCTTCAAGCATTGCACTCTTAGTAAGATCCTATCAAACTTATGATGTTTTATTTACATAATCTACTAAGATCATTCCTTATACAACACCATTTTCATGTTTTGCTTCCTAGAACCACCTCAACTTTGAAAATCTCCTCAAGGAAGCACTCTAGGGCGAAAACCTCCTTCATTTTCCTCCTCAAACCGAAAAGCCCCCAATGTGAGCTTCATACCCCTTGTTTTTGAGTTTTTTCCTTCTTGGGTGAGGGTGGGGGGGTACAAGTCAAAGTCTTGTGTAATCTTTGCATATTTGCTTGCATGTGCATGTGTTTTATGATATGTGTGTTAAATGTTGTGAAATCCATGCTAATAATCCATGAACATGGGATTTTTGGTTGAATCTCAAGTTGTTGGACTTAGTTAACTTGAAATGTTGTTAAAAAATGAAAACTAATTTGTAAATGAAATATGTTTCACTTAAATATCACAAGGATTAGTCCAAGAATATTTTTAAACAAATTTTTGGCATGAAAACTTGAAAATGGTAAAAATATGGAAGTCTCACTAAAAATGGACTATTTTCGGCCATAAAGGCAAAAATGGGACTTTTATAAACAGTTTAGTAAAAATTGGGTTATTCTTGATTTTATGATAAAATGGGCCGAAAATGGACTTTTTAGTAAACATGGGCCATTTTGAACATTTTAGTAAAAAAGGGCCTCTTATGGCAATTTGGGTAAAATTGGGCGTTATGCGACAATTCTTATTTTAGTTGGGCCTTTATTGACAATTTTAGTAAAATTGTGCCTTATATGACAATTTTAGTAAAATTCGACCTTTTATGACAATTTCAATAAAAACGGGTAGTTTTTGACATCAATGGTAAAAACGTGATATTTTGATACTTATGGTAAAAATGGCTATATTTTTGTCACTTATAATTTGTAATCGAAAATATACACTAGTAACCTTATTTATAACGATAAATAATGAAATTCAATATTAGCATAAATTACGTTAAGGCTCTTGTGAGACACTCCTTCACTCGTACCTACCTAGCGTACATCGCAAGTCCTATAGTTATAACTAGAGTCTTCTGGAGGGAAAGCGGGATATTGTGCATAGATCTATACAAGGTTGACACCCGCACACCTGAGCTATTCGCTACAGCTAGACAGGCCAGTCTAGGGTGACAATTATCTTTAGAAACCCACGCCTGAAGAACATCAAGACAGGCGCTCTCGTCATATCAGTATGGTTGTACAAACTCACATAGAGAATAACATTGTCATTTTAACAATTTACACAAAACACACACTCTACATGTTTTTCAAAGTATAAAACTACGTGTCACATGTTTTGCACTAAACTCGTCACTCTTGTCTTAGGGTTTAAGACCACCATAGTTCGTATAACATAAAATATACCATTTTCTAAGAACACTCTCTATGAAATTTTCAAACAAAGTAAACCAAGTATACACATGCAAAGACACACGATTTTAAACAAGACTCTCAAACTATTTTTACAGAAAATATTAGATTTTCTGGAGTTTAAAAACTATTACAAAGTTTTCTTACAAACATGCTTATGAACTCACCAACATTTTATATGTTGACGCTTTTCAAACGACTTGTATTCTTCGGAACGCATCGAGCTGGTTTTCTCAGCCATGGACATTTGATTTTGATGTATTTTTGAATTATCATACATTATGTTCTTTTAGGTGTAATTTTTGTAAGCAAACACAAAGATGTAAACTATGCATGTTGATATCGTTAATGTATGATGATGATGGTTACTATTTTTCATTCATATTCAATTGTTATGATATTACTAGATGAAGTTACCCGCCCCCGGACGTTTCCTCCGTCCCAGTTTGGGTGTGTGATAGATTGGTATCAGAGCATTGTTTATAGTGAACTAGCATATCTAACTTTACAAGATATGCAACTATAAATATAATGGGACTAAAATACTCCGAACAAAAATAAAAATACATCTATATGTGTGCATATCACGAGTAAAGTCATAATAAGGAGCAATATAAGAGTTTTGAGGAGTTGAACATCGCGGTTAAACTCAAGCAGTTATGTAATCGTATTGGGGATAAATATAGCCTGATCAACTATATTTATTCAAAATACGACCAACATATGCTTGGGACTGATCCGGGTGGGCAATGAATCTACAAACTTACCAACTTTAAATCCAAAAGTTTGAAGGAAGCAAACCTAAACAATTAAAATACTATAGGAGTATTTTGTTATGCTATAAATTTCTCATACTTATATATTCTCATGCAGACACTATGGTTGGTTTTCATTTGCCTGGAGACCCCTACTTCCCCAATCAGGGGAATGGGGTATGGTTAGAGGAAGAACCAAAAGAAGACCCCGAGGAATTGGAAGTGGAACCCGAGGCGCCTGCGGTAGATTTTGAGGAGGAACAACTTGATGTCAGCGACAAGGAAAACAAGGAGGATAACTCGGATGCGGAGTCTGAAGTCATCAATCCACCTTACATGGCTCGGGTGCTGGCACATAGGATACGCCCCAATGGCGCTACGCCTTCGTGGGCTCACGATATATGGCGATGGAGCAGACATCGGGGGATATGTCTACCGTTTGGTATGGACCAAGGATTTTTCGATCTTAGCCATGGTTGAACCGCAAACCGAGCCCTCCCAGTTATGGTCAGGCGGACCCGAGATATCTACAATCTAGCCTAGGCCACCGCCGATCAGATGAACCAGATAAGGGTCACCGTGGAGCGGGCCGAGAGACGGACTCAGGAGGTAGTGAGAGACTACTAGGAGCGACAAGCGGCATTAGAAGTCAGGCTGCATGTCACCGAGCGCCAGTTGGCCAGGCTTCAGGGCGCATCTACTTCATCATCAGCACCACCGGAGACCTCCTGCCGTGAGTAAGACCCATCCTACCCACCACTTGCTCCTGATATGATCTCCTTTTCCTTTTACTTTGTGTAAGTAGGGCTAACCCTTAGATTAAGTGATTACACTACTCGTAGGGTCGTCATGCTGTCTAATTTTCTATCCTCTATATACTGTAGACCTTTCAAAGGTCAATTTTCATGCACTTATGTACTGGAATGTTATTATTTAATGAAGCAATTATGTGTTTTATTGTGACATTGTTATCTGCTATGTTCTCTCTTTTTGTTTATATTTGATATAATACAGTTCAATTATAAGTACACTCGAACCACTGTAACCGCTAAAATAAGGATTTTCGTAAACTCATCATCATTCCTATCTCATAGCAGGAAATGCATAGACGACACATTTGCAAAAACGCTACAGCGGCGCCGCCCCCACCAAAGATAAATTATGCTGCATTCCAGGCGGCAGTATCAGCTGCAGTCACTACAACATTAGCCCACATCAACTAGGGTACAATTGGAGGAGGTAATGGGAATGGAGCTGGAAGCTCCAACCAAGTGGATAATCACAGGCACTAAAGAACCTGCACCTACAAAGACTTCACCAATGCTAAACTGAGGTCATACAATGGAAGTGGGGGTGTAATAACCCTCACCCGATGGATCGAAAAGACAAAGTATGTTTTCGAGATTTGCAGGTGCCCTGACGAAAGCAAAGTAAGATTTACAGCCTGCACGTTTGCTGACAGGGCCCTTTCATGCTGGAATGGCCACATCAAAGCCCTAACTCTCCTAGTCGCAAACGCTATGTCTTGGGAAGATCTCAAAACGATGATGCTGGAGGAGTACTGTCCCCGAGGCAAAATATAGAAACTCGAGCAAGAGTTATGGATCTTACCGTACATAACTCCGACATTGAAGGATACATTGCCTGGTTTAGTGAACTGGCACTCCAATGCCCAGTAATGACAAATTCTTAGGCCAAAAAGGTCGAACGCTTTATTTGGGGGTTAACTCCTCTAATTCAGGGGAACATAATTGTCGTTAAGCCCTCGAACTTCGACAATGCCAAACGTCTGGCACAAAAGTTGTAAGACCACGAGGATGGAAAGGGCGCGAAGAAATCCGACACTAATACAAAGAAGAAGGACCACAACATGAACAACTAGGGAAACAAAAGGAAGGGGGACAAAATCAGGAATCATAAAAGAAGTAGCAAACTGTAGTAGTTCACACTACTACTACCCAAACCGAACCAACACCAGCTGCACCAACATCAACCACACCAACACCGGCAAAGTCATACGCGGGCACCCTACCGAAGTGTGATAAATGCAATTTCCACCACAACGGCGCATGCCGAGACTTGCAGTGCAAAAACTGCAACCATAAAGGGCACACTGCCCAATATTGCAAGTCTCAGCCACTACAAAACAACCCTCAACCTAACAATGCAGGGGCCAGTTTCACATGTTACAGATGTGGGGAAACTGGCCATTTCAAGAGGAATTGTCCAAAAGCCAACAACCAGGGTGATGGGGGATCAGGCAGGGTCCTAACATCGAGGCAGGGTGAGGCTGTGCAAGATCTGGCCGTAGTCACTGGTATGTTTCCCCTCAACAACATCTCAGCATGCATTTTTTCGATAGTGGGGCGGAACCAAGTTTCGTAAGCCATAAATTTAAGCACTTACTAAATCAAAACCCCCGGAGGTTAAATGAAGCCTTCACGGTGGAAATGGCTAATAGGAGGACTGAAACAACAAACGACATTTTCATATGGTCCACGTCAACACTAAATAATCACTCATTTCCAATCAACTTGATGTTGGTTAATACTAAAAGCTTTGATGTGATCATCGGGATGGATTGGTTAAGCCCCCACCATGTTGATATTATGTACCACGAGACGGTCGTTCGCCTTTACCTTCCCGCCAACGAACCACTAATTATCTACGGAGATAAACCTGGTACCAATCTCCGTCTTATCTCATGCATCAAGGCACAAAAGTGCCTGCATAAAAAGAACCATGCCTTTCTAGCCTACGTAGAGGACAAACAAAAAGAGGAGAAAACCTCAAGGATATCCCGGAGGTGTGTAATTTTCCAGACGTATTTGCTAAAGACCTCCTGGGAATACCACCGAGCGACAAGTCAAGTTTCGAATTGACCTCGTACCTCGAGTCATGCCAATTGCTAAGTCGTCGTATAGACTAGCCCCTGCAGAAATGCAAGAGCTATCTAGTTAGTTGAGTGAGCTGCTAGACAAAGGATTCATAAGACTGAGTTTCTATCCTTGGGGAGCTCCGGTTTTATTTGTTAAAATGAAAGATGGCTCTTTTCGCATGTGTATCGACTACTGGGAACTCAAAAAACTGACAGTCAAAAATCGATACCCTCTTCCTCGAACCAATGATCTATTTGAGCAATTGCAAGGAGCCAGTTACTTCTCAAAGATAGATTTGAGATCTGGATACCATCAATTGCGAGTCAGAGAAGAAGATATCCCCAAAACTGCCTTTCGAACTCGTTACGGGCACTATGAATTTGTGGTTATTCCCTTTGGTATGACGAATGCACTCGCATCATTTATGGATCTAAAGAACCGAGTATGCCGACCATTCCTTCCCAACTTTGTGATAGTCTTTATCGACGACATATTGGTTTAGTCTTAGAGCAAGGAGGAACACAACCAACATCTACGACAGGTTTTGGAGACCCTAAGGGCGGAAAAGCTATATGCGAAATTCTCCAAGTGCGTGTTCTGGATATGCAAGGTGGATGTTCTGGGACACGTGGTCAGTAAAGAGGGAATTCATGTGGACCCATCTAAGGTCAAGGCAATTGAGGGTTGGGTAACTCCGAAAACACCCACTGAGATCAGGCAATTTTTAGGCCTCGTTGGATATTACCAGAGGTTCATTCAAAATTTCTCAAAGATTGCTAAGCCTATCACCACTCTAACGCAAAAGGGGGTGCCTTTCACTTGGGAAAAGAAGCACGAGAAAACCTTCCAAACCTTAAAATAGGCCCTCTGCAGTGCTTCGGTCTTGTCGTTTCCCAAGGTAACGGAGGATTTTGTGGTATATTGCGATGCTTCCAACAAAGGTTTGGGTTGGGTACTAATGCAGCGTGGAAAGGTGATTGCCTACGCGTCCAAACAAATGAAAAACCACAAGGTGAATTACACAACCTATGATCTCGAGGTAGGGGTGGTGGTCTTTGCTTTGAAATTTTTGAGGCACTATCTCTATGGGACGAAGTGCAAAATTTACACATACCATAAAAGCCTCCAGCACATTCTAAATCAAAAGGAATTAAACATGAGGCATCAAAGATGGGTCAAGTTGCTAAACGACTATGAATGTTAGATCAGGTACCATCCGGGCAAAGCTAACGTGGTAGCTGATGCCTTAACCCAGAAGGAGTACTCGGGTCGCCGAGTGAGAACATTATCGATAACCTTCCATTCCCACATGTCTTCACGAATTAAGGAGGCTCAACAAGAAGCCTTGAAACATGAAAACATCGCAAATTAGGTGCTACGTGGTATTGAAAAGAACTTAACCATCAAAGAGGATGGAGCCTATTATCTTATGGACCGGATCTGGATGTCGAGGTATGGTGGATTCCGAGACGTGGTGATAAATGAGGCGCACAAAACAAAATATTCTGTCCATCCCGGCTCTGACAAGATGTATCTGGATCTTAAACAACATTATTGGTGGTCTAATATGAAAGCAGAGATTGCAACTTACGTGGGCAAGTGCCTCACGTGCGCTAAGGTTAAGGTGGAATATCAAAATCCCTCTTGTCTACTTCAACAACCGCTCATACCCGAGTGGAAATGGTAAAGGATTACAATGGATTTCATAACCAAATTACCTAAGACAACAGACAGACTAGATGCCATCTAGGTGATTGTTGATCGGTTAACCAAATCCGCTCATTTCCCGCCAATAAAGGAGACGTATAAGATGGAAAGACTGACGCAGATCTACATAATGGAGGTGGTTAGACTACATAGAGCACCAATATCTATTATCTCTTACCAGGATAGTAGATTCACCTCTCGTTTTTGGCTGGCGCTCCAGAAAGCATTGGGAACCTAGTCAGATATGAGCACTGCCTACCACTCCTAAACTGATAGCTAAAGTGAGCGAACCATACAAACACTAGAAGATATGCTCCGAGACTGCATAATAGATTTTGGAAAGGCATGGGGTACTCACTTGCCACTAATCGAATTCTCGTACAACAACAGCTACCACACAAGCATTAAGGTTGCTCCCTTCAAGGCCTTATACGGATGGAAATTCAGATCACCTCTTTGTTGGGTAGAGATAGGAGACACGCAATTAGCGAGAGGGATAGTATCAAAAAAAACTCTCACCGGACTTGAAATCATCCAGGAAACAACTGAGAAATTGTCCAGATCAGGGCACGGCTTCAGGCGTCTCGAGACTAGAAAAAGAGCTACGTAGACAAAAGGCGAAAGCCTCTAGAGTTCCAAGTAGGAGATCACGTGCTGCTAAAAGTATCTCCCTAGAAAGGGATGGTACAATTCAGAAAACAGGGAAAGCTAAACCCATGATACATCGGTCCATTCGAGATCCTTGACCGGATCGGTCCGGTGACCTATAAGCTGCAGCTACCATCGGAGCTTAGCAACGTACACCCCGTCTTCCACGTTTCAAACCTGAAGAAATGCCTATCAGATGAAACCCTTTTTGTCCCACTCGATGAGATTGAGGTGAATGAAAATCTATTGTTCGTTGAGGAACCGCTTGAAATCATGGACAGAGAAGTAAAGCGTATGAAACAAAGCATCCTGATTGTGAAGGTTCGATGGAGTGCCAAACGCGGACCTGAATTCACATGGGAACGTGAGGATCAACTGATGCAAAAATACCCTTATCTCTTCTCTAGTTCTTAAGGACTGCTTCCTAAAGAATTTTGGGACAAAATTCCTTCTAACGGAGGGATGATATCACAACTAGCAAATTTGGGGTTAAGATTTCTAGCTTGTACAAGATAATTTCTTTGTGTAATCTTGTAACCCTACTTTTGGTATAGGGAAAATTTCAATACTATACAAGTTTATACATCAAAAATTGTGTTTCAAGTCGAAACTTCCTCGTGTAAGCCCAAAACCTAACCCAATAAGCTATGTCCACTCAACTTTGGGTCTCAACCCTGACTTCTCGGTCCAAACCTCTTAATGTACCAAGACCTTCTTATTGGGCCCAAATGGTCCAACAACCCTTCCAATTGACCTTTTGGGCCGTAAACCCCTAATTGGGCCTTATTGGGCTGCAAGAAATTATTCTTAGAAACTAATGGGCCAAATACTTCTATTAAGTATTATTTTGGGCCAGAAAACTCTTTAATGGGCCTTTCAAGACCGAAAAACCACTATTAGGCTGTTTTTAGTCTAAAAGCCCGAGGTGACTTTATATGGGCTGAGAAACCATATTTGGATCATTGTTGGGCCGGAAATGATTATTTTGAGCTCATTGAACCGAAAATCAATGTTGGGCCTCCTAGTGGGCCAAAAACTCCTCCATTTAATATTTTGGGCCAAAAACCTTGCCATTTAACCTCATTAGGCCAAAAAAACCATATATGGGCCTTCATGGTTCAAAAATCCTTATTAGGCCCAATGTATTTTCGGTTGCCCTTCAAGCCCATAAATCTTTTTCTCCCCTCTCCTTGGTTCGATCAGTATTATAAAAAAAACAATGTGATGAAAAATACTAGTGACACCTCACTAATACACAAGAAATAACAAGGGCTTTACCCTTCATATACCTAGGCACCCTCACATCAAACTTAGCTAACGCCAAACCCTATCATCCCTCCCCTTCCCCTTCATCGGCCGACCCCCCTCGTCATCTCTCCACTCTTCACTTCGAACTTACTTTCTCATCCCATTATCTCTCATAACTCAAGGAACTCTCCCATTTTCTCCTTCAATTCTCGTGGGTTTTGTGTGAGTGGCTCAAGAAGTTGTCTTCAAGCATTTCACTCTTGGTAAGATCCTATCAAACTTATAAAGTTTTATTTACATAATATACTAATATCATTCCTTATACAACACCATTTTCGTGTTTTGCTTCCTAGAACCACCTCAACTTTGAAAATCTCCTCAATGAAGCACTCTAGGCCGAAAACCTCCTTCACTTTCCTCCTCAAAATGAAAAATCCCCCAAGGTGAGCTTCATACCCCTTTTTTTTGAGGTTTTTCCTTCTTGGGTGGGGGGGGGGGGGGTACAAGTCAAAGTCTTGTGTAATCTTTGCATATTTGCTTGCATGTGCATGGGTTTTAGGATATGTGTGTTAAATGTTGTGAAATTCATGATAATAATCCATGAACTTGGGATTTTTGGTTGAATCTCAAGTTGTTGGACTTAGTTAACTTGAAATGTTGTTAAAAATTGAAAACTAATTTGTAAATGAAATATGTTTCACTTAAATATCACAAGGATTAGTCCAAGAATATGTTTAAACAAATTTTTGGCATGAAAACTTGAAAATGGTAAAAATATGGAAGTCTCACTAAAAATGGACTATTTTCGGCCATAAAGGCAAAAATGGGACTTTTATAAACATTTTAGTAAAAATTGGGTTATTCTTGATTTTATGATAAAATGGGCCGAAAATGGACTTTTTAGTAAACATGGGCCATTTTTTAACATTTTAGTAAAAATGGGACAAAAATGGACGTTTAAGTAAACATGGGCCATTTTGAACATTTTTTTAAAAATGGGCCTCTTATGGCAATTTGGGTAAAATTGGGCCTTATGCGACAAGAGTTATTTTAATTACGCATTTATTGATAATTTTAGTAAAATTGGGCCTTATATGACAATTTTAGTAAAATTGGGCCTTTTATGACAATTTCGATAAGAACGGGTAGTTTTTGACATCAATGGTAAAAACGTGATAATTTGACACTTATGGTAAAAATGGCTATATTTATGTCACTTATAATTTGTAATCGAAAATATACACTAGTAACCTTATTTATAACGTTAAATAATGAAATTCAATATTAGGATAAATTACGTTAAGGCTCTTGTGAGACACTCATTCACTTGTACCTACCTTGCGTACATCGTACGTCCTATAGTTATAACCAGAGTCTCCGGGAGGGAGAGCGGGATATTGTGCATAGATCTATACAAGGTTGACACCTGCACACGTGAGCTATTCGCTACAGCTAGATAGGCCAGTCTAGGGTGACAATTATCTTTAGAAACCCACGCCAAAAGAACGTCAAGACAGGCGCTCTCGTCACATCAGTATGGTTGTAACAACTCACATAGAGAATAACATTGTCATTTTAACAATTTACACAAAACACACACTCTACACGTTTTACAAAGTACAAAACTACGTGCCACATGTTTTGCATTAAACTCATCACTCTTGTCTTAGGGTTTAAGACCACCATAATTCGTATAACATAAAGTATACCATTTTCTAAAAACACTCTCTATGAAATTTTCAAACAAAGTAAACCAAGTATACACATGCAAATACACATGATTTTAAACAAGACTCTCAAACTATTTTTACAGAAAATATTGGATTTTCTGGAGTTTACAAACTATTACAAAGTTTTCTTATAAACATGCTGATGAACTCACCAACATTTAATATGTTGATGCTTTTCAAGTGACTTGTATTCTCAGGAACTCATTGAGCAGGTTTTCTCAGCCATGGACATTGGATTTTGATGTATTTTTGAATTATCATACATTATGTTGTTTTGGGTGTAATTTTTGGAAACAAACACAAAGATGTAAACTATGCATGTTGATATCGTTAATGTATGATGATGATGGTTGCTATGTTTCATTCATATTCAATTGTTATGATATTACAAGATGAAGTCACCCGCCCCTAGAAGTTTTCGTCGTCCCGGTTCGCGGGTATGACAGAAGTGCATACTTGATGAGGAGGCGGTAGTGTCATTAGACGATATTCAGGTTGACGAGTGCTTGAATTACGTGGAGAGGCATGTGGCAGTTCTGGAGAGGAAGGTGAAGGTTCTATGGAACAAGGACGTACCTTTGATAAAGGTATGATGGGAGCACTGGCGAGGATCTGAGTGGACTTGGGAGCCGGAGGCTGAGATGTGGGAGCATTACCCGGAGTTTTTGTTGCAACAGATTTCGAGGACGAACTCTAGTTCAAGTGGGGGAGAATTGTAACATCCCGACACCCATGTATAAATTTTAAATCTTTTAAACTCACATTATACAAGCTACTCGATGAGTTGGTTGCCCCCAACTCGTAGTGTAGAGATTGATCAAGCCGCGGGGATATTAAAATCTACTTGATGAGTTGGAGGACCCAACTCGATGAGTAGAGACTGTGCATGGAAACCCTAATTTTTAGGGTTTTAACCCTATTTAAAGGACCTTAAGTCCTTTCCCCCAGCCACCCTTGCTACTTTCACGTCCAGAGAGAAAACACTAAGCGAAATAAACCCTAACTGAGTGTGTGTGTGTGAGGCTAAAGTGTGTGTTTGGTGCATTTCTTGAAAAAGGATTGAAGGTTTAGAGGCTTAGAACGAGAGGAAGCTTGAAGATCCAACATCTACATCGTGTTGGCATCCATTTGGAGGTAAAAAGTCTTTACCTTGGCTTTCTATTCCTTATATCTTTTCTTATACAAGTTTATGGGCATTTTATGCAAAATGGAGTCATTTTTGGGTTTGAGCTTGTCATAAGGACATGGCTTTAGATCTAGACTCCTATAGGCCCTCTTTGATATAAAGTCTCAAGCTTTATGAAGATTTGTCCCTTCCTCATGCCCTAAACTTCTCCTTAGACTTAGTTTTGGTGTTTTAAGCCTTTTAAGACCTTGCATGCACGTAAAGTTAGCAACTTTACGTGGTAACTTAACCCTAGAAATCCAGATCTGGAGTTTGGAACTATGAACTTAACTGGAATGAGCAGAATGTAAAATAGTTGAAGGAACTCGACGAGTTGCATAATCAACTCGACGAGTTGGATGAGGGTTTCCCGCTTTCAGGATTCTGAATGAACTCGATGAGTTATCAAGGTGACTCGACGAGTTGGTTAGTGTTTTCCCGATACTCTGGATACTACATGGACTGGACGAGTTACTTGGTAACTCCGCGAGTTACTTGGTAACTCGGCGAGTTGACTGGAGTTTTCATGACTTTATCAGTTCTGAAGGAACTCGACGAGTCTGTAATCTGCTCTCGATGAATTGGGTCAACATTCACTGTTGACCTTGACCGATAGACTTTGACTTTGACCAAGGGTTGACCAGTTTGACTTCAGAGGGTATTTTGGTAATTTAGGAATTTATGGAATTGGATCAATGGTGGATGTAGGTGTTGGTGTTTGGAACCGTGTTTCAGGAGTTTGATATTTCAGTTCTAATTGACATTGTGAAGTGAGATGTCCTCACTATACTAATAGGGTCGAAGGCACCAATGTCGGCCCTTAATGGATTGTTATCATGGTTATTGCATGATGATATGCTTAGTGACCTGTTAGGTTGGTATCCTAGTAGATAGGATGATGATATGTTAGTGACCCGTTAGGTCGGTATCCCGGTATATAGGATGATGCTTTGATTAGTGATCTGTTAGATCGGTCTGACTGTTTGTACATGCTAGCCAACTTATGATATCTATGTGTTGATTGTGTATATGGGGTTGCGTTGATGCGGCTTGCTTTGTGCTGAAGGAAAACAAACCCAGGGCGGACCGGATAGACTGCATACCCATTAATGCAGATCAGTTAGGCCAAATGCCCGAAATACGGTTCAGACAGGCTGAAGTCTCGGGTGGGCGGACAAGACATGCTGAAGGTTTTGAGAGTAGGCCAGATAGACTGTGGGCCTGATGAGGGCAATCTAGTATACTATAGACTCTACATGCATGTTGTTTATTTGTTATGATATGGTTATGATTTGTATGGCGTTGACATTTTTTTTGGGGGGGGGGGGGGGGGGGGGGGGAGGGGAGGGGAAATCACTAAGCTTCGGCTTACAGTTTTGGAATTTGTTTCAGGTACTTTGGATGATCGCGGGAAGACGAAAGCTTAATCATGCACCTCCTCGCATTTTACGTTTTGCTTTCTGGGATACTCTGATATGATACTATTTTGAAAACATTTTGTAAATAATAATGGTTTTGTATGCTTGAAAAAGTGTTAAATTTTCATGAATTTTTAAGGATGTCACAATATTCATACGTGAATATAAACCACCCCCACCGTAATTAACACAACCACCACCGGGTGTATATATATATATATATATATATATATATATATATATATATATATATATATATATATATATATATATATATATATATATATATATATATATATATATATATATATATTGCCGCAAAACCCTCCAACTTACCGACGCGACGGAGAAACGTACCAGGAAGACAATATATATATATATATATATATATATATATATATATATATATATATATATATATATATATATATATATATATATATATATATATATATATATATATATATTGCCGCAAAACCCTCCAACGTACCGACGCGACGGAGAAACGTACCAGGAAGACAGAATATATATATATATATATATATATATATATATATATATATATATATATATATATATATATATATATGCATTATATTTAGTGTTCTAAAAGGCGCGCCATGGCGTGAGGCGTGGCTTCGCCGTTACGAAAAGCTTCATAACGTTGTTGTTAGGCGTAACGCGTGGCAAGGCGTGATATAACGCGCCATGGCGTGTTATGGCGCGTGTTTTTTCGTTTGCGACACAGTTTTTTTTTTGCTTCATTATGTCTTTTCAAATCGGAGATACAAGTATTGTGGTTTTTGTTAACTTTTTGTTATTAGTTATTGATCTAACACTTCTAATAAGTAGTTATATTTAATATAAATTTATATTTATGTGGTAATATAATTTGAAATTAATACAAAATCGCCGCCTTACATAACGCCTTGAAAAACGTCGTGGCTCGTCATGGCTCGTTAAGCTTGAGTTTGGCCTTGCCGCCACGCCACGCCTCACGCCATTTAGAACCTTGATTATATTAATATACTTATTCACATATAAATATTACATTCTTCCGTTGCGCCTGTACGCTGTAGATTTTTGCGGCAAAAACAAATATGTGGCCTAGTGGTCATGGTTAATATTCATAAATGAATATTACCTTCCTCCATCACGCCGGTATGCGGGAGGGTTTTGCGGCAAAAAAATAAATAAATAAATATGTGCTCTAGATTTGTTGTCACGTGATCAATTATATTATTGTTCTCTTCTAAACACACACCCGCACACACACACATACACACACGCACAAATATATATATATATATATATATATATATATATATATATATATATATATATATATATATATATATATATATATATATATATGTTTAAATGAGAACATTTTTATATTGAGAAAATTTTTTAGACTTTCTATCGACACATATCTCTTTACTCTTTCTCTCTCTACATATCTCTAGATGTAATCTGAACCACCGTCACCGTCAACAGACCTCCACCAGAACCACCATAATGATGTTGGAACCACCCTAACGACGTCAGAGTCACCTTAATGACGCTAGAAACACTCTAATTTCGTCAGAATCATCGAGCTGCTTCTTCACTCTCTCTGGATTTGTTTGGTTTCACGATCTCGAATTAGTAAATAGTCGTTTCACTCTCCAGATCTGCTCTCCTTCCGCCTGTACTCCTCCCATTGTCAGAAACCTCTCTCAGTCTCTCCTTTTCTTGAACCAAGCCCTTCCGGCTCTCATTTAAACTAAAAAGTGTTCTATATAACGTTTTCCTGACTACCGGATGTGTTTTCTACCAGATCTGAAGCCGAAGGCCACCATTTTCGGATGTGTTTTCAATCATGTTTCTCTCTCTCTATGTGTCTCTCTCTCCTGCCATGACTGTCAGAAAACATGACCGACTCTTGAGATCAAATTCATAACAAATCAAAGCATATATGTGTTGGATTAGTGTCTAAGTCCATAACTATATTGGTATGTACTTGACCCGATTATGAGCATGGTCCTTTTAGGTTGCCTTCACCAAAGCAATATGTAGGATGAATTAAGGAGAGAAAGGATTAATTATGATTTATTAATATATTATGAGAATAATATATTAAAGGATAAATCATGTTGTTTAGTTAATATTAGTCAAGAATTAATTAAGAATTAATTTTGTGGCTAAAAGAGATTAATTAAACTTAGGGGACTGGATATGCAATTATAAGATAATTGCAATTGGGCTATGGATTACCTAAATAATATAGGTTGGACGAATTCTATGGGAAGCCCATTAAGAATTCGTCCAATAGATATGTTAAAGGAGTCCATGGGCTGATTAGGGCTTAAGCAGCAAGATTAGGGTTTCCTAGTTGTAAACCCTAATAGCCTACATGTATATAAAGGCCCTCTATGCACCAAAAACGCGGTGAACACTTGGATTACGGTTTCCAGCCGTTTTTGGTGCCTCCTCTCTCTCTTCCTTCTTCATTCTTGTTGCTTAGTGGTGTTTGGGACTCCATTAGAGGTGCAACACTTGAGGCACTATGCTTGCTGAAGCTAAGGATTGATTGTTATTGCTATATAACAATCTAAGGTCAGATCTAAACCCTAAGTTTCAAAAAGTTTCAAAACTTGTCCTCAAGTTTTGGAATTTAAATGCTGATTAAAAGTTTAATTTTGAAATGTTAAATTCTAAAGCCCTATTACTTTGAAAAATTCAAATTACACCCTTATGTTTTTTTATTAATTAATTAAAGTGTATAATTAAAAGAGATTTAATAAAAACATAAAGTTTTGGTTTGTGTTTAATTAAATTAAAAGTATAATTTATTAAATTAGACCACCTAGTATTTTAAAAGTGCAAAATACACCCTATACTATATATATATATATATATATATATATATATATATATATATATATATATATATATATATATATATATCTATATAATTAAAAGCGTAATATTATATATGTGAGTAAAGAGTCAGTCTTACCGTTAGTAGGCCTCATTCACGAAGCTGGTCTATAAGAGGTGTTTAAGGAAATTGCATACTATATATATATATATATATATATATATATATATATATATATATATATATATATATATATATATATATGAGTAAAGAGTCAATCTTACCGTTAGTAGGCCTCATTCACGAAGCTGGTCTATAAGGGTTGTTTAAGGAAATTGCCTATAAAATGGCTATTGAATGGGTATCCACTCTTACCCACCGCACTCTTGACTAATGGAGGGTCGTTAGCTGAACAGGTAGGATAGGACAAAAATCTTCCATTATAAGTATATTGTAGTACAAAGTAACTACATGCCTTTACAAATTCCCAAATCATAGTTACTTTAGGCAAAATGTGAAATTGTATGCTAATCCATGGAATTACACTTTGTACCCTTGTCAAATATTAGTGGAGCATGTGTGGTTAACCGGCAGACTAATTTGGGGATGACATTGGTAGCGAAGGGTGACTCGATGTTTATCATTGATCAATAGAGACCGGCACATTGATTAGGTGATTGTAGCATTGAGTGCACCATGTGATTCATATGGTTATTCACACCTTATTTGTGATCCTCGGCATCCCAATCACAAATAGAAGGGCATAATCGAGATTTAAACATGCCATTGAAAAGTTCAATGAATCTCAAAAGATCTAGGAGTTTCAATTCATTTAAAACTTAAACTTCCTTTTTGTTTTTCATGGTGGAAATTGGTAAATCGTCATTTACCTACCTTCAAATATTCTGCAACTAGATTACGGCAACCCTCATCTAGGTTGTAGAATATTGTGTTGGATCCTAGCCTTAATAACTCATTTGGGTGTTTTATTAAGGACTCAATCGACTTAACTTGAATTTTCACCCATTTTGTAGATGTCTGAATCTTATAATGGTCTTCTCAAATCCTTTGGAACAAGCTTTCCAAATGAAGATGATGTTCCAAGATATTATCAAGGAAATGAAAGTCATGCTTCACTTCCTCCACCTCCTCCAGTTGTTCTCCCTGACCCACAAGTTCAAAGGCTTGAAAAGTTCAAGCTCACTCAAGCCCTTTTGGCAAGTAAACACGAAGATGGGAAACCTATGTGTGCATACGTCTTAGAGATGAAGTCACACATTGATAGGTTAAGGATATTGGGTGTCGATATCTCAGAGATGTTGGCTGTTGACTGGGTTCTTCAGTCACTTCCTGATTCGTATAGTGAGTTCGTAAGAGAGTACTATACGATGGTTCACGACGTGACCCTCATTGATTTAACCTATTTGCTTATTGCTGCTGAATCAGCGATGATTGGGCTCAATGGTCAAGCAAACTTGATTGGTCGATCAAACTCCCATACTTTATTGGACACTGGCAACATTGAAAGTCCAGAAAGGACTGAGTAGGAGATTATCCCATGTAATGTGCCAAGGAAGTCCATTTGCTTTTATTGTCAAGAGAAGGGACATTGGAGACGAAGCTGCCCTATTTACCTGCGAAATCTAAGAGATGAGAGAGTCAAGACGTATGGCTCTACTTCAGGTAAAATCCATTAACCAACTCTATAAGTTCCTTTTCTTGATTCTTAATACATGATGTGATAAGATTACATTTTGATGTTTTGCAGGATCGAAGAAAAGAAAGGAAGCTTAAGGAAAAAAGCGTGTTGAATCTGATCATGAAGAAATGGATTTCGATCGCATGGATTCAAAGATCGGATTTTTGAGCTGCTACTTTAGAGTTAGGGTAGATTGCTAAGAAATATGTAATAGCATAGTTTTTTCAGTTGAACTGCATTGTAAGGACAAGTTTTTCCGCAATAAAATAAATTTTGATTTTATCTTATTTATTTATCCTTGCAATGGCATGTATGAAAATTTGATGTTTGAATGTTTCTATTATTAGCAATAATGGATTTGATTCTTAATTATATTATTTGTGGAAATGTCGAGAATTTGCCAACTAGGGAGAGTTTCTCATCGCCCAAGTTTCAATTGGACAAAAACTTGGAATCATACAACTTGGTTGTGTGATGAATGAGAAACTTTATAATTGGAAATTCAAGACTAATTCATTGACAAAGAGTCAAGTGAAGGACTAGGAGATCGAGTTCACAATGTTGTGCATCAATCAAGTCCACCACAAGAGTGATAAAGATATTCATCATGATTTACTAAAGTTTAGTAAATATGATTATACTTATAAGATTAAGTGTAACTCTGAGTAAATTGAAAAGGTTTCAATGAATGGAAGAACGAATAAGAAGAATCAAGAAGGCAAAAAGATAAAATTTTCTCTGTTCTAAGAAGAAGGGAGAGTAACTTTTATTGTGTTTTATGATAAGTATTAATGATTAAGAATCATGTCTCAATTGATCCTCTAAGTGAATCTTAGTGAAATTGCATGTATAAGAAGAGGAATCGAGAATTGTGGAAATGTTTATATCAAGAAGTTAATCATACTTCGTTCCAATATCGAATCTTAGAGTCATACTCCAAGATTGCGAATTGAGTGACACGTCTTTAGTAGGTTTATAACACTCAACAAATGTGGAATTTGGAAAAGTTTACTAATTCTTGCACATTTGAAATTGGTAAGTTGTGCTATCTTGGATAAGACAAAGACCAACTAGAACCAATTATGTGAACTATTTTGTCTTGATAAGAACTAGGCTAACTCTTGAATATTTGTCTAGGAAAGTTTCCTGACAAGTGAATCATATATGTCAAGAGGTCAGTGGGAGTTTTAATGACCTTGAAAAAGGTTTCAAGAACAAATCAAGAATAAACCTTATCAATATTCACTAGCACACGACTTGAATTTTACAACCTATCCTGTTGACATTATTTTGTTTCTGTGTCATTCCAATTGTGTTAATTATGTATGTGAGTTCTATGAGTTCTCATTTGAATGCATAAAGAAAAAGCGCCTTGATCGATGGAAAGTACATTGATATGTAAGGATAAGTTGCTAAACTACTTGGAAGACATGGTGGGCACTCGTGTTACCATAAGGCTAGAAATCAAGAAAGTTCAATCCATATGAGTTTGAATTTGTCGCAAACTTGGTTTTGGCAAATTAACATGGATAGGAACTCATACACCATAAAATCTAAGTGTCATAAGATTCCCTCCTTCATGAAAATGACTATGTGGAAATGCTTTCACTAAGAGATATTTTAAGAAGATAACAATTGTGAAAATTGTATTCTCAAATTCGATTATGGTTACGACATCCCTTTCCATAGTTCGAATTGTGAGATTTGGCAATTAGTCTAACATTTGGGACTTATTGATATCAGTTCTGAATTGTTTAGACACACATAGGAGCTATCTAAGGCAAAAGTGTATAAGTTTATGAAGCTTAGATAAAGGCTTATCGAAGCATCTGGTATTAGAAATATGAACTTCAGAAATTCAATAGGCATTGTTTTCTCGAAGATCAATTGTTTTCTGAATACATGTCAAAGCTAGTAGGAGCATAAGTGCTATGCTTATATGATAATAATCATCATGATAGTGGGAGCATAAGTGTTATGCTTGTATGATTATTATGGCAAGTATTGCAAGTTAGCAAACAAAGATTCAATATGCAAAGTTGCATGGGTTGAAAAATTGTTTTGCTATAATTAAGGGAGAGAATATTATAATTCGTTCAAAATCTAAAGCATAGATTGAGAAATTTTAATAAATATAGTCAAAGGATACATAGTGTATTCTCAAATTTCGATTATGATTACGACATCCCTCTTCATAGTTCGAATTATGAGAACGTGACACATAAAATATTATGGCAGGAGATTGATAAAGTATCATATCTTTATGTAAGACATTATGCATCGTGTCCCATACGCTTCAGGTATAGGATCGATTTCAAATGCTATAATATTTGACCATTCTAAAATTTTCCAAATGTCTAGCACATTAAGAGGGACAAAGGATTAGAATCGGTTTCGACTAAAATAATTAAATGACTATCAAAGGACGATCCAAAGTTCGCTGAGGATTGGTCGCTTGTGAGTAGTTGGAAGTATGGTATTGGATGGACCATATCGACATTATTATGAATAGATAAGATTCTATTAAGAATGATTTGTCATATGGAAAATATGGAAATGTTTCCATATTGGGAGTTGGATATTGAGAGTCTATGTCTAGATTAGAAAATTTTATGCAAGAAGGATGTTCAAAGGAATGTATTTGAATGTGAGACTTCACATCTATGGAATTGTCTTGTAACAATTTCCGATAGAGTACTTTGTAATTTCATTGGCCAAGTCTTGGTGACTTTGTGCTATGATTTTGCGAAAGGATCGTTGCATAAAATGTTAGAATCAAGCATATTCTAGTAGTGGCAAGAACCTTGTGTTTCAACACTAATGATAAGGATTGGGAATTGTGAAATGATCATCATTGGAAAAGTTTTTCAATTAATGTATTTCACAAAGTAAGGACCATAGGAAACATAGTGTGCATGCTTTGTGTATGGGACAACTCTTTTTGTAGTTTGAGTAATAAGTTGATTTTCTGAAACAGTAAACGATGAATAATGAGTAATCAATATTATGTTTAAATAAAAGTGTTTTATTTACTCTCCCAAGTTTAGGGCTAAGTATTATTGTTGTGTTTCAATTTGCATGTTTTGACTTCCAGAATAACTGGGTTATTCGAACCTCCACAATCGGTCATATGTTGGAAGTAAGTATGAAGGAAGACTGTCATGAAGAGTTTGTAGATTGTCTAAAGAGTTTAGACATAGCACAAGTTTGTTGCAGAGTTCATGAGTGCTTTGAAAAGATTAGAGTATTGGATTAAACTCACGCTCACATGAATCACTTCATGGTTTATATCGCGAGTAACTGTGAGTCAATAATATTGTATATTCTTGAAACCGAGACGTGTGAGTTGTTATTTGTTGGTCGGTTGCACATTGATAATAAGTAAACGCACCAATAACTTGGTGTTATAAAACTTATTGTTGTGTGTGATTCGATCAGTGAATGCAAGCAAGCATATGAGTCGAAGTTTGTCCATTCCTTCTACCCAAAGTGGGATAAAAGCGATATATGTGGGCCCCTCGATGATTTAGTGATGACACCTAAGTGCTTGGCCAAGCCGAGACTAAGTTGATGTGTTCAATAGTAATCTGTTTTCAGTTGTCATAAATCGGAAGTCGGGAAACAGTATAGAGAGAATGATTGAAATTCATGCCTTATGTATATACGATATCTTGAGAATGGAGGAATATATAATCCCTTATCTAAAGAACACACTATCTGATAAGATCAGAGTTAACAGTGGCTTTTGAAAGCTACGATTGCTGATCAGTTTCTGAAGTCATACGGAAAATAGTTATTAGACTTATCCAAGTGGGAGACTGTTGGATTAGTGTCTAAATCCATAACTATTTTGGTATTACTTGACCCGATTATGAGCATGGTCCTTTTGGGTTGCCTTCACCATAGCAATATGTAGGATGAATTAAGAAGAGAAAGGATTAATTATGATTTATTAATATATTATGAGAATAATATATTAAAGGAGAAATCATATTGCTTAATTAATATTAGTCAAGAATTAATTAAGAATTAATTTTGTGGCTAAAAGAGATTAATTAAACTTAGGGGACTGGATATGCAATTATAAGATAATTGTAATTGGGCTATGTATTACCTAAATAATATAGGTTGGACGAATTCTATGGTAATCCCATTAAGAATTCGTCCAAGGGATATGTTAAAGGAGTCCATAGGCTGCTTAGGGCTTAAGCAGCCAGATTAAGGTTTCCTAGTTGTAAACCCTAATAGCCTACATATATATAAAGGCCCTCTATGTACCAAAAACATGGTGAACATTTGGATTAGGGTTTCCAGCCGTTTTTGGTGCCTACTCTCTCTTCCTTCTTCATTCTTGTTGCTTAGTGGTGTTTGTGACTCCATTAGAGGTGCAACACTTGAGGCACTAAGCTTTCTGAAGCTAAGGATTAATTGTATGCTAGATCCGGGGTTTATAGCTTTGGATATTCAATTGCATGTTCATTAGACAAACTAGATCCAAAAGCTATTAGGGTTTGCATGTACATCCTAGGAATGATGTATTGCTCGAAACCCTTTAATATGTTCGTCACATCACCATTTTTCAGAGGCCATATATGCTCGTCGTTTGCGCCACCGCAACACAGCCTGTATGTCGAGTATTTAAAGAGACTATTGGTTCTGAAAACCCTAGCTCCGGAGATCTTCACGGCGGCGCTTCTAGGTTCATATATTTGAAAAGCTTTGCTTCAGAGATTTTCACATGGCTAACATCGTCAATGGACAACCTAACGGACGGAGAAAGGTACTTCGTCACTCACGTACTCGCCATATGCTTATTCAACACATTTTTGGCATTCACCACCCTTAACTCATCTTCTCCGTCGTCTCACATCTGCCCTCATCTGCTTTTATTCGTTTTTGTGTTTTTGAAGTAACTGGTAAGAGTTTTCTTTCTTAAATGTTTGTTGAAAAATGAAAGAATTGATTTCTTTGGTGTTTCTAGTTGTGCTGTGAAAAAAAAAAAAACATATCTACTAACAGCCGTGTAAAAGAAAAAAGTAAAGATGGTATAAAAATTGTAGTGTAAAAGAAAGAAAATGAACATTTTTTTGGTGAATTGTGAACAATGACTACTAAAAGTGAGCAAAACTACTAAACGTGAGCAAAACAGGAGCAAACTTATTCGTTAACTTGTTGGTTTTATTTTAAATAACTTAATGCTTTCTATGTCTTCTCATAAATTATAATTTCATAATATGTTAATAAAAATTGTATGTAATTATAATATAATATCGTTATTTTTATTTATATATTATATACTAATATTATATACCCTTGTATTTATAAATGTATCAAAATCTTTTTTGACAAATTTCTTTTTTGAATAGGTAATTCATTTTTGTTCTTTTAGTACTAAAGCATAAATTTTTTATTTGCTTATTGGTTCAACAAAACTGTTTTCTATTATGGGAAATTGCATATGTTATTATTTGTTTATTGATTGTATTAAATGATATTAGTCACAAAGTAATTCGAACAAAGCTTTTTAAATTCGTTTTTGTTATTTTAATTAATTTAGACATACATTTTCCGTTCAAAAAGAAATTTAGGCATACATTAGTTTTAATCTTAAATTCGACACTGCTTGCAATCAAATGTGGTAAAATATATTAGATAGACTATTGAATCGAAAATGCAAAAATGAATCCCGTCTAGATAAATCATATGTGATTAATATAATCATATGTGAATAAATACACGAGAAACATCTATTGAATCAACAATGAAAAAACAAATATTATCCATATAAATCATGTGTGATTAGATACACATAATCACATTTGATTAAAATAAACGGCACCAACTATTGAATCGAAAACGTGAAAAGTGAATATTGTCAACATAAATCATATGTGATTAAATACATATAATCGCATGTGATTATATGTATCTATTAACATATGATTTATGTGGACTAGATTCAATTTCACGTTCTCGATTGAATAGTTGTTCTCATTTATTTAATCTTGTGTGATTATATGTATCTAATCACATATAATTTATATGGACAAGATCTATCTTCACTCAATATTTTTTTCTCAAGTATTCCATTCTCGACTTAGTAGTGTCTTGTGTATTTAATCACACATGATTTATTTACTCAATATTTATTTCGTTTTCTTGATTCAATAGATTTTCTTTTTCCACTTTAATCATAAGTGATTAAATACATATAATCATATGTGATTAAATACATGAGAAAAGTTATTGAATCTAATACTTGGAAATGAGTTTTATCCATACAAATCATTTGTCATTAGATACATTTTATCACATGTGATTATATACACGAGAACAACTATCAAAATCAAGAACGCAAAAAAATCTTTCATACATGAATCATATGTGATTAAATACTTAAGACCAACTATTGAGTCAAAAATGCAAAAATGAATATTATCCATATAAATCATATGTGATTAGATGCATATAATCACATGTGATTATACATATCAAATCACATATGATTTATATGCGCAGAATTTGTTTTTGTGTTCTTGATTCAAAAGTTATTCTTTGTCCATATTAATCATATGTGATTAAATACATATAATTACATGCAATTATATGTATCTAATCACATATTATTATATAGACAATATGTGATTAAATATATGCGATTACATGTGATTAAATACATGAGAAAGTTATTGAATCGAAAATTCAAAAACTAATCACACTTATCTAAATAATATATTATTAGATACATATAATCACATGTGATTATATGTATTTAATCACATATGATTTATATGATTATATGTATTTAAATACACGAGAACAACTATTGAATCACATATGATTTATGTAGATAAGATTCATTATCACGTTCTCGATTCAATAATTGTTCTTTGTAAACATGAAAATATATTGTCCATATTAATCATATGTTATTAATACATATAACCAAGTATGATTAAATAAATGCAAAAAATTATTGAATGGATAACATGAAAATGAAACTTTTTTTATATAAATCATATTTAATTAAATACATATAATCACATGTGATTGT